>NC_137958.1:12531943-12816943 GCF_963924665.1 Micromys minutus | reverse complement strand
ACTACAGTGTACAAGACCAGTAAGGTAGGTAACATGTCTTTGCATCTGGCACCAAGCTCCTTACGGTTGCTCTAATCGTTTTTGATGGTTCTGGGGTTTAGAAAAGAGAAGGCTCCAACAAGGACACTTATCAAGGACCGAATCCTCCAAGCCTGAGATTACAGTCAGAAGTGTGCTCATCATGGAAGCCACCAATTAGGGACTCAAGTGTCACGGAGAAAGAGAGCACTTTACCCACATAATTTAGGATCTGAGGGAGGTACCTGTTGCTGCTTCCTAGGTGTGCGCAGCCACACTTCATTTTGATTTTCTACTTACTTCCCCATTAAGCTCTCAGGAAGTGGGTAGGTGATCCTTTTCCACCCTTTAGTTGGAAAGAACACAGATGGTTGAGAAACGCTTCCAGAACACTTTGGGTCGGCAGGTAAGCACTGAGGGACGAGATAACTCCAGCTAACGCCGAAGTCGGTAGAAAACTGCACATGAATTTGATTCTGGGCAATTTTTTCAGGCACTTTGCATCCAACAGAGATCTAATAAACAGAAAATGAAGATTGTCAAGGCATTAAAACCATATTCCAGATTTCAGCCCCCAAAAATTTGGCAGGAAAAATGACCCAGATTCCTTGATATCTACCACCTGTTTTTTTTTATATCTACCACCTGCACTTTCAAGTTCATTATTTGTTTGCTGATGGACAGGGAACACTGGCATGGTTGCCCAAGGTGACAAAGTGTAGAAAATGCCAAGGACATTGTGTAAGGAGAGAAGCTGGAAGCTGTGCGTTCACTACACTGGCTGGTTTCCTTGGAAGACCTGGGCCCATGCTGTTTACAAATTGTTTTGCTAATGGCCTGGCACTTATGTTTGGCAGAAGAGCTGACCAAGAAGGATTGCTAACAGCCTTACTGATCTTACTACTTTGTCATATAATTTATAACTCTCAATAAATCACTTTCACTGACAAGCAAGATGCAGTGGAACAGAATGGTAATTTCACCTTGAATTGCATGATCCAGTTCTCAGTGGGAGTCAGGTCGTGGGTCACTGCATACACCTCCCGCCCATCATGGCTGCCACAGAGCATGACGCCGTCTGGGGAGTCACAGAATCTTTCCACTGTACAGTCATCGTGGAAGAGCCAATGTTCATTCACTGAAAGAATTTTGATGACAGATTTAGCAAGGACTTAACCAAGTCCTAGACTTAAGTAGAAATTTCTTTTGTATACACTATGTATCATAAAATAAAATTAACATAAACATTTTATAACATGGATATTAACTGACAGATACCCAATGCATTTCTTGAGGGGTAGGGTGGTTAAGACGAGGTCTTACTTTATAGGTCAGGTTGGCTTCAAACTCATGACTGATCCTCCTACTTTATTCTCTTGGTTATTAGATTACAAGTATGTACTCCCATGCCCAGCTCCTCAGTGTATTGTAAAATAAAATGTGTGTCATCCATCCATTTCCCACCCACCCATCCATCCATCCATCCATCCATCCATCCATCTATTCATCAATCCATGCATCTACCTATTCGTCATACAAGTATTCATCCATTCATCATTCATTCATCTATCTACCCACCCATCCATATATCCATTATTCATCCATTTATCCATTTATCCATCCATCATCCTTTCATCTATCATTTTTTTAGAGACAAGGTTTCATTCTATAGCCCAGTTTGTCTTGGAAAGAATGACGTGGCTTGGGTGTCCCCAAACACATGGTTATCCTCCTGTCTTTGCCTCTGAGGGTTGAAGTTACAGGTAGAAGCCATTATGTAGTTAGCCTGTCCATCCATCTGTCTATCCATCCATCCATCTATCCATGAGGACACTTTGAACCACCACTTGCCAGGGTGGATTTGGTTATTATTTACAGTTACACCTTGTGCTACAAGACATCCTAATTAATTAAAAAATTAATTAGGGTAAAGTTTCCTCAATTAGCAATTATAAAGTATAGTAGAATTTAAAACCAGTAAAAATCTATTTTCTAAGACACTTAGAAACAACAACCCAAGATTCAATCCTAAAAACAACAACAACAACAACAAAAAAGCAATCTACAAAATACATCTAATTTGAGATCTCAACCTTGTTAAAATATTTGTTTATGGCATATAAAACACTGAAATTATTTTTACAAATAGTGATACTGGTTATCCTTTGGGTGATTCTAATTTTTATCCTCCTGATTTTCTGTATTTTTCTCAATTTCATAACTTGAACATAATTTATTGCTTTTAAAATAAAACGTTATTAATTTAGTATTAATTTAAGTTGCTAAAATTCCTTAAATTAATTTTTCCCTAGGTATACCATTTATCTGGAAAGTTTTCATTATTGTAAAATTGGCTGTATGCCATTTTTTGAAGGCGGGGCTAGACATCAGAGCTAAGCAGGACGAGACACAGTGCCTTACTGTCCGGATGGCTGTTGCAACTGCTGCGGAGACTTACAGTGTGAGAAGGAGACAGATCTTTAAACCTCACCAACATGTATCTGACCACAATGGTTTACCTAGTACAACCAGTACATGTGGGATGGCAAAGCCACCGCCTTAGTATAAGATACCACCTTAAACCTATCTTAGTGCTATGAAACAAAAAGCATTCTGATGAAAATGGGGTGCAGTTCCCACAGCTGCCGGCATCACTGAACTATCCCTGCTGAGGACTAAGGATAAGAAAGGAGACTACAGCAAGCAGACCCCGAGTCACGATCCGAAACATGAAATGCCATTGTGAATGTGCCTGACTTGCAGAAAACACAACATTCTGCCTTTAGATGCTAAGAGAGGCACCAGGAGGATGAGGCAGGAGGATCACTGTGAGTATGAGGGTAACCTGAACTATAGAGAAAGACCCTGAGCCAAACACCATCAGCAACAACAGTAGGCCAGAAAATGTTGGTTCTTTCCCTCCAAAGTAGAAAATAGGAAACAGAAACAAAAACACCCCTTCCATCGTTTTATGATGACCATAAAGAGATCGATGTCTAATGGGGAAGGCTGACAGGACAAAAGAATGATCGTCTTCTCTTTGTTTCTACATCATCCAAACACTTGGAAAGGACCCAGTTTCACGTGTGATAACCACGCCCCCCTCAACTGCATTTCAATGTACTTTTGTCCAGTGTTTGTGAACCAATCACCTGAAGTTTTGTCCTCCATGAACATATCAAAAGCAATTCTCCCAACGGGGCCAGCATCTGCAGGGGAGCGCTCATGCTGGGGCACTGGGGCACTGCTGAATGTGTCCAGCATGACTGTCCTCTGGTCAGCGGAGCCTGAGATGAGGACATTGTCAATGGCCCAGTCGTTCTGGTCAAGGCCATCATGTCGTGGCTGCCACCAGCGGAAGCGAGTAGCAATCTCTTTAGCATCAGGAGGGAGAAGGATATTCACAAATCTAATGGAAAATGGTGAGAGTGAGGAAAATATTTGTTAAATATTTTATGAGGAGAAGATCTGAACCAGCAGTAAGCAGCAGTATATCCCGGGTGGACATTATTTAAATCTCTCTCTCTCTCTCTCTCTCTCTCTCTCTCTCTCTCTCTCTCTCTCTCTCTCTCTCTCTCTCTCTCTAGTTGCACATGCAAATATATATGTTGGCAAGTGGAAGCCAGAGTGTTTGAGTGTCTTCTTCAATTGTTCTCCACTTTATGTTTTGAGACAGGGTCCCTCACTGATTGGCTGGCTTGAGAGCTCCAGGGATCCAGTCTACCTTCCCACCATTTTAAATGAACACCAGGGATCCAATTTGGTTTCTAAGATGCCTTTAAGACAAGGCAAGCATTCTCCCAACTATGCTATCTCCCTACCCCCCAAACAAACTAAAACCAGCTTTATTACATTTGAATTTGTTCCACTGAATTTCATATAATGTATTTTGGTCATGCTCAGCCTCAACTCCTCCCCCTAACTCCTCCCAGACACACTCCCATCTCCCTCCTCTTCCTCTTAAAATAACACCTCAACTCCTGGGTGTGGATCCTGGTTATCTGGCTTCTTTGTATAAGCTATTAAACCAGAGAAACAGAATGTAAACAATGTAAGCACCCCATAGCTATCTGAGTTGCCTGTAGACCTTAGACATCTGCGAACTTGGGCAGGTAACTGTGGGTCTATACTAGACTCTGAGAGATACAAGCCAGTCTTGGCCTTATTTTTTCTGCTACACAAGGGTTGGTTTCAGTCTTCTTTCTTTTCTCCTTGGCACTTTGCTTTTTATGTTAATCTGCTAAGTGCAAGCAACAGGCTGGGGATATGGACACTAGCTTGTGGTAGGATGTTTTAGCCTCAGCCTGAAAGTGAGCCAGTCTCAGCAGCCTGTGCCACAGACAATGATTTGCTAATGTGCTTCATTGGGAGAAATACCAAAGGAGAATTGTTAACTACCTCGGCATGTCTTCTGACTTAGCCACCAAGGACAGATAGCTTAATGCTTCAATACAAACTCAGATATGAGGCTTACATTTACAATTGCAATTAAAAAATACTCATTGCCAGCTGGCAATATAACCACACAGTTGATTATAGTCAGAGCTCAGAGAACTTGGGGAAACATTTCCTTAGTTTTCTCCCCATGCAGAGAGCATAGTCCTTTACTGCCCTTCTGTCTTTCAAGAGCAGCCTCTCAGTGCTGAGATGGGTCTCACTATGTTGTCTAATATACGCTCTCCAATGATCCTTCTCCCTCAGCCTCAGAGTTACTGAGACCTCATCTGGCCCCACGTCATCCGGCCCCTCTGACTTTTCTAATTGGCTACAATGAATGCTTTTGGTCTTTCTAACATGTTCAGAGATTCATACATGATGGCTGTTTAGGGTTTTAAAAGAAGGATTTAATATGTCCGTCCTAGTCATCTTAAGAATATTCCATCTTACTATTTTCTTGTGTATACTGGGTAGATACGCTGTAAACAAATGTTTGCGTTTCTCCAAATATTTTTGAAATTATCATATACTTAGCTTCCATGGTCTTTTTTTTTTTTTTTTGCACTAAGTTTATTTACTTTTGGCATTATGATCTAGCAAATTAATCTTACTCTGGGATGTAAAAGTTAATTGTTTTTAAAATGAAAACTCTGATTAGTGATTGTGTACTCTAGAAAGCTCTCTCTATTCCTTTCTGTCTTAGAGGCGTCCTTTACTGATGAGTAAGTTGTAGTCCCCTCAGTCCCTGAAGACTGGTCACTGGTAGCCCTACTAAGCATTTTGACTGGTCGCTGCCTCACTAAGCACTTTTTCTAAGCACCCCAGTTATTGAGAGTTAGGACAGATACGAACCCCGGTTTGCTGTACTGGTCATAGAAAATCTCCATCAGCAGGTTCCAGGTGATACCTCCATTGACAGAATACTCCAGCAGGACACCCTGGTTACGGTTGCTCGGTGTAATGAGGCATCCGTACATGAAGTAAAACTGGATAAACTCAGCATTCGTGAGGTTCAGATCCACAGTGACTAACAATCGGCTACAACCCTAAGGAAAAGAGCAGCAGTAAGCAACCTTGATTCCAGATCCTGTAGATCACCATATCTCTCTCTCTCTTTAAATACCTTTTGTTGTAATGTTCATGGCATTGTATTATTATTGCCTTTCTTACATGGTTTCCCCGGATTGTACTACTGTCCCTCTTACACTACTTCCAGCATGGTGCCCAGCTCACGCTTGCCGATCTTTCAATTTTCAGTATTTGAGACTTACTTAATGCAAGTCTTTATACTTACATCATGTCATATATATGTACATATATGTGCATATATACGTATTGTATAAGCAAAGTAAAAGTTCAAGTTAAAGTAGGCAAAGTTTTTATTAATGTATTTTTCAACTATTAGCATTCGCTAAAAGCACCAGTTACTAATAAAAATAACATTTTGACATAACTATTTATTTTGTTTACATCTGTGTGTATAAACGTTGGATCCCCAGAACTGGAGTTATTGGCAGCTGTGAGCCACCATGTAGTTGCTGGGAATCAAACTCAGGTCCTCTGGAAGCACAGCAAATGCTCTTAACCCCTGAGTCATCTCTCTAGCCCTCAGACATAACAATTCTTAATAAAATATTAAAAATAACTACAACTGAAATACTTACATGATCTAATTATAACAAGAGAGAGTTGCAATGTCCTTTAAAATGTTTTAGACCTTATTTAAATGAGTGTGTTTGCCTGTGGTTGTTTTGTGTGAGTGCACATGGGTGCATGGGGTTACGATTTTACACAATTGCATGTTCACACGTGTTCACATGGGTGTCGAGGTCAGAGGTTAATGTCAGGTGCCTTTCTCTATCATGCCCCACCTTATTTTTTGAACAGAGTCTCTCACTAAGCCTGGAGTTACCTGATTGGCTAGACTTGCTGGCCAATGAGCTCTGGAGATCTGGCTGTTTCTAATTTCTAACCCCAACCCACCCCTACACCCTGCACTGGGGTACATAGGCTACTGCGCCTTATTTTTACATGTGTTGGGATCCAAGTCTTTATGCATACTGACCGAGGCATCTCTCCCCAGCCCAAATATCATTTATTTAAATATTCATAGCTAGCCTAATATAATTTGTATTAATTATCAATTAATCTTAATAAGTAGTATTGTTAGTTGAACATATGTGGACATCTGGGCTACCCCCACCTCCACCTGAGGTAGAAGACTTGCATTATCAAGTATAAAAAATCAGTATGATAAACATTGTTATTCCTGGGTAGAATATTGGATATGAATAATATAGCACTACTTCTTTGGCACCAATATAAACTCTGTGAAGGCGTACAGTCAAATAAAAAAAAGAATTGAGTGTGAATTGATTATTTTTTAAGATGAATTTGCTTATCTAATTATGATACTAGAGATATTATGCTTTTAAAAAGGTAAAATTTAGCAGCAAAATACAATGATTATAATTTTTTTCAATTAGTGAAGATTTTTCCAATATTGCTTCTGCCACACACAAAATAATATGCGCCAAATGCAAATGTTCAGTAATTGCTGATAAGTTCTCCCTGGAATGATTCATAAATGCTGTTAATACATTCAAGAAACACTGGCGTTCATGTCCCATATTTTACTCTGTAATCCCAAACATGTGGGGAGCTCAAGCGTTTTCAATTATAGTTTGATCCAGGAAAGCCCAACTCCCCTTACCCCCAACACACACACACACTGTACAGTTGCTCCTTTCTCAGCATGCAAATCTATGTAAGTCCTTTAAAAATGTGTTCTTAAACATTTCTGTGCTGACCCATGCTGAGTCTTTAAATGGTCTCAAGATTTTGGCGGGGAAATACCGGGCATGCTCAATGCTGTCTGATTTGTGTAAAGTTAGAAGCGCAGATCATGACTAAGCAGTGAGGGTAACTGCATCTTGATTGGCTGAGCAAGCTTTAAAGGGGACTCATGGGACTTGTGGGGAGCTTAAAGGGTAGAGAAAAGAGTAACCGTTAGCCCGGTTCTTACCCCGCTGAAATGGAGAGCCAGGCCCGAAGCCACAGCTCCGCACACGGTGCTCAACTTCCCCCCATTCACGGTCAGCCAGTTCTGGTTGGAGGGAGCTCGGTTGAAGTTGTCTTTGAGCTGGGTTGGAAGGGAGGTCTCAGGCTCATCACAGTACAGGCCCCCCCACTGCTCATCACAGCTGGGTGTGGAGGAAGAGAAGAAAGCCTGTGAGTATTCCCACATCATGGAAGCCAGTGGGTTCCTAGTCTGGGGCAAGGATGGGTTCCTGCTCTTTGGGGCTGAAGAGCACCTGGGGTTGAATGAATCTCCTCCAGGCTTACAGGCAGAGAGAGAGAAACACGGTTAAACAAAGTACTCGTGCGAGCAGAGGACAGCAACAGGACTGCAGCTGCCCAAACACAGTTCTGGGGGATAAAAATGTATGGAATTGTCCTCTTTTACGGAAATTTCCAGGGATTTAAGAGTTAAGATTTTATCTGTTTGCTAAATAGAAAACATATTTGAATAACCATTGCCACTCCTGGACAGAGTTCTCAGCTCTCTCTGTTCAGGGAGGCTGCCCAGGGCTCTTCAGAGTCGCCCTGGATGTGAGATAAAGTCATTGATCAAGGGTCAGATTCTCCATGTCTACAGATTAGTGAAGATTATAATCATTCTCTATTAGTGTCTCTTTACTCAAACAGCAAGATTGTAGAAAACAAAGCATAAAAGGCTGTAGTGCATATGTGTGCACATGTGTGTACGTGTGTGTGTATGTGTGTATGCACACACATCTACCCAAATGCTTAAAATGTAGATTCAAAGTTGCTAAAGATCTATGAGAATGCTATAGAGGGTTTTCTATGAAACATGCCTGATAAATTGATCAGATACATTTATACTTTTTTATATAAACAACATGAGAGTTATCAACTAAACCCTGACAAATGCATGTACTCACTTCTACCCTGACTTAATATATTATTTTTGTTGAGAATCTATTGAACTCATGAAACTTTTTTTCTTTTTAAAAAAGATTTTTTTTTATGTATACAAGTCCACTGTAGCTGTCTTCAGGCACAGAGGGCATCAGATCTCATTCCAGATGTCTGTGAGCCACCATGTGGTTGCTGGAAATTGAACTCAGGACCTCTGGAAGAGCAGTCAGTGCTCTTAACCACTGATCCATCTCTCCAGCCCTTTAAAAATATTTATTTTTATGTGTATAGTATTTTACCTGCATGCATGTCTGTGCACCACAGGCATGCCTAGTACCTAGGGAAGCTAGAAGAGGATGTCAGATGCCCTAGATTGGAGTTACAGATATCTATACGCTGTCATGTGGGTGCTGGGTATTGAACCCTGGTCCTCTGGAAGTGAAGCTAGTGCTCTTAACCTCTGAGCCATCTCTCCTTTTCTATCATCTTTTTCAAGACTCAAATGTATCACAGAAACATGAATATTGTCAATCACAGTTGAGCTTTCTCTTGACAATGTAGCTGTCCCTCAGGTGCTAATCTCTAAAGTAAAGTAGTTACAGTGGCCGTCGGTTCCACTGTTGGCTCAGAATTGTACGTCGGGAAAATGCAAAGGCTAGTCACTTGGGAAGTGATGACAAAACCAGTTCTAGAAAGCCAATGGGATAAGTCAAGATATTTAAACATAGGAAACATTGCAACTTACACACAGCTTCCTTGGATGCACCTCCCGTGGCCACTGCACATGTCTAGGCAACCATCCCCAATGTAGACATTATCTATTGCCCACGTCTGCTGCTTGTCAAAGGGTGCCGGCTGGTGCCAGCGGAAGCGAGTGGCCTGAGACCTTGGAGGGAGAAGAGATTGACAATGAAGGACGAGGCAGGAAAGGAAATCTATTTTAGAAAGCTTGAAGAAGACAACAAGAAGGCATACTTTCCCAGCATTCCCAGTCCTGTTTTCCAAAGAACATCCATTATGGAAATAGCCCATGCAAACCTCTAGTTACCCAGATTCAGCATGCATTTTACCCACCCCCCGCCCCTGCCCTGGATCTTGCTGGGTCTTGTAAAAGAAGACTACACCAATGGCTAGTCCTAAAACCAGGAGCCATAGGGGAACAATAAAGGTCTGAGTTTTGCATGGAAGCCATTGTAAGGAGGCATCAGGGCTGCACATTAAGGGAGGGATGCTTGTTCTTGAGCGGCTGTAGCCCTTCTGCCTGTAACTTAGAATGTGGGCGGAGTTTTATGCTCTTCCCCTGCTCTCGAGGGCAAGATACTTTTGTGCAGTGGCACATGCAACCACCTCGTTCAGCACATGGGAGCAGGTCCCCTAAATGGAAGCCCTAGGGACAGGATAATCATGAAACAGAGAGATCAATGAAGCCCTATCCAATTATATATGGAGAAGAGAGGGGGTAAGAAATAAGGACAGGCTTATTTTACGAAGTAAATTCATGTAAACCCAGAAGTTCTCCATTCCAGAAGCAGCAAGCTTCTCCCTAGTTTGGAGGGCATCTTGTTCAGCAAACAACAGTCATGTTCACGGCCACGAGATGGCAGTAAAATCCAAACAATACCCAGGCCTCTCGCAAACCCTCAGAACTTGCAGAGAACTTGTGTTAACTGAGCCATGCATACTTTTTACTAAAAGACTTAACATTTTGATCGTGGAATATGTGTTTCAGGAAGGGGGGGAAAGACGAAATAACAGCAAAAGTCTTACATTTCCTAACTGAAGATATGGACATAAAATTTGGCCAGTAATCAAAAAGAACAGCCTAGAACTAAGAGTTTCATTCTGGAAAACAGCCCATGTGACCCGAGCATCTTGGCATAAGCTGACTTCTCAGTTCTTGCTCTCCAGCTTCCACAAGCCCAGCAGACACACCTCCTCAGCTCAGACCTTTCATTTCATATTTCACTGGGCCCGTGGCACGAGCGGGCCCCTCCTCTCCTCCCTTCTTAAGCACCACTCTTCCAAGGTTTGCAGAGCACATGGAACTTTTCTGCATCTGTGTTTTCCTCTCGAGAGGTGTACACACTCTCTCTCTCTGCCGGTTCTATCGCTGTGCGTCCTTTATGGTCTCACAGGAAATGACAGTCCTCAGAGAGACATTTTCTTTCCAATCCCTTTTAAAAATGGCATTTCTTTCAAGTTATTCGGACCCACAGCAGTCTGCTCTTACGAGGTGTTTGACACAGGTTAGCACGTATGTGCACGTGTTTTAGGGGGACACACTTCCTTCCTGGCATGTTAAGTCCTAAGGCAGCATGTGGGGCAGATCCCTTTTGGCTCAACTCTGAGTGGTGCTCTGCAGGAGCAGGGAAGTGATAATCAGGAAGCCTTGCTCTATTGATGCCCGCCCCTCCTGGTGCTGTGTATCTTAGTAGCTCTGCTCTCAGAAATGACTGAGATTTTACTATTCTGATCTTAGACAGCAACATCTTGTGACTCAGTGGAGCACCACGTTCTCATAGTTCAGAACCATCCATTCTGATATGCAGCCAGCCAGCCAGCCCATAATTTATTCTGTCTCTTGATTTTCATTACAGATTTTCTGAAAGGCGAGGAATATTGTTTTGCATCCTCGGTGCCTATCGATAATATCGAGCAATAAACTTGCCCTGTTCCCCAATATCTCACACATGTCTGTGGCCCTTATAAATGGGATTTCATAAACCTCTACTGAAAGAATATTAAGTTGGCAGCAATAACGATTCTCAGAAAAAGCAAATAAAAGACCCCTTGCAGGTGGCTGGGGGGCAGGGGGGGACGGCAAGGGTCAGCCGTGCAGGGACAGTAGTTTGGTGGCTGCAGAGGTGGCACGGTCTGCCTAGCAGGTGGTGGCTTTTTGATGACTGGTTTTATTCAGTCATAGTCTGGGCAGCCTCTGAACTGAAAGACTGAACAGGAGATTTACAAGCCAGATGAATTGCTGGAGGTGACGGCTTTTGTGGAGACTTCCAACCCGGCCCCTTTGTAGTCTCTGCCTTTCTCTCGAGTTCCACAGAAGAGGAATCAGTAGGACATGATGTGAAGATTGTACTAACACTGGAGTTGGCCAATGGGTCTAAGGATAAGCGAGTGCTCTAATTTGTACACCAGCGAGCTCTATGCTCACGGTGAGCAAGTGAATATTTCAACACAGTGAGGAGGTCAGAGATAACAACTTCTCAGCCTCCCCCACCCTTTGAAATGCAATAGTTTTCTATTCTTAGGAGTAGCGATATCTGGTAGTCACAGACTCATAGGTGAATGCATCATCTGATACTAGTTTATAGGAAGAAGCATGTTAATTAAGGGAAGTTGTGAGATATAGATTCAGAGAGAGAGAGAGAGAGCGTGGAAGTTGAATTCAACCTCTAAGCCTTTCCAATGGAAGGAACTTATTCCCAACCCTGCCTGGCCTCGCTGCAAGAGGGGCCAAATCACTTAGATCTACATGCTGACACTTTCCCATCTGTAAAACTCAGAAAATGCTGCTTCCCGACTCACAAGGGTGCTGTGAAAATTAATTAGTTGCTCATGTTTACCAAGACCTACGAGTGCTTTGGCGTCTCCCTAGGCGGGTGTCATTGCTTATCCTGAAGGTCCCCTATAACGATGGTTGCCACCAGCTGCTGCTTCTCAAAGTTGGAGGAAAAAGGGCCCCAAGAGCAAATTCCTTATTTTACATACCCTTGAAATCTCTCCTTTAGATCATTTTCTAAGTTTATACCACTTTTCCCCCATCAACACACTGGAGGTGCTGCAAAAGTACAGGTTAGTAAATATCAGTTGCTAAGCATTAACGTGTTACTGCAGACAACCCGCCATGTGCCTCACCCATGATGTGGCCACACCCTCTAACAGGTTTTACTACACATTTCCTACTCTCAGATTCTTCAGGATGACCCCCGATTTACCCAGGAAGACTTTGTTGTCACTGTCATGGTGGGAAGAACTCCTTTGAAGGAGACCATGGCTAGCCATCTCAGTCTTTCTGATCTCACCTGACATCACATTATCCTCAAAGAGATACATACAATTCGAACACTAACTCAGTTTTATGACAAAGATGGCGAATCTCTCTCTCTCTCTCTCTCTCTCTCTCTCTCTCTCTCTCTCACTCTCTCTCTCTCTCTCTCTCTCTCTCTCTCTCACACACACACACACACACACACACACACTCTTTCTCTCTCTCTCTCTCTCTCTCTCTCTCTCTCTCTCTCTCTCACACACACACACACAGAGACATACACACAGAGACATACACACACTGTTTATTCAGCCTTCAGGATTAGTTAATCACAACTCATAAAAAATCACTTAGCAAAAGGAGCATTTAGATGAGCCACTCCACTAGGCTTTTCTTTTCTCTGGAGAGGAGACAGAAGGCCTATACCTTCACTGTATCTAGGTATAGGCCCCTGAGTGGTGACAAGGGAAAAGCAGATATCTTCTTTGTCCAGCCCTGACTACTGAAGGGAGGAAGAGAGCCAGAGGTTTGTTGGGGTTGGTCTGGTTCTATGTATACAAATGCTTCTGACATCCCATCAGCAAAGCTAGGAACATGGTGACGGTGGTCTTCAGGGAAGACAAAAACCGAGACAAACAAACCAAAATACTGGAACTGCTGGCATTCCCGGCAGCAGGGTCCTTGACATTAAGATTTTGGAGTACTTCTGTTGGTGAGGGCAAGTATATGTGTGACTAGCGGGGAGTGGTACACTTCAGTACACCCCAGAAGCCACCAAATCTCTCTGTCATCAGCAAAGAGAGGGCCCTATGACCTGTCGACAAGGGACAATTTTATGCCCTAACACTCAGTGAGACTGGAGACATGATAGTTTAAAGGAGGCTTGAGAGGCTTAAATTATCCTCATTTGTATCCTGAGTTGCTAAAACTTTGTGACACTTTGTGAGACCAGGGACTTTGAGTGATGAACATTGAAGTAGTTATGAACAAGAAATTGCCGTCTTTAGCTGGGATAATTACATCACAGCTGTCCAAAATGCTCTTCCTGTCTAGTAACGTGCACTGAAATATTTTCAGTTGAAACGCATGATATCTCGAATTTGCATCAGAACAGCATGGGGTTAGAGCAAGTGGGGTTACCTAGGAATCAGTGTTGGGGGGTTAGAGCAAGTGGGGTTACTTAGGAATTAGTGTTGATAGTGCCTAAAACCAGCTAATGAGAATGTGGGAGTCTCTCTAACTTTGCATATTTGCTTCTTAAATAAATAAAAATATAAGGCAATAAAAACCCCTTTAAAAGCACGGGGAATTTTTAATTTCAGAATTCAAAGTAAAAAGGACTAGCTCTCATCTGTAAGCAAACTAATGTAAGAAAATTAATTGTGTTAAAAATCACAGAAAGCAACAATAAAAACCATAATATTCCAAATAAGCCCACTGAGGGCCTAACATGCTGGACTGAATATAAAAGATTTCCTCTAGCTTTCAGTTAATCTTTTCAATGAAGAATGACTTATATTTAGCTGTGAAAGCAATTTTAATAGCTTACATATATGTACAAGGCCAGTCAAACATCAAATTCTCGGATAAAAACTTGGTAATAAGTTAGTAGTCCACATGGCTCAGAGGCAGCTGAATCTCTATTGTAGAACACGTGGACACAGTTTTAACCTGTCTAACAGGAGTGCCAATCTAGCAACATATTCACTATGGGGGATTCAGTGGTACCATGACTTATACAAAATTACTGTTGTGGATCCAAAATACTAACAAACCATAGTAGTGATGCTCAAAGTATCCAACAACGCAGGGGCAGATGGCCTGTGACATTAGTCAGGTATTTCTCCAGCTAGTCCTAACATTTTATATGCACACACACAGACACATACACGTACGACTGTTCAGTCATGAATGCTTGAACAATGAAGCCTCTATAAGCATCCAGTTGTATTGCAATAACAATGCACAGAGATAAGGGATCTCTATTTAAACAAAATGAGCTTTTGGTTCTGATGGCTCTTTGGAGACCACAGTAAATGTTCTGCTTGCTGGCTTGTATGTGGGGATCTCACTGAAATGTTGTCTTCCCTTTTTATTTTGTTTTTGCCCCTCTACCAACACCCCTCTCCCTCACATAATGGTTCTTTCATGTGAGATATCGTTCCTCCTTTAACTTCCTACAGATTTTTAATCGCTTCCCTTCTGTGGCTAAAGTGCCTGGCTTACAACAAGAGTGTTGTAATTAATCTTTAAGGAATAAGGCAGCAGCTGGGTCACTGGGCCAGCAGGAAGGGATCATTTTTACCTTGACTTAAAATAGCCAAGTCTCACCTGAGCTGTACTGTGGCCACTCCCCTGCCCTTTCTCAGTGGATTTGAGTTACCTGCCCTTCCACAGACTCCCCAGTTCTCAGCTGACACTTCAAGAACCTATGTCACTTGAACTAACCTGCTATTTTTAAGTCTGGTTGGTAACCAAGAGGATTCAGATTGGGGGTATGAATTGATTTTGAAACCATCCTGACTTTCCTTTAGCCCCTTTCAATAACTCATACCGGTCTATTCCATTTTGCTAGGACCATATTTCTTGCAGGCAACTAACTGATAAAGGCACATCACTAATACAGTGGTTAAGTCTGTCTTCGGTATATGGCTCTTACCTGGCACTCAGACCAGATAAACTATTTGTGGATTCTCTGGAAACTATTCTTTTGAAGATGGTAAACATTAAGAAAAGAATCTGAAAAACCCTGACTAAGTAGGCTAGGGTGATTGTCCAGTGAATTCCCAAATTCAAATCTGCTGTCTTGGGCTCTAGTGCCAAGATTACAATTCTGATTATGCCTGGCTTCTTTAATTTGGTTCTGAGGCACAAGCTCAGGTCCTCATGACTGCAAGCAGGAACCCTGGCCAGCCAAGTTATCTCCCCAACTTCATTTTCAGGATTCCTGCTCTCTTGCCTGGCTTCAATTTTTTTTTTTTTTTTGGTAAGTAAACCCAACTTCACCCATGACTCCCTTCTACAGTTTTACTGCGTTACACAGTAACTGTAAGGCACATGTCCATGTGTCCCTGACTTGCTCACTTGAATCCCCCGATTTAGAATGTTCTTCTCTTTATCCACGGAATTCTTCAGAGCCAGGACATCTCTACACAAAACTCCTTCCGACTCTGACTTTCAATACAAACTCCCAGTTTTCAACCTCTGTGGCACTCTCAGACTGTTCCCCAGCAAAGTGTTAAGCTATAAGTGGTAGGAGGCATTTACTTCCCCCAGTAGGTTACATCCTTTGCAGAGAAGGAAGTTAAGACACATGCCATTACCATGAGCTTACTACTCTTGTGAGGATGCTTTTCATTCATTTCTGATTTCCAGGAAGAACCAACGTAACCAGTGCACATGGCCAGGAATGAAGATAAACATACTGTGCCATGTTCTTAGGTTTTACCACAGCAGTGCATGGAGTATGTTTAGTCTTAGGATTCCTTCTCAGGAAGAAACACCCCAATGCATTTGACATTGTCTGTCTGAGAGCAAGAGTTACCTTCAACGCTGCCCTTTTGCTTCGTGTACAATGGCTTTCTCAATGTCAGCTTCTCCAGATGTATAGTCTTCATTTCTCTTTATGTCCACTGAGAACACACCGCCAGTCTCTGCCAGCCTGTCTGTCTCTCTGAGAATCTTTACTCTTACCCTCTCTGTCCAGTTAGAATAAGCCTTTCTGAATGCTTGCTAACCACACCTCCTTATTCCTACGCACTTCGACGGACTTGCAAGCATCCCTATAACTTAACACAGCCTGCTCTTCATGGCTTGATACCCTCTCCCATCCCACTTCCCTTCCTTCTGTTTCTGAACTCAGACACCAACTTCCTGCTACCACAGCATACTATCCTTGCCCGGAATGCCTCCACTCCCAGTCTTTATCCAGTTCATCTTCAGGTGGTACCTAAGCCATTCCTTCCTCACAGAAGCATTCTCTGGCCTTCCTGACCAAGCCATATTTCCTTGTGATATTCAGTCTTAGCATATCATATTCCAGTATTCCATCACACCACAGCTAAGTTGTATCGTTAGTTCCGAGTGCCGGTGATCTCTGAGGGAATACCTCTGCCTTCTACCGAACCGAAAGGTCTTTGAGATAGGGCTAACCTCAGCACAAACTAAAGCCTAGTAAACCATTAAATACTTAAAAGTATTTTTTTTTTTAACTATGTGACTGAATGGGTAAGCCATTGCTACTGGTGATGACTGGCTATTGCAGCTTGATGAAGCGTTTCATGACCACGTGTTGGCGGCCATCTGCCATTTACCTCCAATACCAACAGGACTTAGATGCTTCACAGCCATATCATAGGCCAGTGGAAGAGCTCCAGTTGTCTGTGCTCACAGCCATTCCTGACACCTGCTTACCATGCATCTGTAAGCTGTCAATACCATGTTTGTTTATAGAAAAACACCTAAAAAACTGACATAGCAACTTCAGCAAAGAGCTACAAATTTGAGAGACAGCATAGACATGATAGCACAGTCCCAAACTTTGAAGGCAGTTGGTCAGTCAGTAAGTCAGTCAGCCAGTCTTCAGCCTGGTGTCTTGTCTGTGTGCCTGCCTTCCAGCCAGCCTCTCTGTGTGAGGATCAAAATAAGGGTCTCAAGCATGGTCAGCATGGGTTTTCTACCACTGGAAGTTTAACTTAACACAAGGAAAAACACATTGGAAATATCACCAGACTGCGAACAGAGGGAGGACAGCCCCACCTCCGTACATTTCTTTCTGAATTACTCAGAGGGTGTGTTGTAAGGCAGAGTCACCTTTAAGATCACTGCACAACATGAGCCCTGAGGATAATGCAGTAAACAAACTATTTCCAATATGGGAACGGGAAGGAGGGAAATGGATGCTTATCACAGATTTTTCATGTGTCATTTGAAAGGGTCAAAATTCTTGCGAGTATGTGCAAGAGACAATTAAAACATAGATTAAAATATGAGGGATAATTACTTTTCCTCAGCAGATGTCTCAAGGGTATAATGACTAGCTGAAGTAAATCTTTGAATGGCATTTATTTGCAAAAATGCTGCCAAGTAGTCAGGTAATAATTCATAGAACTCATAAAGACTTAAAAGATGGCTACCTTAATGGAGTTTTTTTCTGTTACTTATTAAGATCGCCTTAATAATTCATGTACAACAATACCTTTAACGAGCCACAAAATCTCACGTATCTCGTATCTCGTTTACGCTTGGCAGCTCTGCTCTCCATTACTACAGTCTCCTGCCTCCGCGCCAGCAATTGAAAAGCAGCCGTAGGCTGTTAGAGGCAGAAACCGCTCCACTTATGATAATCCCAAGAAAAGTCATGTCCTAGATGAACGCTTGAGTTTTATGGTCGTCTGCGAGGAGGATTTATTCAGTCCTCCTTTGTCGGGAGGCAACAGGACAATGATAAGCCTATGACCGTCCCTTCCTCTGTGCTGGTCGCAGCCAATCAGATTTCCTCAGGAGGAACAGGAGGGCTCATCATGATTCTCAAAGCTTTCCTATGCTTAGCACCCACTTTAGACGGTGAAGGAGGCACAGAACTTGATTCCCTGGGAAGAGGTGGTTGTGCATGTCCCTCACACCTCAGAGTAAATGCACACATAATTCAGACTCGGGTTCTTCACTACCTTCCCCCGGGCACTTCTCTCTGCCAGGTCAGTTCCCATCGGTGCAGTGGGTCAAATGTATATTTGATATATCCATTCATAAGAAACCACTATCCACTATATTGACAGTGATTTAAATGGCAGAAAAATAGATCCCATTTACATCAATTTTGTCTCCAAGGGTCTTGTTTTAAGTGGCTGTCTCTTGGCATCATCTCTAAATTAAGTTGGAGAAGCTGTTACATTAGGGCCAGTGTTTTCTTGTATAAACCATTATTAAAAGAAAAATTGTTAGCATTAAAAGTCAGGACAATCCTGGGTTTAGAGAAAAACAACTTTACCATGAATGTAGACTTGCACTTTTCTTATTAAGCTAGGCTTACTTTATACAGAAATAAGCAAATTACCATGCATCCCATTCCAACCTTGTCCTGCTAGAATCTAACATAGCAAAGCTGATCACGCTGGGGTGATGCATGCAGAAGCAGCAATACCTGGTGTAGGAAGGAAGAGGCAGGGTGATTCTGGTCCATTTGTTGAAAGTATCTGACACCAGGATCCGCTGCAGGTGATAGCGACTGCACTCAACGTTGGTAGGCAGGCAGTCCCTCACCAGTGGGTGCCAAGACAGCCCGAGATCCACCGAGTACTCTAGTTCAATAGCTGAAACGGGATGTAGTATTCTCAATAGAAACGCATGCCTTCAGACCCAGGAGCCACAGTAACTTACTGTGTGTACATAGGTTTTAAATGTAATGAAATAGTTTGACTTTTCCCCTATGTTTATGTTTCTGACTTTGAACTTTTTACCAGTATTGTTTTTCCCTTTGTACATTATTGCTATCCATCCATAAATATGTGTATGTGTGTGTGCATTTCGTCTGTCCATCCATCCATCCATCCATCCATCCATCCATCCATCCATTCATCTGTTTATCTGGAAATGGGGTCTCTCACACAGTTCTGACTGTCTTGGAACTCACTGTGTAGACCAGGCTGACCTTGAACTCACAGAGATCTGAGTGCTGCGGTTAAAGGTTTGCACCGTAATGCCTGGCCGTTTTTGCTAATTTTATAAATAGCATTGAGCTAGAACTCCTTTTTAGGAGAAATGATCAAGTGAGATAAAGTTACTTTTCTTGAATCACTCATAATGAGAACCTCTCAGAACAACAACAATGAAGTCATTATGGCCCCAGATGCTGTCACAAGTGTTAAGGACAGCAATCATTTCATTCAACAATCATTCAAACATACACTGAGCTTCAGTCCTGCTCCCTCACCCGGTCTCACCTGCTGCCTACTGAAGGCCCTCTTCTCAACAGACTCCTCGCAATGTTCTGTCATTTTTGCCCACAGTAAATTTAATGATTTCTTTCTAAATAGGTAAAAAGGAGCAGAGTCTTCAAAACATTTAAGACAGAATGACTTTTATTTGTGTGAGTGTTTGTGTGTCTGCCTGTGTGTTTGGATGGGTGTCCACAGAGGGTATTTGCTCAGATGTACAGGTGGTTGTGAACCACCCAGTGTGGGTGTTGGGAATCAAGCCCCACTCCTCTATAAGAGCAGCAAGTGCTCTTAACCACTGAGCCATCTCTCTGCCACAGTCTTAAGTTTTGACCACCCTGCAAACTTCTGGCCAACTGTATCAATTTTACTCTCCTTACAAAAGACACTTCTTAGAAACCATGCTCTCTGATTCTGTCTTTCTGTTTCTGTCTCCCTCCCCTTCCCCCGCTCTCTATCATCCATGTCACCCTACTATGCAAAGGAATACACTGAGGAATCAGAAGAACATGGAGAGATGGCTGGAAGTCAGGGAGTTTGTGTGAAAGCAGTTATACTGTGTGTGGGACTGCCGAAAGCTAAGTTTTCCTTTTCCTTCTTTAAACATTCAGCCTCTCCCCATTTCCACTGCTTTTTCTTATTTTTTAAATTTACTCTTCTCTCATACATTACCTTCTGGCCACAGCTTCTCTTTTCCTCTACTCCCCTCAACTCTTCCTTGTCCCAGATCCGCTCTTCCTCTGTTGGCTTTCTCTGGCTACTGAAAGCTTTGTAAACACCCCAGTTCTCACCTCCCTCTGAAGTGTTTCTCATAGTCATGGCTTTCGGTCTTGGCTTCACATCGAAACCCCTCTGGAACCTTGAGAAACTCTTGGTTCTTTGGTTTCATGACCAGAATCTTTTCTCCAAATCTTCTGGACCTTGGCCATGGGGCC
The DNA here is from genome assembly GCF_963924665.1 of Micromys minutus. Taxonomy (NCBI): domain Eukaryota; kingdom Metazoa; phylum Chordata; class Mammalia; order Rodentia; family Muridae; genus Micromys; species Micromys minutus. The sequence continues at coordinate 12,796,673 of NC_137958.1, read as the reverse complement.
AGCAGCTCTGAAAGCATCCCTTCATGATACTGTGTGGGCGGTGTGATGCCATGTGTAGCCTTAAGCCTTCATTATATGTGTCTGCCTATGGCCACAGACATTGCTGATTGCTCTCCGACTCTTTCATTTGAGGATGCTTTTCCAGGCCTTCTATATTTTTTCTGTTTTCTTTTATTGGATATTTTCTTCCTTTACATTTCAAATGTTATCCCCTTTCCCAGTTTCCCCTCTGGAAACCCTCTATGCCACCCTTCTCCCCCTGCTTCTATGAGGGTGTTCCCTCACCCACCTACCCACTCCTTCCCACCTACCTACTCCTCCCTGCCTCCCTGACCTGGTAATCCTCTACCCTGGGGGATTGAACCTTAACAGGACCAAGGGCCTCTCCTCTCCTTGATGCCAGACACTCTCTGCTACACATGCGGCTGGAGAGCCATGGGTCCCTCCATGTGTACTCTTTGGTTGGTGGTTTTCTCTATGGGAGCTCTGAGGGGTCTGGTTGGTTGATATTGTTGTTCTTCCTATGGGGTTGCAAACCCCTTCAGCTCCTTCAGTCCTTTCTATAACTCCTCCATTGGGGACCTCGTTCTCAGTCCATTGGTTGGCTGTGAGCATCTGCCTCTGTATTTGTCAGGCTCTGGCAGAGCCTCTCAGGAGACAGCTATATCAGGCTCCTGTAAGTACACACTTTTTGGCATCTGTAATAATGTCTGGGTTTGGTAACTGTATATGGGATGGATCCCCAGGTGGGGCAGTGTCTGGATGGCCAGACCTTCTAGCTTGTTCTCAGACTGACTTCTTGGTTTTCTAGGGGAGCTTTGAGCTTTTTTTCCTGGCCTCCTAGTCCACACATACATACTAAGGCTGCAACTGTATTTACTAGCTTTATGGTTTTATTCGTTTGGCTAGTGCCTGCTGAGCCTGACACTACAGTGGATGCTGGATACATTGTGAAGAGCCTGTAGATAGGTCATCTTTGTAAAGAATTATTTATTTATGTATGTGAGTACTCTATCTGTATGTACACATGCATGGCAGAAGAGGACATCGGATCCCATCCCATGGTTGTGAGTCACCATGTGGTTGCTGGGAATTGAACTCAATTCTCTGGAAGAGCAGATAGTGCTCTTAACCACTGAGCCATCACTTCAGGCCCAGGTCCTCCTCTTTATGGGATCAAGAAATCCTGTCACAAGAACTAAAAACACATCACTTCCCCCCATAAATAAACATTTTCTTAACTACCAAACCTCATCAATGATTGTTTCATGACATTAGTTCTCTGAGTTTAACATTCAGATTTCATTTCCAAGTGTTGAGTCCTCCGGCTTATCTCCGCTGTGCTGAGCCTGTATTTAATCGTTTAATTGTTCTCAGTGTCACACATCTCCTCTGCCCTTTCTACCTCCCTTCACGGCTCCTACACCCCACCACTGTCTTCTCCCACATCTACTCACTGTCTGAGAGCTAACCTCCCTTAAAACATCATGATTCCTGTGACGGTTGACTTTCATGGCCAATATAGACACAATCTAGAATCACCTGATCAGAGAGTCTCAGTGAGGAATTGTCTGCAATAGGTTGGCTTTGGGGGTTGTCTTAATTAAATTGGTTAGTAAAGTAAAACCTAGAGAACTGTGGGCGGTGTCATTCCCTAGGCAGGGGCTTGAACTATATAAGACTGAAGAAACAGAGCTGACCAAGCAAACAATCCAGTGAGCATGCAAACAATCCAGTGAGCATGCATGCACTCATTTCTCTTGATCCAGACATAGTTATGATGTGATTAGCTATTTGGTTTCCCTGCAATGATGGTGTGTAACCCCGAACTATAAGATGAAATAAACCTCTTTCTCCCCTAACTTGATGTTCGTCTGGGTATTTTATTATAGCAACAGAAACAAAACCCAAACGATACTCCTCTGCATTTGCAGTCTCCTATTCATGACCTGGCGGAAGCACACACAGCTGGTTGATGAGGAGAAAATCTAGCTCTGGTGTTGCTGGTCAACCCTGGGAAGGCGTCCTTTGAATTCCCATTGACTACTTGGGTTACTGAAGGATTAGAACACTGGAATACTAAGTATGTTTCTGTTTTTAAGACAAATATGCGTCATTCTTCAGCTTTCCTGAGCCAGGGCAGCCTTCTTTCTTAAGATACTGGCTCAGTTTGGGATGGCTTCTCTGATCTATCAGCCCTTTAAAATCCACTCCAGCCAGAAAGGTCCTGTAGACACTTAGTTCTGACTCATAGGCAGGACCACCATTCACCAACGCTCCCTCCTCTGAATTTGCATTACATCTTGCATCAGCTCCACTCCATAGAATGCTCTCTTTCAGACATCTGTTGAACACTACATTTTTGAGGCACCTATTCCCAACAGAATGTACCTACTGAATATAGAATGCGTACCTTCTGCTTGTCCATCTTTTCCCACAAGTTCCACCCCCCACTGACCAGTGTGGGCTAACTATGATTGGGGTACAAAGAACACTTCTTCCTAACACAGTTGAAAATCACAGAAATATAACAATATGGTTACAGAGAAACAGAGATCCTCACATATTCACCCTCTCTGATCTAAGGAAGAACACGGGCTCATCGTGTCTTACAAGTGTCCTGTAAGGTGAAAGGCACAGGACCGGGATTCCTCAGTCATCCCGAGGGGTCTGTCATTCAGGTAGAGGGTCAAGTCTGTGCAACCACGGCAGTTTGTATTCCTTGTGATTCCACCTCCTGAGAGCTTGCCTGACAGGCATGTGCTACCATGCAATTTACATGGCGCCGGGAAGTATGTAAGCAGGAGTTTTTATGTATGCTAGGCGAGTAGTCTTCCAAGCAATCTACATTCCCAGGTGGAAATCTGGTTGATTGAGTTTCTGACACTCAACCTATCCACAATGTTTTATTTTAATACTTTATTTACAACACGACGTTGTTGAGAAAAATTAAACAAGAAGAGCCCAAGAACTTAAAATGTACTGTGATCATTTGTGTACATAACACTAGCACATGGGTAGTGTGTGTGTGTGTGTGTGTGTGTGTATTCATGTATGTAAGTATGTGTGTGTTCGTATATGTGCATGTAAGCCAGTGGTGGAGACTGAGTATTTACCTGCTCTTGGGGGACTGTCACTGAGCTTGAGGCTCACTGATCAATCTCACCGGCTGGCCAGTGACATGCAGTGGTCTCTGCCTTCCCCGTGTAGAACTATAGGACTACAGAGCACCCTTGGCCTTTTAGGTGGGCGATGGGAAGCTGGACTCAGCTGGCCAAGCTTCCTAAGTAAGAACTTTACTAAGCCATCTTCCTAAGCCCCATGACACAGGTTCTGAACAGTCCCACTGCAGAGGCGGCCATAAATAGCCAGGCTCCTGTCCCTCTGTCTGGACGTGGAACACTTACCGTAGCAAGAGTCTGTGACTGAGCAGGATGCGGCAAAATCCATCTGTAGGAAGGAGTCCTCATTCACAGCAATGTCTGTGGTGACCACGTAACGCGTGCTGGCCTTTTCGATGAAGACCAGGGCATCGCCCGAGGAGCCGCACACAGGCATCTTGGTGCCTCCTGGGTGAAGCAGCCACTTTCTGCTGTCCAGAGTCGAGAAATCATCTTCCAAGACTGTATTACCAGAGATATTCCCTCCAATAAGAATCTGAAATGAAGTTTTAGAACACCCCAGATTTGGGTTTTAACATACCGAAGAGTTCAGCTGTTTTTGTTTGTTTTGATCAGTCAGCCATCTTGGATCGGGTACTGTCCAACTAGCATAATGTTAGGGGGTTTTCAGAATGCTCTTGTTTCTGTGGTTTGCTTGCCCATCTGGCAAGGAGCTACAGAAAACAAATCAAAGGACTGACAAAACAATTCACAGTCATTTGTGGGCCAAACTGTGCCACTGGAAAGCACATGTCCCCAAGCTGGGAGAGCAAAATCTGGCTTGCCTGTGATTATCTTCATGTGAAATTTTCTATTTAAGGACAACCATGCCTCGAGGCACTGCAATTGCAATTCTTTGCATGAACTCTGTGATTTGTGAACAGGTTCTCTGAGTCCTGTTTGAGACACCGTGTTATGTATGAAGATCCTTTAGAGTAGTCCAGAAAGATGCTGTGGGAGACTTAGTTATTTATTTTGCATCAAAGGCTAGAAAAGAGGATTTGAGAACAGTTGCATGTGGCCTCAGTGCTAATTTGCATGCTTCCCTTTCTGGAGACTTAAAACCCTGTATCACGCTTGATAAAGTCCCTCTATCCATATGGCAGCGTCCTCTCTGAACACGACCTCGGCCTTCTGTCAGGTCCTTTACTTTTATAGGCTTAGGCAACTGAGGGACTAGAGAATAAAAGGAACGTAAACACCATATCTAATCTAACTGTGTGCCCTTGGGCAAGTCACTTGACTGTCTATCTGGGCGTCTACCAGCTCGGGAGTTGGGCTTACACGCTTTCTAAAGTCATGAAAGTTAAAGTAGATAGTTCTGAAGAGACTGACCTGGTCGATCACCCAGGGGCTGTAGAAATGCCCGTTTTCAGATGGCTGCCACCAGCGGAGGCGTGTAGAACCAGAACGGGCCTTCAGGGGCATTTCCAGAGCGATGTACCTGCCCACATTGCTGGAGTTGCTGAAAAGGAACTCTTGAAGAAGGCTCCAGGACAGGCCACCGTTGAGGGAGTACTGGAGAAGCACCGGCTGGCTCCTGGGGTCTGGAACACCTTTACCGCATCCCAGTCTCATGAAGAACTGCACAAACCTGACACCAGAAGACCTCACTGTAGCCTTTTACTTCAAAGAGAAATCCGGGTCACTGACAAAAGGCAAGCGGCCAGGCAGTATGGGGGCAATGGGCGGAGTTAATAAATATGATGATTTAATGAGTGTCCAAAACGATCACTTCAAAGCTTGATTTTTCTGTTTTAATGTGAGTGAGAGTTAATTAAATGTGAAGTGTGGGGGGGAAAAAGGCAATTCTGGCTCATATTTGTGTCGCAAGTCCCTCCTCTAAGGAGTCCTAGGAAAGCCAGTGCCATTGCTTCCCTTGGCTACTTTATAAGATGCTGGGAGAGATCCAAAGGCTGTTCAAGTCTGTGAGTGCACTGTGTGTCTAATGAAGACAACTGAATTCCAGCCCCCAGTGTCTGGAACTAGAAGAAAATATATATAAAATACAGGTGCCGAATTACTGGCAAAACCATCCGTTCCCATCTTCCCAGTAGCTTTATAGATCTTGCATCACTTGGTTTAGGAGACACATTTACATGTAGGAGTTGGAGCTCCTCTTTTCAAAAGCCCAGGCCACTTTTGGAAGAGGTGTGTTAAGCCGGGGCCTCTTTCTGTCTCTTGTGCCAGGGGAAGGGTAAGCGTGAGTGTGGGTTGGGGGTGGAAAGCTAGAGCAGCCTCTGGCTGTTGCTGGGTCTGGGTCTGGATGATACTGGCTTCTGAGAAGGGTGGCGGCCAGCCAGGGGCAGCTTTCCTAGCTGGCAGGGAGGTGGGCAGCGTGTCAGCAAGCAGCCGGGGAGCCGGTGAAAACTGGCTCGCATGTTATCTTTGGCAAGCAAGCTGCTGGTGCCCGGTCTGGCCACCCTTCTAACTGGAAAGCCAGAATAGATTTCATGTCAAATGTAACACGTGTACTCAATAATGTAACAGGACCGCTAATAAATGTTATCAGTGTCACACACAAAGCCATTCATTGCTCATGATTCTCATAACCTCTATTTATTTATATCATGGCCCTGAAATCACTGAGATCTTACACGGGAACATTTTAAGGTCAATATATGCAAATCCCACACAGCGTGCTACTGGGTAAGCTACATAATGCAGCTTTTAACATCTGATTAATGAAAATGTGCACTGTTTGTGCCTAGTGATGCTCACTCAAATGGGAACGGTGTCCACAAAAACTAGGTGCACTCTCTGTATTGAAAAGATGTTCATATTGACTTAGTGATATTATAAACACCAAGTTACTACTTAGAAAAATATGTCTGAATTGCTTATTTGGAAAACGTAGTAATTTCTAAGTTAGAGAACACGGATGGTACTGAAGAATCTGGTATAAAGAATACATAAATTAACCATGCATATCAGAATGGGATAGAATAAAATTTTGCTTTCAGTAACTAAAATTATTGTATTTGCTGTGAATTATATTATTTATAATCAGAATTGGATTCAGAAAAAAAAGAGGGAGTGTTCAGATGTATTTTAAAGTACCGTGACATGTATTAAAACCACAAATACGATTTCCTTGTTCATTTGAAAATAGGTCAGGGCTGCATTTTACACACGTTAAACTGTACATTATATTTTGCTGTTAACGTTCTGGCTCATCAAGTGACCAAGGGATATACATTCTGACAGGGCATGACTCTCTGAGCCAGCTTAAGATGTTTTTTTCTTAGTGACTATGCTCAATTTAGAAAATGACTTCTGTGCTTGTGAAGCACTGGGCCGTTGCTTATGAACACTGTGGACCATACTTCAGATATTCTCAATTAAATTTTCAGATGAAGTTTTATTAAATCACAAATAACTCGAAGATGTATTGCATTTCTACAGAGCTTCTTACTCAAGCAGTACAATAAATGGACATGTTTTCTTAAAGTTCAAGTGCTAATGAAAACAGCTGGTAGACGGAGGCTAAAACAGACACAGTATTATTTTTTGAAGTTAGAGTGAAGTAGACATTCCTATTTTCTCGAGATCATAAAATAACAGATAGTAGATTTGCTTGGCTAGGTGTTTCACAGCTGATGTAGGTATTGAACAAATATTAGAAATTATGTGATGTGTGTCTTGTTGGGGACTTTGAATGAAGCAGCACCTAAAATCAACATGGAAGGTGTCACCCTTGAAATGTTCTGGCTTCTTCTTCTTCATGACCACAACTGTGTGCCGTAATTACCTAGCATGTGATAAATCCAGGTCCCGTGTCACCAGCATGCGCAAGCCATCCTCATTGAAGAAGAGGTTGTTCCCACTGGAAAGGATTCCGCATTTCCGAGAAGGCTTCCCACCACTCATTAGTAAGAATCGATCGGATTCCAGTTGACCTGAGAAAGTAGAAACACGTGGTTCACCTGTGACCACAAATGTAGTTGTATTCTATTTTCAAAGAAATACAACAGAATGTGTCATGTAGTTTTAAAATGTAAAGCCAGAAACATTAAATGTGCATTTTGGGATAAAAGGACTCTTTATCGTATGAACTTCTCCAGCGATTTTAGCCTTGACTAACATAAAGGTTCACATGTCAGACAGGGGGCTTTTCCTAAGTATCTACGATTCAGGCAGGCAAGTGCCACATCAAAGAAAAATGCTGGTTAGTCAGGAAGTGAATGAGGCCAGAAGAAAGGGAGCCTGCTCTACCTTGTCCTTTCTAATGTAAGGCAGGTTCATGGAGGAATAACACAGTATCTTTTGAAAATGGATTTTTTTTTAATCACAGAAATTTAAATATAATTTAATAGTTACTGTTAAATGTCTTCAAAGCTATTTTTCAAATCTACCCAGATATAAGTACTAGATTTAGGTTTTTTTTTTTAAATAAAGTAAATACACAAGACATGTTTACTGTATTAACAATTAAAAAGTGAATAACCCAAAATATTATTTAGTATATTTCTGATGTAAAACCTTCACCAGTAGCTATTTTAAGGTTTTCATCCCCTCAAGGAGAAGCAGCCTGTATAAATAAAGCAGTAGCTTTCCTTTCTTCTGCATCTCTGCCAAACAAACAGCCTGTTTCTTTTTTTCAACCTCCAAGGAGGGCTTATTTGGGATGTTTCACACAAACAGAATATGCACTGGGTTTTTTGGGGGTCTTGTTTCTTTTTGGGGGTTTTGTTTCTCTTATTTATTGTATTATTTCTAAGGTTCATATAGACTGTAGCATAAATTAATAATTCAATTTTTTTATGGCCGTGCAATGTCCCACCATGTCTTTGTACCTAAATGTAGTTTTAAAATATTTAAAAGTATAAATAATAAAATGATTATTAACATTTCACAATTACTAAAATAAAAAACCGATTAAAAGTCTTACAGAAAACGGAGGCAAACAAAATCTTTTGGTGTGATTCACTACCACACACAGCTGCTGTATCGGTTCACCATGTGAAAATGTTTAATCTATCCTTTGGTAAATGCACACCTGCAACTCATGCTCCCAAAATAACTAGGACATGATAATGTGCATTTTTATGTGTTGTAACGCTGTGGTCATGCGTATTGGTGTAAAATAAAGGCGTGGAAAAGGAGAGGCTGCCTGAATAGTTGGTGGAACCAAAGTTTCTGGGAAATTGTTTCTTATAACCCAAGATCATCCCTTAGGCATATTCTCTTGTCACTGATCAGCAATTCCATGTAGTATAAACGTCGTGTAAATAAAGCAGCCGTAATAGTTAGTGTGCACAGGTCCTGAACGTGCCCGGCCAGACCAACTTCCAGCACGGAGGCAGACCAGCATGGAGTCTCTCCCTAGCTGAGGCTAAGGTCTGCTGTGGAGGAAGGGAGAGACGGGGTGGTCTAACAGGATAGCCACGATAAGACCATTCCCCAGGCAAGGCCCCACATCCATGAATATCTGGGCAGTTCAAACTTGAAGGGGAAATAAAAAGGACAGAGTGTGGGGAGGGACAGGAAATGAGTGGATCAGTGAATCTAGGGAGAGTCAGACGAGAGGATGAATGATCAACATGTGCTGTGCACAATTCTCAACTAGCTAATAAATGTTAAATATAATCATCTGACTAATACGAAGGAATTTGTCTGACTTTCCTTATAGGTTCGTATGTGTATAACTTATCCCATCAAAATCTAGTATCAAGACATTAATGACCCAACCTGTCTATTGAACATTAAATACATTTGACAAAAGGGAGCGAAAGACGCTCATTCCTCAATTAAAGTCTTCTTCATTCTCCCTCACCAACCGCCATGTCAAAAGTGTAACCTATAAAACTCGGAGAAAAATGGACGTTGGTGTGTTGGCGATTGTAACGACAGCTATTAGACTATATGAGTGGTTAATTCTCCATCGAAGATTCTGTTTATATGTAAATTCTTTCAAGAACAGCACATAAAAGCTTACCTTCAAAATCATCTTTGAGAAAATCAGGATTTTTGGTGCTTATTTTACAGGTTGGCCCAGAGTATCCCGGGTCACAGATACATTTGGTTCCATTGACACAGCTCCCGTGACCGTGGCACATCTCCTCACACTGGGGACCGATGTAGACATTGTCAATGGCCCATGTGACCGGCTGAGAGCCAGCAGGGTAAAACCCCTGGTACCAACGGAAACGCACAGATCTGCAAAAGGAAGCACAGGGGTCTCAAAGTTAGCCAATAAATATTTCATCTTTACAGTCAGCACACTTGGTCCCATAAATGAAGGGAAATTACGACTTACGTATCAATGGAAGAAGAAGAAAACAAGATTTAGAAAACGGAAGGAAATGAGACTTACTATTTGCAGAAAATTCTAATTGTTTTTTGTTTTTGTTTTTGGCAGTGGAATTTTACCTGTCATTGCACCTGATCTTCCTACGGTTCCAACACTGGCTCTCTTGGTAAAGACTAGTTTACTGTCAACCCTGTGCATAACTAACCCCTTAAAAATGGATGCAAACCTCATGAAACACGAAATCAACCACAAACCACATAAGATGCACAATTCTGTGCCTACTTTTATCCTAGTTCCAATGTGTTTTGTCATCCTGACCGTAAACCCCAGGCCCCAGTAGCCCTGCCATATCTACTTCTCCTTGGCTACCACCAACCCTCTGTCTGCCTCTGTGGATTTACCCATTCTGAGCACGCCTTAGCACTGAAACCGTGCAACATATGGTTTATGTTTGGCTACATCCCTTCAGCGTCCATGTTTTCTCTTTTAAGATTTATTTATGAGTACACGGTCGCTGTCTTCAGACACACCAGAAGAGGGCATCAGATCTCATTACAGATGGTTGTGAGCCACCATGTGGTTGCTGGGATTTGAACTCAGGACCTCTGGAAGAGCAGTCAGTGCTCTTAACCACCGAGCCGTCTCTGCAGGCCCCCATGTTCACATTTTCAAGGCCCATTCACTTGTAGGGAGTTTCAGACTTTCCTTCCTCTTTTTGTTTCATCACGGGGGAATTATCAACTTTGTTCATTCATAGGTTTGATCATTTCCACCCTCTGGCTGTTGAGAACCATGTTACTGGGAACACAGTGGTAGCACCAGCGTTTGTCAGGAGAGAATGGTAGTGGAATTGCTGGGTTTTCGGGTTATGCTTTGCCACAGTTGTGATGGCATTTCCATCACCACAGTATGATTGCTGGAATTATTTAAATCATGCCTACTTCTTCTATCAGCAGAACGCTTGTAGAAGCTAATGTCTACACCTCCTTCACCACACCCTTACACCCTTTCACGATCCTGCTATCACGGCTTTTAACACAGTAGCTGCTCAGTATTTTTAAGAAAGAAATAAAAGTTCGAAAATTAGATTTATTTTTTTGGGCTGCCTCTTCTCGTGTCTTGTTTTGTTTATTTATTTATTTATTTATTTATTTATTTATTTATTTATTTATTTATTTATTTGTAAGAGAAGGTAACTGAATATGCCAGGGTTGGTGGCTCACACCTGTAATCCCAGAACCCGACATAGAGATGGAAGGACTCTCATGAGTTTGAGGTCAGCCTCTACACAGAGTTCTAGGTCAGAATGAACCCTGTTTTTTTTTTTTTTTTTTTTTTTTAATATAAACTTAACCAACCCTCCACACATATCCTCCAAATCATCATCATCACCAAAATTAGCAAGTGAGTTATCATGTTACTGGAAATAATCCATATATTTAACCAGAAATCCAGAAATAACATATATATATATATATATATATATATATATATTAGCATGTATAAAAGTCAGCTCAGAGAAGATGGAAGAGAGGGACAGGGAATTAGATGGGACACAGACACTTGCTCTTGTGACCCATAGATTTATCCATCTTCTTGTTACCACAGAAGCTAAACTGTGTCTAGTTTATAATTTGAGAAGCAGAAACTGAAGTTGAACAGTAGGGTTGGGAATGGGTGAAGAGGCAGAAGCTGGCTAAGCCTCTGCAGTATAACAGGGACTAAGGCAGATGGAGCCAAGTTCTCATGGGCTGTCTCATTGTTTACAGCAAGACCCCAGGTAGACTAGGCTGCCCCCCAAATGCCAACTGATAATGACAGCAGGCTCTCCTATACTTGTCAGAGTTTAGTCTCCTCGAAGACACTGCTTACCTTTTGAACTTTCAGACTCCTGAGCTGAGGGAAATGGCTGGAGTTTTCCTTTGAAGAAAAGCCCACATGGATTTTGTTTGAACTTATTTATTCAAATGTTCTGAATACAAATGAACCACCTTGGTTTGGGTATTTATTAGTGCTCGCTCGCCTTGGCACAGAAACTGCAAATGCCATGACAAATGGGCCAAGAGCCTGGGTTTGCTGTGGTTCCCTTCGGCTGAGATCTCAGTGTGAAAAATTTTCTAGCCAGCCCTGCTCGAAGGATCTGCTTCCTCAAAGTACACACTTAGAATTTTGAGCACAGAACACTGTCTCCAGTCAGTAGGGGCCTTTGGTTGACTTGCTATGAAACTGCACACAATGAAACCCTTAAGACAGTTTCAAGTCAAAAAGATGCCCGGCTGAAAGGTGATGTGTATAAAATGGGGTGGAAATTCAACGTATTTTGTATGTAAAGGGTCTGTGGAAGCTGTCAGTTTGAGAGTGGGGGCATGGGAGGGGCTGGAGGGAGGAGGAGAAGGGGCAAGTGATATAATTATATGTTAATTAAAATGTAAAAAACTTGGCATTGAAAACATTATATATTTAATTATTTATCTGTGTGCCCATGTTTGTATCCAGTGTTCATTAAAGTCAGAGAAAAGGGTATTTTAAGCATAACACATTCCCTCCTCCCTCTCTCTTTCTTCCTCTCTCTCCCTCTCCCTCCCTCTCCCCCCCTCTGGCTGCTAACATTTGTGCTATTATTATGTCCCCTGTTGATTGCAAACCCAGGAATGGCTCACTGAGTTGAGAAATTTTCAGTTTTGCCTTCCAGCCATTCACGCCTGTGTGGGTTTTAAAAACAGGGCTAATTCTTTTCTTGAGACAAAAAATGTGTATAAAACCCTCCCTCCACAGAAATGGCTGAAAACAGTTTGGGCAATAACAGTATGGGCATGACTCCTTCCCATAGGAAGAAAATGACTTGGAATACAAGTAACATGCCAAGTCTCAACTCTGTATGTTAGGACTATATTTTTTTTTAAAATGGATTTCCTCTAGTGGGTGAAACAGAGACATCTGTATTTCCCTTGCTTACATCCCCAAAATATGCTGCTATGCTTACATGTGGGTGTACCACAGAGGATGCCAGCCTGTGAGGTGAGGTCCTGCAGCTTGGTTCTGTTGGTATGGGCAGCCTTCTCTCACAGGACTCTTGACTTACTTCATGTGCTTCGGGTAAGATTACCTGCATGTGGGAATTCCGAAGCAGGCCTTAGGTCGTACACCAGGATCATGGCTACAACCTGTCAGGCCCTTTGCTGACTAGGAAGTCAGAGAAAAGCAGAGGCCCACTGAAGAGGAGGCCTGGTTCTTCTCAGTATCGCCATGATGGAACTGAGGGACTACTTTGGTCAAAAGTATCTGTTTCACGTTGCTTTCAGTTGATGTGAACTGGGTAGCTTATAAAAAATGACATTTATTCTTTGTAATCACTGTAGGAGCTGAAGGCCCAAGACCGAGGAGCTAGTGTAGTACCTGCGGAGGGCTTGCTCTACATTCTTATAGGTGCTCTCTAGCTGTGTCTTGACATGGTACAAGAGGCAATGTGGTTTTCTGGAGCCTCCCTTATGATGACTACAACCACCTCCTCTAAGGCACAACTTCCTCAGGCTATGTATCATCTTAAAGGTAAGAATTTCAGCATATGAATTTTGGGATGACACAATCAGACCATGCCTAGTGTGTCCAGGAGTAGTCCCTGGGCTTTTGTCCGTGAATGTGTATTGAGATTTTTTTTTTTAGATGAGAAAATAAACAGTATTTTTCAATTCAGTTATACATCTTGCAAGGGGCTCATGTCTATTTTAGACATTAACCTCTGCTCTCCACAACAGGCATTCATGCTTATACACACACTTACGCACATGAATGTGTATTCACATAATTAAAAAAACATAATAATTGTCCACATAAGAGCTCTTTTTTTTTTTTTTTTTGTTGAGATTTTTTTTTTTTAAAAGGAGATTTGGAATCAAGAGTCCTGGGGGACAGGAACTGAACAGGAATAGAACAGGATCTATTTGACATTGATGGTAGGTTAATAAGAGTAAGAACCACACACTTCCCAGTATCTTTTAATCAATTCTTCCATTTTCTATATTAAGACTGATTCCAGATAGTTTAATTTTCCTATTGCAGAGATACTGCCTCCTGCCCATTTCTTCTCTGAACAGCTTTGCTAGCCCACAGGAGCTCAGCATCAATCTCGGTGGCACAATTCTGTGATGTCTGCCGACTCTCCTTGCAACCCTCACCCCATCCCAGCCATCACTTCAGAGTGCAGAGGGCAGCCTGTTGAGTGATATTTGTATGTGAGGAAAACCTTGAGTGTCTATAAATGTTCCGCCTTCACGACATAACACGTGACACAGTCAACACTAGAAAGTACTTATGGTCTTCAGAAGCAAATTATGGAGACAGCTCTTGGGACATGATGAGGGGTGGATGGGTTATGCCTCAAGGCAAGGCTATCTTTTGAAAGTGTACCTTCATTCTTTTGGAAAAGTGACAAGTTCTTCTTTGGCTCATAGGCAGGAGAGGTCTAATCATACCTAGCTGCTCTCGAGGACTGAGCATAAATTTTCATCTTAAAGGTGAGACAGCAATACTTCTTTCTGATATGCACTGAAAGAATGAATGGTAGTCTAAAACTGTGCCCCCAACCTGCGGGGTGTGACCCCTTTGAGGGTAGAATGACCCTTGGACAGGAGTTTCCCAAGACCACTGGAGAACACAGATATTTATATTACGATTTATAACAGTGCCAAAATCACAGTTACGAAGTAGCAATGAGAATAACGTTCTGGTTGGGTTAACACAACACTAGAAACTGTACTGAACTGCATCAAGAAGGTTGAGACTCCGCTTGGCTGCTTTGCTAACGTCCTTGCTGTTTCCTTTGTTTGTTCTAAGTTTTATTTTCAAAACTACACTCATCTATTCTTCTCTATGGGAGTTGAAGTCCTGTATCTCCAAATAGCTTTTCCACAGAAGAGACAAATATAATGCCACGAGAACGCTGAGAGGAACTGAGAAAGTAAAAATGCTCAGGGGGGAAAGTGTTAATGCCCCTTTTATGAGATGCCAGGAATATGGCCGTAGGCTTCCATACATGCCCACAGGGTGTGTGTGAAGGCACTGTGCTTTTACTGTATTTATAGTGTGAGGTGAGAGCCCCCGGGAAGACGGGCACCATTATGAGAGAAATGCATCATCTCGCTTCCTTTCGATTGTTAAAGATGCATGGGACAACAGATTTCAAGTATGCAATCCACAGTATGCTCTTGACTCTAGCCTCAGACTATGTACAAGTAGTAATATTATCTCTTTTTTCCTGCTCTGAATGTCTACTGATCTCTTTCAAGTGAGAACTGAAAACAAACGCAAAGTGGGATCTTCTCCCTGATAACTTTAGAAGGGCAGTCGGCAAACGAGAGACAAGCGCTGCCAGTTGGCAGATCCTCACCCGCAAAGGTGCAGCTTCCCAAAGTGCACGACCTCCCTCCTCCAGCCCTGGGTGGTCCCCGCGTAGAAGGTGCTGCTCGGGTGATGCTCAGTGGAGCACAAGGAGCTGACCAGGCTGCTGCTGTGGAAGCAGAGGGGTAGCAGCAGGTGCCAGGTGGCTCCAAAGTCCCTTGAAAATTCCAATCTGACCGGATCAGCAGATGAGCTATCAGTGGAACATCCAACATTGATCTTGGGATGAAAGAAAATGTGATGAGATTATCTCAGAGCAAGGGGCCCGCACACTGACCATGTTTCTTGCAGTTGATTTAATCCCGGAGGAGGGTCTTTTTGAAATATGCCACTCTGAAGGATCTGTTCTCTAAGTGACATCATATATTACCTTAAATTATATCTTCTTCAGAAGGACTCCTAAAAAGGCCACTATAAAAGCCATTTTCTCTCATGTTATGAGAAACAGAAAATGAACAAGGATGAGATAATTCCAAATTTAACTTTGGCCTTTTTTTTTTTAATTGTCAAGCCAATAAGACTATAATGAAAAGTATTTTCTTAGTCCTAACTCCTAGCTTCCTTATGTGTATTGTGCAGTAACGCCCCTGTTCTTTTTTATGACACTTATAAATCATTCCAAACGCTTTTAACTTGGAGAGTCGTCAACACACATTCAATATAAAAACAAAACAGCACAAGTCATTGTTATCCCCCCTCACCCCAGAGAAGATTTTCAAACATTCTATTTAAGACAAAAAGAGTTTTGAGATAGCATATATGGTGTAGTGACAGTTACAGGTAAGGAAACCTTCCCTTTGTACATGCATTCTTGTATACATACATGTGGTGTGTGGTAAGGAACCTAAAGTTGGCTTTGTAATTTCCAGTATGTAACACAGTTGTATACTAAAACTCTAGTCCATATGCTGGACACTGAACATGTAGGTTCTCTGTCTAATGGCAAATTTGTAACCTTTGACCTTTCCTTTCTTTCTCCCTGTCTCGTCTCCCTCCCCTCCTTTCCTGATAAGCTCCTTCCTGCTACATGCAGGCAGCTCTTTCTGTACCAGAGCTCACCCTTCCAATGTGGATGACCCTTGACTTACTATGGTGATCATGTGGGAACTGTTTAATATGCAGTGAGTCGATTAGAAGGGAACGAACACAGAGAATGGCAGACGGCCATGTTTACCCCTTTACCTCCACTGAGAAACCAATTGGAAGTTGATGAACTTTCCGACTCTAAGCACTAATTTCTACCTCAGTTCCTAAAAGAGACAAAAGTACTATTTTTTCTTAGTATTTAAACCATAAAATCAGGAAATATAACCAAGTTAGAGATCAGAAAAATGATACTACTTGGAACACTGGCACAAGAAGCCTTTGATTCTGTTGATTTTATGCAAAATGTTTTCAAGATGCAAATGTTTTAATTATGAATCTATTTTTTTTGACAAATATAAGGAATGCATGAAATGTCAAGTACACATAGTATATTTAAAATTGTAAAAATAGTGTGATATTGTTTTATCAGAATAGCATGATAAAGATCCTGCTAGTATGCTGGTATAGTACAACCTAACTACCGTTAGATTGACCTAGGTCCTAAGGCATTCTCATTTCATATAAAAACTGTCAGAAGAACAAGACCACAATAGCATTCTTTCACATTTTTCTAATTATAAAGTAATTATTTCAACACTTATTGTAGTAGGGAGCAGAGAACTATGTCACAAGCAACTCTATTTCTGAAACAAACGTTGGTCTGATAATAAAAGCGAGTTATGACATAAACCTTTCATGACCTTAAGAGGAAGTCACAGTAAAGACTTTCTTCTTCTCACGAAGGTTTTGGTCAGTACAAAATTTAAAGCATTTCTAGGAGGGCACAGTCAATACCTCAAATTGAATGATAGTGTTCTCGCTCACACTTAGGTCACGCGTGGTGATGGAGTGCTCGCCAACTTCATTTGAAACAAACACCATGGCCGAATCTTCCTCTCTGGTTATCAAGAGAGCAAAAAGGAAACTCTTTAGGCAAAAATTCCACCTGATTTGTGTGAAGCAATGGTTTTACCTTTAGCTTTTCAGTTAAATACTTACGGAGCTCCCTTTGAAGAATACGGGCAGTAAAGACCAATATTACCACCTGGGTAGAAAAACCAATTGTCTTCCCGGGGCCCAAAGTCGAATGTGTCCAGCAGCAGCACAGGGTTGTTCCAATTGTTCCCATCAATGATAAAGTCATCTATGATCCAGATTTCCTCTTTCTTACCTGAGACAGTTCAGGATAAATCAAGTTTTCCCAAAGAAGATCAGATTTATTTTGTTGAAAGAAAAGCAAGCGGCAGGAAAACCCCAATGACAACAGTTTCAACATATGTTTTTCAGTCAAAACTCACAAGCCTCATGGCAGCACATTCACAGCCATCAGAGTGTGAAGAAAATAAACTTGTAAGCATATTAAACGCCACGGTACAGAACAGTCACTCTGATCCCGGGAAGCTGAGATCGAGCAGCTTGTGAGTGTGTGCTGTCCTGTCAGTCAGAGCACTGCTGTGGACTGCTCTCCAGCAGTGTGGTGGTTCGGGGATCCGTGAGACATCTGTCCGTGAGGCTGGCAGCCCTGGCTTAGAACTGAGGTCTACTATCTACTCAAGGGGTGACTGGTGGCCCTAATTCTAGTAGCATTCCTTTATTGTCTTGACTTGAAAGTGTTTGATGAACACAAAAGAAAAAAAAGTAAGCATTTCAGATGTACCATGAGTCTATCATCTGGATTTTAAAACTGGCTGCATTTCTGAGATCCATATATATTCAGGTAAAATATATATTTATATTATACACATTTCATATAATTTCATGGAGTTTTATACCATCTCACACACATGAATACATTTAAACAAAAATCTACAATGATTATATCTATCTTACAGCATGCTGAAATTTTATTTTTACTTGTTATAAAAGAAATATATGGGTTACATTTTAGAGCTAGAGATGTAACTTTCAAACTGGTTTTTGTTATTCCTGATTAATAAGGTGTAACTGAACTTATTTAGACAGTTAGATGCATGTTCTGGAAAAGTCTGGCCCTTTAGATTCAACATTAGTGAATTATAAGAGGAAATCAAAGCTAGAAATCTGAAAAAAATCTTCTGTAAACGTGAAATGCTGCTTGCTTTTCATGTGACAGGACCAGTGAATGTGATAAGGATGTAAGGCACGGTTGGCTCTGTCTAAATTCCTTTTACTTTTTCACAATGCTCTGTTTCACTAATAAAATGCCAGTCAATAAAATTAATTTACTCCCCCCCCCCCAAAAAAAAGAATGGCGCATCCTAAATAAATTCAATGAAACAAAGTTGCTATTGGTAAGCAACTAATGGTAATGAAGGATTATCAGAAACAAAACATAAAACAGAGCAAAGCAAAATGCCTAAGTTCTGTGGCTCATTTCTGTAATCCCCACAAAACTGGGAGGCCCAGGCAAGGTGATCTTGAATTCAAAACTGTTCTGAGCTGTGTAGTGAGTTTTGGGCTAGCCTGGGAGGAGAGGGGAAGATATCTCAGCAAAATCCAAATGGTGGCAAACTAAACCAAGACTTTATCAGTTGACTACGACAGAGGTGAAAAAGACCAAGAAAGCTGGCTCTTCCCTGAGATCAGTCAAAGGGAAGGCATGTAAAATGTGAGTGGCATACACAGCCAGTGAGCCTCTTGGGCAAGCCTTTCTCCATGATAGAGGGACAGGAACATTAACATGCAGCCACCAGAGATCAAGACAGAATGCGTGCATTTTTACCATTATTGTACGGTTGCCAGAGTCGGAATCTCGTAGCATTGGTTTGGGCACTGTGTGGCAAGGGAACGTTAATGAACAGTATGCTGGTCGTTTGAGGGAAATAAAACTCATCCATCAGGTGCCAGGTGATTCCTCCATTGGCAGAGAATTGTAGTAGGATGGAGTGAGATCTCTCTGGAGTACCTAGGGAGAAGACAGCACAGCCTAAAGCACACCGTGATGAGGATACAGCGTGCCCTGAGCTAGTCCTACGGGTCTCATGAGAACATGCGGCAGTTTATATTAACCTGGAGGCTTTCTGCTCCAAATCCTTCAGTGACAACTGAGGAATTACAGGTCAGGCTTTGGTATGAATATATTTAAAAAACATCCAACTGCAGACATCCTTTCTCTTCAAGATATGTGTAGGACATACATGCACACATATGCCTGCTCTATCTATAAAATCCATCCATCCATCCATTTGTCCGTCCGTCCGTCTGTCTATTTATCTTTCTTCCATCTATCTATCTATCTATCTATCTATCTATCTATCTATCTATCATCTATCTTCTACCTATCATCTGTCTGTCTGTCTCTCTGTCTGTCTATCTATCTATGTATCTAGCTAGGAGATACCAAATTAAAATGAAAACATTCATTCTGCTGACATCAGTTTTGCAAAGGTCGAAGCATTTAAATCAAGAGAATATAAATTTAAAAAGTCACCTGGAATTTTCTTATATCCACAGTGACATTATTTTTAAAGAAAATTATTTAATGAGGTATGAAAAGTCAGAAAGACTGGGTGGTGTTCTGGAAGGATTTACACCTGTACAACTAACCTTATATGTTGATAAATTAATAACAATTTAAACCTCTGATAGCTAGAGCGCAGCGGCGGAAGGGTTTGAGGTCATGGTGGTGAGTTCACTAACTAGCATGGTAATCCCTTTTATATTAAACGGTTTGAAACCATTACCTCACCACTATGGTAGGAGGAACTTGTATCAAAGCCCATCTGTGGACAGTGGAACTTAGGGACCCTCACAGAGGCAACATCTTTATGGAGCAGAGACTGTGCACAGGGCGTGTTCTGGAGGAAAATAATGATGCCACAGGAACAGCTTACCTTTTGCTATAAATCGGAGAGAAAACTGGACGTACATAGTATTGGTGCAATCCAGGTCTCTTGAAATAAGCATTCGTAGCCCCTCCTGGAAACAAAGGGAAGGGATCCTTACTTCACTGCAGAATCCCCTAAACTGTATATACTTGTCTTGCATTAACTTGCTGAGTGACAGTGACAGAGTTAGAGATAACGACAGCCACATATGATGAGCAGTAATGTTGGGTCCAGCTTAAAGGGAAAGGGGAGGGGTCTTCTCTTTCTCCTAATGGGCTTCGTTTTCTGTATTTAAGCAACACAATGTCATTGTCTGCCACTGATTCATACTTTTCTGTGGCTCTTATTAAAAGTGGTGCAAAAGCGGTAACATCATCCACTACTGGAGTTTTTAAAATAGTCTCCTTTGATCACAGCGTGTTGTAGAAGAAGGGAGGAGGAAAAAGATAAAAAAAAAAATGTGTGGCGAGTTCCTGCTGGAGGCCAAGAACTAATAGATAACTTTTCCAGGGCTCCGAGGAGTCCTAGGAACTCATTGCTGCTTTGCCTGCCCTGTCAGCCCCAGGAGGCTCTCCTTCAGGCTGACACAACACTGCAGTTGGCCAAGTTAAATAAGGCAGAAGGAAGACAGGTCGCCATGCCTAGACTGGAACCACTCATGCAGAGAAGCCACACAACACGAAAAACGATCACGTTAGCTTTAGTAATTTTTTCTGCTAATTAACTACTTCTGGTTGCCTGGAATCGCCATCTCAGAAGGTCTTTTTTGTTGTTTCATGGATAGAGAGGACTGTGGTGACAGCCACCTAGCTGCATTTCAGTATGCAAATGTTCCGAGGTCCAAAGAGGCTTTCAATTTCTCAGCTGAGCAAAGTGACTTTTCCACAGTCACTTTGAGGCTGGAATGCTGACTGGTTTCCTAATTATCAACTACCAAAGGCCCAACATTGTACTAGCTAGGAAAAGTAAAGCGTTTCCTCTACTTCATGCTTATTACAGACCACTGTCGCTTACAGCTGTGGGAGCAAACCTATGTTTGAATGCCTATAACATGCTGGGTTTTAGCAGACACTTTAGTAAGTATTCCCAACACAGAGATAATATTCTCATGTTGCAAATGAAAGAAAGAGAGAGAGAGAACAGTGTCTTATCTACTAACTCATCTTTAATTTGGATTTTAAGGGAAGAAATAATTTCATTTTGCACTTAGAACCCAAAGGTGTTTGGGTAGTCTAATAAAAAACATCACTCACTTATTCCCATCTCTTTACACATTACAATTATCAACTTCTCGGACTGAAGGTAGCTATGAAAGGCCGTGTACAAATACATTTTCTTTTCCCTTTGTGCCTAACAATCCGTGGCCTTACCGCAGTGATTAATTGGTGCCTGTCCGTCATGTCTTGCTTGCTGTGTTTCCCCTCCTCCCTCAGCATAAGCAAGAATAATACCTCAAGTTCTTTTCTAGCTCAGGGTCCCATGGAAACTGAGGTTGTGAGCAAAGGTGGCATCCTCAGGCAGCTCAGAGATGCCATGAATAGATATCCTTGGCTTTCGCCAGGATGAAGGATTATTACTCTCCCCCACTGGCTATGGAATGTAAGTATGAAACCAGTTTGTCCAAAGGGCAAGCCCAGCCACTGCGCAAGGACCCACTTTGCACTGCTTTGCCCAGGATACTGGACATGTTTTGTAATCTGAAGGCCCTCTCTTGTGTGCTGGCAGTATTGGCTCCAACACTTGACATGGGATTTATGTGGTGGGGCTATCAACCACCATTATTCCACAGACTGCTTTCTGTCCCCTTCTGTCACCAGGTTCAGGGATCTATCTGTGCCAAAAACAAAAAAATATTATTTTTTTAATCTAACAAGCTGTTTTGATAGCGGAGAATGCTCCCGAACCTTTAACATTACAAGAAGCTGTCATTTCCTTTCTTCATGAAAGAATGCCTTTGTAGGTCACACTGAAGCCTACTGCATGGCGCACACTGGGCTGTCTACATCTTGCAGAGGTGATGGATAATACATATAAGGCACAATGCTTGGCTGCTCTTGCATTTGCATGGCTGAAGGGAAAACAGAGCCTACAGTTATATCCTACTTGTAAGTCTTAAGGACTAGGGTAATTCTAGTGCTTGGAAACTTATCGGGTGAAGACCCTTGAGGCAAAAAATAAAAATGTTGCAAGGCTTCTGTTCTTTTGGTTTTGTCAGCTGCTTGGAATGGGGTGTGTCAACGTGGAGGTCACGGGCCCTCAATGTTCTTAGATAAGACTAATCCCTGTAGACCGGGGGTTTCCATGGGCTGTCCCAGTGTCTCTGGTCCACCAGCACTCTTGGGGGCTTATAAATCTCTCAGGTCAGAAAGTATTTCTCTACTCATGTAAAACTTAAGGGGAATTTGGATTCAAGTGAGTATGCTAGCTGGCATCCACTAGCTATAATTGAAAAAGTTCCAGGGTGTCTAATTTTCTTAGTGCTTGGTCTGACTCATTAGGGTTTTACAAAAATCCATGCAGACTTTCACCAAGGGGCTCATTTGCACACCTAGATTAGTCAGTTTCTCCTTGCTGAGTGGGACAGGATGTGGCACGCATTCACACACGGAGAGGTGTCAGCTGTGCACGCAGTATCATTCGGCTGCTTAACACGTCTGTAACTACACAGCTAGGGCAGACTATAAAGGCTCATTAACTATGTCTGGGAGTGCAAGTTAACATGACATAACCACCTTGTTTTCTAAAAGTCGCCTTTAAGTAAAGGTTCTACTCCACTCCGGGCAGGAAGAAGTTCACAAAATAGGAACAGCAACAACAACAACCACAACAACAAAGAAAGAAAAAAGGAACAAAAGGAAAGATTTCGTGAAATGATTTGCAAATACTTTAAGATAAAAATTCAGTACTATAAAATGCTCCCTTCTAGGAACCAGATTCTAAAGACTATGTACACCTGTTTGTATTCTTATGTATTAATTCCAGCAGAAAGTAAGGAAGTCTGATCTCCAAAGCAGAGGGAAAGTGCTAGGTGCAAATGACCATCAAAGATGGGAGTACTAGACACAGAAAGACCTTATCTCAGAGACAAGACGGAAGTGGGGAGGTGAGGGAGGGAGAAAGAAGGAAAAAGGAAAAAATATGAATGTGCTTAATGAGAGAGGATGTGCATGAGAAGGCCGCAGCTGTGCTTGAAATACAGACAAAGGAGAAACCCAGAAGTGTGTCCAGCAGTGGGGCTCAGGATGAGAGGAACATGATCACTCTCGGCTTACCCCTTTAAAGATCAGAGATGTTCCAGATTTGATGGTTTCACCATTCAGATTCCCCCTCTCTGCCCCGTATACTTCAGGCCAAAGGTCAGGATGTAAGTTCCCATTGAAGTCATCTTTCAGAATGGAGGGGAGAGGAACCACAGGAACACAGAAGGGCCCACCGAAGCCCCGGTCACACCTTCCAGCAAACAGGAGGAGAAAAAGCATCATTTATAATGACACCAGCAAGCCGGTTTTCACGTGGCACCGCAGACAAGGAAAGTGTTCATATATGAACTTACACACAGCGCCCCGAATCGCAGATCCCTCGTCCTGAGCACAGCCAAGGGCAGCCTGAGGCCAGCACGACATTATCAATAGCCCAGGAATCTGCTCCCATGGTGTAGTTGGCCTGAATCCATCTGAACCGGGTCCTGGGAGAACTGACCAAACACAAACAAACAAAAACATAAACCCGACAATGTTGGTTTGATAGGCAGTTTTGAAAGCATGGGTATCTGTTTTATTTCTCCTTTCCCTACGAAGCACCCTCTTCCACAGTCTGGTTTCTCCTCTGAGATACTTTTACTTGCACACTAAGTAGTAAATGCTCTCTCCTCTTGGCCCATCGAGAGGAGAACAGAAGGAACACTATCTGAACTGTAACTTCTCTCATAGGAATGTTAACGTGTGGGACACAGAAACATTATCTGGAAATCATGCTTTGTGTTTTTGAAGTTCATGAAGAATATTAGCATTTGCTTTCAGCCTTCTACTGGTGTTAGGCACTAGGAAAAAGACCAAAGGCTCAACAAAAGAAAAATTGGAGCCTTACATAAGGCAAGGCCTATGATTTGGACAGTAGGAAAGGAGGGTAGGCATAGAGTTTTTGAGAGGTGGGAGAGATAGAGAGACAGGAGAGGAAAAGAAATGGAGGAAGAGAAGGATGACACAGATCCACGTGGCTTTAAATAGCCACAAGTTGCTATGGAAATCTTATGAGGGATGGATAATTACGGGACAATTTGTCTTATCTAGGTGGGCAGTTTATATCAATTTCAATTGGCTCAGAGTTTATTGTGTGGATGTTTTGTGGAGTGAGAATTTACTGATGTAAATCTGATTGATAAATTACAAGCCTCCAGAGTTTTGATTTTGCCTGGTTACTGGGAATTGTGATTATAACCACAAGGGGCAGATGGCTGCATGGGGCTGTGTGGAATGACCCACTATGGAAACTTAGCAAGATGGTTGGTCACTGCTGAAGCTAGCCATGGAGTCACTGAGACTGTTGGGACCAGACATTAGCCAGCCTTAGCATGAGGTGGTGTTCCTTTCTTATTATTTCCCACTACAGACCCTAAACGGTTTCTGGTATGTGTTTGTGTTTTCTATTCTGAGTTTGCTGTCTCTACAGCTAAGCACTGGATACAGCTCCCTATTTTCTGTAGTGTGTATAGTCTGCTCTTTGGGATGTACTAAGCACAATGACCAATCCTCATTGTCAACTTCCCGGGACTTAGAATCCCCTTGGAAACACATATCTGGGTCTCTATGAGGGTGTGTCCAGAGAGATTTAGCTGGAGAGGGAAGCTCCACCCTGGACATGGGCAGTGCCACAGGTGGGGTAGGGCCCTGACTAAGGAGAAAGCAGAAACATTGATTTCTATAGGGTCTCGGCTGTGAATGCAGTGTGGCCCAGCTACTAGAACGTCCCTGCCAGGATGGTCTTTACCTTGGAACTGTGACTCAAAATAAATACTTCCTTAAGTACCCACTGTCAGGTATTTTGTAGAGGAGTGAGAAAGCAGACAATGCCCTAGGTCACAAAAGAATTTTCTCTAGGAGCAGAAGCATCCTTGCCACCCAGTAGCAGCTGCTTCCAAGGAACAGCTGCATGGAGAAAGACCGAGTTATTTGGAATATATCACAGTCAAAGGTTGACTCTCTGACGTGCCATTTCAAGTGGCACATTGTTTCTCCGGACAGGCGTCTCCCTCAGTACGAGGCACTGCCAAGCATGGTGCTTTTAAGATGGAAATGTAATGGCATCGTCACCCTAACACTATGATGGTCACTCACCATGGGCACTGTCAGATCCAAGCCACTGGTGACGGGGATGCAGCCTGGCCATCATCTGTCCTCTTGTCAGTGCCGGCCTCTCTGTTCCTATGGCATCACCAGAGCCCTCCCCCACCAACTCTTGCTTTTTCTGGCCTCTAGATTTCGTTCTTTACAGCAGCGGGTATGATCTCCCATGATCCTCTCTGGATGAGCCCCACTCACATTCACTCAGCAGCAACATCAGTTCCTCCAGGAGGAACCTTCCCCTGCCCCCGAGGCTGGCTGTCTAGAATCTGCTGCAGTAACTCTGTTATCATGTCACATGAGAAACAGATGCTTAGATGGGTGCTAGCCTAAGTAATAGTGTTGGGTATTCATTAGGTATCAGGATACTATAAACAAATAGGTATTCAATAAATGTTGTGTCAAAAGTGAATAAATGAGCTATAAGTGGGCATTGCTTTAGGCTTTGTGGTCCATGGAAAACTATGTGAGACAAATATTAACAAAAAATTAATAGTGTTTTATGCCTTCCCCGTTTTTTTTTTTTTTTTTTTTTTTTTTTTTTTTTTTTGGTTGCATGTCTTATCTGAACTGTACCAGGAAAAGATACCTCCATATGCATTTAACACAGAAAAAGACTTATTGCAGGATAATGGACTCAGTGCACAGCAGAGCTAATAATCTGACGAGGGAATGATTGCCTGAGGAAGTGACCACAAGTACAGCTTCCGGAACTCTCTAGTTACATCTAAAAACAGCAATCCGAGGCCCCCGTGTACCATGCTCCTTCCCAGGACATTCCTCACATAATTACCCCAGTGAGCACTATTCCCGAGTGAAATCACCATTATTTTCAAATTAGGCAAAAGGAACCTAAGGTGAAGTCAAGCGACAAGTCTCACTTGGTGGCGAGTGGCAGGTAGACCGTGACCCGTCTCCAGTTCTGGAATCTTTCCGACGTGTAAGTTGAACTCTCTATGTAGTGCACACAGCCAATGGTTGGGGGGACACATTCTTCGGTGACAAGATGCCAGTCCTTGCCATTGTTCAGAGAGTACTGGAGCTGAATGCTGTGGGTGCCACTGAAAGGTTTGCTGCAGCCCATGTTCATCTCAAACTGCAAGAAGCTTGATGCCGACACGTGGAAGTCCCAGGTCTCAGCATAGCGAGGCTTTCCTGCCGGAGACGAAGACAGCAACAAGGATGTTTAACAGCTGTATCCTCTTCTATGATGCTATGCTTGCGATCACATTGCCCACAGAAAGCCCAAGTAATGGGCAGTGTTTAGTGCCTCAAATTTGCATCAATCTTCTTTCATATTTACTGTTTTTATATAGTCACTACGGACTCAGAAACATGGCAGATTAACAAGCTGAAGACTTTTACTACCTTAAGAAGGACTCGCAGGGCCATACACTTCCAATTTCACAAACTGCAAAATACAGGAATGTCCTCTGACCTGTTTCTCTGCCTTTAAGCTATCTTCCTCCTCCTCATGTCCCACGAAAGAGAATTCAGCAGGCCCAGGTGAGCAGGTCATTTTGGAGGACAATGCACACCCCACCCTCCACCCCCAGCCTCTCTCAGCAAAGAAAGTTAAGCACATAATTTTATAGTGGAAAATTCCTTTTGAGTTTTAGTTAATTTAGTGCTGGGGTTAATCAAATCTCTCTCTGTTATACGGTAGCAATATATACCTATGTTTTCCATGAATATAAGGGCGGTGTCCATAGAGAGGCAGTCAATATCCACTTGGCCTCCTTGGATTCGATACCAATTGGTTTGCAAGTCTATGGAGCCATCGAATTTATCTTGAAATCCAGTTTGAGAGCTGTCATTCACTCCGATAAGGACATCATCCAAGGCCCACTGGGCTGAATGCTTTCCTGCAATCAAATGAACAGCAGCCGTTGGAGCGGGCTCATTACACAACAATATGAATATCCTTGTGACCACGGTTTTAAATCAAATTGTCTGGAAATCGACAGTAAATGAACACACTTATACATTACGTGTTGGATCTGGATGCCACGTGCCAGGGCTGGAAAGAGCAGTGACTCACCATGCTGTGGCTGCCACCACCGGAAAGCTGTGGCAGGTGTCTTTGCTTCCCGAGGCAGGTCAATGGAAATGATCTGTGGCTCCAGGAACGACATGAAATCCAACTCCCGCAGCAAATGCCAGAGGATCCCATTGTCATTTGAATACTGAACAACAATCCCTGAGTTACAAGACATAATTCAGTGACTAAGGCAGCTTTCTTAGAGGCAAAGAGCAGCGTGTTCAAACAGAAATCCACAGCAGCTCCAGACTACGTCTCAGAGAGGGAACACTCCTCCATCTGACTCAAAGGCCCATCAATTTCCTGACAGTTTCTAATGCACTCACTCCCAGGAGATGGAGACGAGAAATGCATAGGCTGCTTTAAAGAGCACTCCTTTGGAGGAGTGGTGAGCTGGTCAGGGGGCCGTACTTGGAATTCAGATTCTACCCCGAGCATCACAAAATCTCAGGTCACCATTATGTTCTCCGAAGAAATATCTTAATTTCTCTGGCACAAGATGAGCCGCTAGCTTGCTCCTGAAGCAGTGGGCTGTAAGCTGTGCCGGGAGGTCTGTTAGGCAGAAAGCCCTTTAACCAGCACTCCATACTCTGACAGACCTTGGTTAGTGAAACCTGAAAGAGGCCAGATTAGTCAAGAGTAAAGCAGCAAGACCCTGGCCTCCGCAATGTCGCTTCTCTTTCCTATTATCTCTGCTCTCCTCCTTTGTATCTGTGTCATCTGCTCTCCACTCCCCAGTGACAAGGTGACAAGATCCCCATCCCCCACCCCCCACCCTGTCACAAGGTGACAAGATCTGGGGAGCTACATATTTGTGTGCAAGGGATGTCACATGCCATCATTGCTGCTACTTCTCCTAGAAATGTTGTCATTTAAGAAGGGCTAATGATAAACAAAGGAAAAAACTGCTATGGATAAGGTTGTGGGATTATATATACATACACATAAGGTTGTGTGTGTGTGTGTGTGTGTGTGTGTGTGTTATATACATACCCATATATATAAATATATGGTATGTATGTATGGATGTCCTATATATATGGATATTTATGGATACATACACATATATATATACACATATATGAATATATATATATATATATATATATATATATATGTATATATACCTATGTGAGAAAGCAGAGGGAATCTATCTAATGGCTTATTCTATAATTATTTTTAAAATTGGTAAAATTGGTATTGAATAATCAAACCATAGTTGGGGGGACCCTGATCAAGTTCTTAAGCATTTATAAAATTATGCCTGGTAAAGTTCTATCTGTTGAATCTTTTATTACATTTTAAGTCTTGAAAAATCATGAATCGCTTATGGTATATTTGACTTAAAATATGTACTTATTGACTAACTAGAGCTCCTCCATCTATTGTAATATTAAATAACAAAGACTTAATTAGCATAAAAATTTGAGAAATATTGTGATGAGGAGCAAGCAGCTCCCTGCAAATTGGCAGTGTGTGACATTGTGGGTGTTCCTCCTGACAGGTGACGGAGCCGGGAACAATGGCAGATCTGTGAAAACCTAAATCTGTAGAGAAGCCAGGGTGTTTACAACAGAATCTGTCAAGTTCTGAGAGAAAGAGGAGGGATGAGAAGGAAGAGAACCGGCCTCCCTGGGGTGCTGTACCACACACAGATGCAGGGATGGAGAGTCAGAGGTGCCATATGAAGCCTCTTGAAGGAAATGGATCTCAGATCCTCCCCCTCTCCATCTGACTCAGCCCCGGCGCTGTCCAGCAAAAGCAGTGCTGAGTTACTCAGTCGCTCTCAATATTTATTCAAAATACGTTATTACTTTTTAAAGGGTGATGTTGGATGTCTGAGAACATAGACACTTCAAAAATTTCATTGTCTGTGGCTATTGATTTGGATTTGTTTAGTTTATATTCAATGATTTGGATTTATTTAGTTTATATTCAATCAGATAAGTAATGGAAATGAGACGTGAGAGGAAAAAGAGAGGAGGTGGGGTAGGGTAGCTGGGTAGGAGCAGGCACTGTAGAGGATGCCCTGTAGACAGGGGATTTGAAGTGTTTGAAATGAAACATCACGGATTTTCGGTTTCTCCAGCATCATGTGAGATTGTGCTATGAGGAAGCAGACGTACATGTGAGAGGATATTCTAACAGTCTGTAGACAAGTCTGGAAGAGTGGAGAGAATCTGGACAAAGCCTGCTCTTGAAACAGGTGATCTAGCCCGCAGCAGAGCCTCCCAACCTCGGTACCCTGTCTGTCCATTGCCTTGGCTGCAGCCTCACGAGAGATCAGCATCCTTGAGCTGTCTTCTCCTCCTTGCAGAGGAATGGTGGATAACGCACACTTGCTACTTCCAGTCTTTATAACCCGTCACACAGCACACCATCCCAACCCCCCTAAACCAGAATGTGCATATTAGCAAATGCAGATCCCCAAAGATTTGAGGTGTTCATCAAAACACGAGAGGCACACACTCAGAAGGTGTGGCCTCCATTTGGAGCTCCCTTCTGCTTTTGTCCCTCATCAGCTTTGTTGGGAGAGTCATGTTTACCTACATGCACCAATGAGGTCTACAGAGTCGAGACTTTAATTCCGGACTGTGATGAGGAAGGGCCTCCCAGACAAGTATGTGAGCGGAGAAGCGTCAGGAGGAGAGAGGCAATATCCACAGTTTCTAAGCCTCATTAACTGTGTCATCTAACGCATTGTACATCTGAATAAGCCAAGTCATTTTAGCACATCTACTGAATGTTTAAAGCATGTAAGGCACTTATTTCTCTTTTTAAACTTCAACTCCATCTGCATTCTGCTTAGTCTTATTGAAGACAGCCTAATTTTGACTTTAATTCCCAATATGTAAATTGGCGCTTCAGCTCGAGGAAGTAAAGAATCTTCACTTTCATCACTGGGAGAGATTTGCTCTAGGATTTAGTCAGATTTACATGTTAACAACCAGGCTTCACTAAAAGGATGAGAAATGCCTATGGGATGTGAATTATATGGCTAACGCCAAGTCTGAGAAGATGGTTCAGGGCTGGCTGAGAACAAATCACTTGTTCTTAGAGGAATCCTAAGGGAACCGGCCCCACAGTGCAGAGACCATGTATAGTAACTGCATCTCATGTCAGCAATAAGTATTTACTTCCCACAAAGCCTTTTTAAATCTTATATACAAATAGGGGCACAAATATGTTTTTTTTTTTTTTTTTTTTTTTTTTTTTTTTTTTTTTTTTTGCAACACTCGACTTTGTTGGATGAAATTTACCAACTGTCATCGGCTTGGTGAGATGGAAGCCAGAGCGTTCCATCAGAATCGCTGTTCCTTTCTGCTCACTTTCCATCTCAGTAGTGTGCTTCTTTCTGTCTTTCTCTTGAAGTCCAACATTTTCCTCTTTATTTTTTCTTTTTGGTTTCCTACCCGAGGCTTTAAAAATCATTTATTTATTTAAACTACACACGGCTGTTGGGTGGCCCCTTGTGCTATCCTGGCTGTTCCCCACACAAGGGACACTTTCTCTCTGCCATGTGGCTGGCAACATATCGCAGACAGCCAGCATCTTGAGCACTGGAATGAATACGTCAGATAATCCACGAAGGATGGATTAGCATGATGAAGAAAACATTGCATGCTTAGTTTGTTTCAAGGGGTTGTTTGTTACTGCAGCACAACCTGGCTCATCCTGACGACACTGTGGTGATATTTTATCTGTAGCACCCACAACATAACAGACTTCAAACAGACTACATATGTATCTGAAGAAGATATCAAGGAATGTAACACGGCCTATTAAAGTTTCTAGACTGCTTCCTCAGCAAAAGGATGATCTGAATAATTACTAGAGTAAAACCATTAAGACAGTCACAGGAAACCACTGGAACCTCTGGACAGGGATGATACACAGAGTGTGATCAGTGGTAAACAGAGCTCTGCACAGTCTGCTGACTTGGAGGTACTGTTTGGTCCAGGGCATCGAATACAACCATGGCCTGATGAGGTAACACACTTCGATGGCAATGATGTAGAAACCAATGCTCTTTTAAGATGATGAAGTTGGGGGGAAGAACCATCGAAGAAGTCTATGGATTCTGTGCTAAGAACCAGTCACATGCAGGGCCCCTGAAGGAATCCTGGCATACCCACATGAATGAGGCAACCACTTATATCTCAAGGCTGTTGATGGGTTTCTTTAAGCACTTTATAAGTGTGTGTGTGTGGGGGAAGTGATAAGCAAAATAAGCAAGTGGGCGTAGAGTTTAGGTCAGGAGAAGGGAGGGTCAGTCATATGATGCCAAAGGCATAAATCCTGGGGCTGGTGGTTCAAATCCTGGTTTGTCTACTTTCAGTCTTACGTCTGTGTACAAGTTTCTGGGCCACCCTGTCTCCCTATGCAGTCCTCACAAACAGTCCCGAGACAGTAGTATCTATGGCAAAGAGATGCTCAGAAAAGTACAAGGATTCTGTCTCCTCCAGAATGGCCAAGAGCAGACACAGAGTTTAATATACATTCTCTATATAAACAAACTCGGTCTTCACACAGAAAGCAAAAGTCTCTCCTATTGTCCCCCATCCCCTCCCAGAAGTTATAGAGAAGTAGAGATCTCTAAAACTAATGTCATTTGTTTCTGCTTAGACCTAGGGCAGTCATGGATTTCAGGCTTAGGGAACTCAAAGAGGAGCTAGGGGGTTGGGGGTCCGCACAGCAACTTTGGTTTTTTTTTTTTTTTTTTTTTTTTCACTGAAGCAGAACAGAGGGCGGGACTGATGGAGGGAAACTGAGATACCAGTTTGTAAGATCCACATCAGACTTTGGGAGGAAAAAATAAGGCTAATTAGGCAATGTTTCTATGTTTATGGAAACACAGTAGCTTGGTGCTGGAGAGATGGTGACTTACAACTGTCTTTAACTTCAGTCCCACGTCATATGGTCTCCACAAGCGCTTGCACACACATGGTACACAGACATCTATGCGCAGACACCTCCTTAACACATAAACTAATATACAAAAACTTAAGACAAAGTTTGGCTTACCCTCATTTCTAGCCCGTGGTTTGATGCACGTAATGCCTGATGTTTTACTCCCAATTTGTATGTAAAACTGAACAAGTCTGGGGGAAACCAAAAAAACATACAAACTTCATTACAAACATGAAAAAATAAAGAACCCTGTCATTCATATGTCCCACTTTTAAAGTCAGATATGATAAAGATAATACTCAGTCACTTGGGCAAACATTTAAGGTGTTAGTTGATCTGAACAATGACCTCATTCTGTATAATGATCTAAAGAAGACAGTTTCACTCTATTTCCTTGTGTCAGTTGATGTAATTTCATGATCGGTGAAAAAAATCTAGATAACGCAGCCTTAGAAACTCAAGCTGAGAGAAACAATGTCTCCTGCTAAGAAGCTGAAGGCACTAGAAGGGCAGCTGATCACCTGTCTGATACTTAGAGGGAGCTGGCTAAATTTCCCACACCCGATACCCAGTGTGATGTGAACTCTGCCTCTGTCACACACCCATGATCCTGCTGTCCAGGCAGACCTTTTGTAGACAGGATGCTGAGGGAAGATGGAAAAGACTCATAGCAGAAAAACATGAAAGGCAGTGCCACACTTTTAGTAAAGACAATACCTAAAATTTATCTTTTTTTCTCCTTCTCTTCCTTCAAATTAAATTCCACGTAATTTAATTGATGTAAAAAGCAGAGCTTCCTTTTAGGTGTGGGACTACTTCATTTGGACCTTAGAGCCAAACGGTTCTTGGTTCTACCAGTAGATGGCAGGGTAGGCATCTAATTTTTCGGGGGTTGGGGTGGGGTAATTTTCAGTAAATGACCACAAATGGACTTCCCAAGTACACGGGGGAATCATTTTCAGACATGAAATTCAAAGTTGGAAATACATTTGCTTCATCAGTTTACATCAAGAGTATATGAGTTTACAGGATAATGCAGAACTTTTGAAAACTAAGAGTGAGCGCTGATATCAAACTCTGGAGTCATTTGTCCTTTTTATCATGCTGCTTATGCTGAGCTTCAGAGTTTGCATACTGTAATCCACAGGCAGAAATATTATACAAGATACCCCATATCAGTAGTTCACCACATTAGAAAGAAAGGTCCTAACCGGCAACTTACCTGATATTCCTGGTGTCCAGGGGGACGGTCCTGGCTTCCCTTTTCCCGAGGCCATTGAAGTAGAGGGACCTGCCGTCATTGAGCGTTCCACAGCCTGTCCCAACCTGACCGCCGGTTATTTTGTACCACAGTGGGCTTAGCTTCCCCTCAAACCTGTCGAACATCTCACTGTGGTTGGGGATGTTTGACACACAGGTTCCTTGTGCAGCTTCAGGGGGAGGAGACATGTACAGGTTTATTGGAATCACTAAGTGCTAAAAGATGCCCTCGCCTCCTGTGCATTTAGAAGTCTGTACTGTGCAACTGTCTGCCTAAAGGCAGCCACTATCACTGACATAAATATTGGTGCCAGGGGTGTGGTGTATGCCAGAAATCCCAGCAGCTGGGAGACAGAGGCAAAAGGATCAGAAGTTCAAGGCTATCTTTGGCCACCTTCTAGGTTCAAAGTCAGTTCGGGCTACGTGAGGCTCCATCACAAAGCAACAAAACAAACGAATCAACGAAGTTTGCCGTTTCTTTCTTTCAATTTTTAGGTTTTAAAAGGAACTTTTTCAATTTTTAAAAATTGCATCCATGCGTGTTTCCGCGCATGTATGTACATCTGTAGAAATGAGTGCAGGTGCTTGTGGTAGCAGGAGGCATCAGACTCCCCACGGGATGGACATACATATGGTTGTGAGCCAATGTGGGTGCTGGGAACTAAGCCCAGCTCCCTGCAAGAGCAGCGCTGACCACTGAGCTACCTCCCAGCTCTTGTGACTTATCCACTGTCAGATGAAGACATGCTGGGAAAGATGGCTGTCCATGGCTGTTCCTACCTAGAGGGCTTCTGTGAGCAGAGCTCTTGTCCACAAGAAAGCCACTTGCTCACGGTCTACTAAGAGTCTTGCAAGGAAGGGCAATACAGAATTTTAAAATGCTGTCCTTGAAACTCCATGACACACACAGAGACTGGCAAGAGAGAGCCAGTCTGTCTTTGGTGGTTCGCCAGACGAAGGCCTAAGTACTGACAAGCCGGGAAGGGGCCTTTTGATGTTGCTGCCAGAAAAACTTTAGAAGAAGATTTTGTAGCTTAAGATATTTTCTCCAATTTTATGCTTTAATCTCGGCTCTCTTGAAACTTTTGCTATGGCAACACCCAAAGGTGAATGTCGTAAAAACAACTTCTCTTATATAAAGCTCTTTTAATTTTTGACAGTCTTAGGCTTAGAATTTTATGTTGCAGTTTAATTTTAAATGGAGAAAAGCAACACACACACACACACACACACACACACACACACACACAGAATTCTAAAGAGCTCAGGGAGACCCTGTAAACGTGTGGTTAAGAACTTGGTTTGGGTTTCTGACACTGTATTGCCGCATAAACCCATTTCTAGCAATGCCCAGCTATGTGACCCAAGAAGAATTGTTTAAAAACAAAAACCCATTCTCTGCCTCAATTTCCCCAACTGTAAACAGGGTCAGCAATACTATGGTTGCTATTTATTCTTAGAGTCAAATGAGATAAAAATAAAAGTACCAAAATGTCTGGCATGATTTAGAACCGAAGTGATGTTCAGTATGGCTGCCTTTAAAGAACAAACACATTCTCTTTAGGAAGTGAAACTCAGCAGGTTTTCTGTTTAGGTAGCTCGAGGCTACAGAACACCTAGAAGTTTAAGTGCCCCTATGCCCAAGTTCTAGAATTCTTCACCCCAGAAAAGGACAAACCGGGAATCTTACCTGTGTACCCCAGGTCACAGAAACACACCCCGGAGATGCAGTCTCCATGGCCACTGCAGTAACTGGGACAAGGCTCAGATATGTACACCCCATCTAAGCCAAACGGGGGTACATTCTTCTGAGAGTTGTTCTCCTGGATCCATCGGAATCTGGTCTTGCTGTTGGGAGAAACAAGTCTGTTCTCACAGCCACATCTCACCAAACAAGGGAATGCAGAAGGGCTCAGACAAAGTCACCTGAGCCATCATGTCCCTGATTGTCATGTCTGCTTCTTAAACCTACCTGACATGTTTTTTTCCCCCCTTCAGCATATACAGTTTAACACCCAGGAGAGAATAGGTACAATGGTCTTACAGATTTTTTCTAAGAAGACTTTTGATGCCACATATATCATAGATTTTAGTTTGCATTCTTTTCCTGCTCCATGCTCTTTTAGCAATAACTCGAGATTATCCTTTAGTGAAATTTCACCCTTCCATCATGTTAATTTGATGGTTATTGTTAGAGTGG
Organism: Micromys minutus; assembly: GCF_963924665.1. Classification (NCBI taxonomy): domain Eukaryota; kingdom Metazoa; phylum Chordata; class Mammalia; order Rodentia; family Muridae; genus Micromys; species Micromys minutus. Next base: position 12,761,219 of record NC_137958.1, on the reverse strand, counting down.
CCATTTGAAAAGAAATCATTTACTGCTCCACAATTTCGCACGTGCACTAACATTTTCTATTTTGGTCATGTTATCTCTCTCCTGCTCCCTATGGACTCCTTCCAACAAACCATTTGGCAGTCTTTTGAGGCTATCAGATAGAATGTTCTTTGTTGGGTCATATAAAGGGACTCTGGCTATTTGGCATTGACAACGGAAGGGGAGAACCTGTACAGACAACTCCGCTGCCGCTCATGGCTGCCTCATCCCTGCCCATCTTGCTTTAAAGCTCTAAGATGTTCATTCTGAGACATCTCAGGAACCAGATGGGATGCCTATCGGCACTGCTCCCTGTAAAAGAACAAAGACAAATCGCCAAGATGGCCTTGAGCTGGGAGTATCAAATGGACCAAGGCTTTATGCCTGTGTCATTACATCTGTATCTTCATGCCTGTGCCATTGCGTGTGTATCTTCATGCCTGTGCCATTGCGTGTGTATCTTCATGCCTGTGCCATTGCGTGTGTATCTTCATGCCTGTGTCATTGCGTGTGTATCTTCATATTGCCCCTAGCAACTGAGACCTGCTTCCGGCCTCAGTGGCTCAACACTGGGCTTGAACACAAGCAAGTCAGTGTCTTCGAGGTTGCTGGAATAAGGAGAAGAGACTGGAAAGGATTAAGAGAGCACTGGGTGTAGCCATGAGGAACCAGATCTTGTCTGAAGAGCAGTAGACAGGATGTGAAGAAGATGAGTTCTGTCTTGAACCACAGATTATTCAGGAAGAAATCAAACATGAAAGGAGAAATCATGTAGTTGAAATCTCTCTCTCTCTCTCTCTCTCTCTCTCTCTCTCTCTCTCTCTCTTTAAAGGACTAAAGCTTTATTACAAAAGGAGTTAACTACTAGAGAGGGTCTCTCCAGTCTTTCTGTGTCCTCTTCCTTCCCAGTATATACCTCCAGGGGAGGTCAGGGTCCATTATAGAAGAGGTGCCTCGGAGAATGAAATATGGTAATATTTTTTCCAAAGTCCTCCAAATCCTTCTAGGTGCTGTTGAGAATCTTCTGGCAGAACAGGTAGGAATTTTAGCTCTTATCTTCGAGATCCTCCATATCTATGTCCTGGTGAGCTTTTGTCTTCTTTTGTCATTTGTGCTGTGGCTGACTAGTCCTGATTGACTTGGAGGGGACTTCCACTTCCATGGCTTCTTTTTCTTTCTGGGCATATCGAATCTGCTGCAAGAGTTTCCTGCCCTTCTTCCCTGACAGCGTGATGCTGGCACGCGCACTGGACGCCTGCTTCTTAAGGTGGTGCTTCGTAGTCAGCCCTTAGTCTATCACAGCCCCGACCACCTGGCGCTTCTGTCGAAGATCCTGGCTTAGCACCCTGTGGTGCTTGAACAACTTCTTTTTCAGCTCTGTCCGGGACGATTGATCTTTCCTCCCGGAGGTGCCATAGCTTCCAGTTGAAATGCAGCCGCCCTCAAAGTATTTGCATGAGGCTGGTAGTCCCCAGACACAATAATTATTTGATATATAGACAAAATAGTTAAAGTAAATGTCCATTAAAGTGGTGCTGTGGGTTCCTAACTACACTCTAAATATTCATATAGTCTCCAATCCTTATCAAGGAAACTTCACTTGGCAATAGACAGAGACAATTACAGAGAGCCACTACCAATCAGAACGCCAAGTTGTGGAGCCCAGCTGATACCTCTACGACATAGATCCTGCACCTAAGGCTCGGGGATCAGGGCTGAAAGACTGTGCGAGCCAGAGGAACAGCATTTGCCTCGAGAATGAGTCTCTTAGGAATGTGAGGAACATGGCTGCCTGAGGAAACAGGACTCGAACAAGGACAGTAACAATAGCCAGGCTAACTTGGATGGGGAAAGGCCTAGGTGACCTCAACCCCACACACAGAACTGCAGTTTGGGGAATGTCGAGTGTGGGGACATAGTCTTCTCCAGGGAAAAGCAGAGCAACTGGTTATCCAATATGTGTACAAGTAACATTACACAGACTGAGCAGGTTGTACCTATGTACTTAGGAACACACACATACACAGACACACACACACAGACATACAAACACAGACACACACACATATACATACCAGCAATTAATGAAAAAAAAATAGGCCATGTATATAAAAAGGAACAAGGAGGGGTATATGGGAAAATTTGGAGGAAGGAAAGGTTAAGAAGAAAATGATGTAATTATATTATAATTTCAAAAACTAAAATAATATTTTAAAATGTTTATTATAACAACATGGTGATAAGGATGATGATGATAAAAAAAAAAAAAAAAAAAAAAAAAAAAAAAAAAAAAAAACTAGTTAGTCCATCCAAAGAAAGAAGGAAAAAAAAGGCAAAGTTTAGCTCAAAGGAGTGTTTAGATTTTATATTAATATTTGGAGACAAAGCCTAAATGGGGGTGCCTCTGGGAGCCAGAGTGGCAGATGTACCAATACACATTCACCACTGCCATTGTCTGTCTTCTGCAGGCCAGAACCAGGTGGGGTCATAGGAGCACGAACTCTTCCTTTGAGAAACCCTCTTAGAATTATTTCCGGAAGAGTGAGGTTTTAGTGACTATTGAAAGGATGTTGCCTCCTGGCAGAATAGCTCCAAGTTTTAATGCTTAGACTGTCAGCATTTGAACATGGCCATTGGAGGTTCCTGGGCCCAACACACTGCAGAACAGAAACTAACAGACAGCTCATTTACTCGGGGTAAATGGGAACATATTTCCTCCTCTTTAGCAGAGGGCTCTTCATCACAAATGCCGTCAGTCAGCAAGCTGGGTGGAATCCAAATTAACTAGGATGCTGGATTCTAATGGGGAAGATTTATTTTTTTTTCCAAACACTGAAATTCAATAAAATATCCAAATATTGAGAGCCTCTAAACATTTGGCCTACTTAACTAATGGGAAGCCCGGGCTTTCCTTATTGCTCACATGTGGTCTTACCAACTGGTTATTCTACCCACTTGTGAGGAAACTGTAATTTACAGATTTAACCACATTTTTTTTCAGAGCCTGGGAGAAACCAAGAAGGATTTGTGTTACTTGACTCCTTATGGAAACTCTGTCTGTTTTCATAGTGATGTTTTAAATCAAGTGATGTTTTAAATCAAGTGATGTTTTAAATCATGTGATATTTTTGTCATTGTAGCAAAGGGGTCCACTTGATGCTCTCCAGCTATGTATTTGGAGGAGCTGTTTTAAGGCCATGCTTTCAGAAACCATGAAGAGTGGTTGAGGTGAGAAAAACCAACCAACCAACCAACCAACCAACCAACCAACAAACCAATCAACAATCAAAGCACTGACACAGCATCAGATGAACTGGCAGCAAGAGGACATGGCTCTCACAGAAGGTAAACATCCTTAGGATGGAGGCAGGCTTAGAACTCTGGACTTGCAAACTCCTCTCAGAGAGAATTGTCTTAGTGATGAAGACCCATCCTAGACACTATTCTTGGGTCAAGAAGACTGAGTCAGCAAGCTTGTTGGTGACATTCCGACTTCCCACAGACCAGGTGACTGACTGCTAGGCCCTTCCCATCTCTCCTTGTCCCTCTCTTTTATTTTCCTCTGCCAAACCACAACGTAACACTGGCATACAAAACGAAGACATTGTATGTAACTGTCATGGGTCAGATGATTGAAATAGTTTCATAATTAGTTTAAAGATTCTGCTTTGAAGTCTATCAGGGTCACACAGAATTTTATATCTTTGATATCACAAAGAGACATGTGCCCCCACGGCAGCTGTAGCCCACGCTTGAGGTTTGCACACTAATGGTGGAGGCAGAGAATGCAATCATGCTCAGGACACCTGTGATCAACTCGGTAGGAAAATGTTACCAGCAGAAAGGTGTGTAGCAGCTTTGTAGATATACCGCCTTCATCACCACCTCACAGAGCGCGGGGTAGGTTTCTTGTGGCAACAAACAAGTGCGAACCTTATGACTTTAGTCCAATGAAAGTTTGTTTCTCGCTTAGCTTATGTCTCTGGTGTAGGTTGGGAAAGAGTCTGTTTCGTGCTCTCGGGGCCTAAGACTGGTGCATGCTTCAGTTTCTGCAGGGAACATGGAGGATGTGCCTGGGTTCTGGGCAGCCAAGTGCTTCATGCACTCAGTGTATTAGGCTATGCCAAATCTGGAAGAATGTGGGCATAAGCCTACCTAATTCCAGGAAATAAAGACTCTTGGAACATTGCTGAATGACACTAGGGAGTATCCTGACTCTGTGCTAAGCCATCAAGAAGCAATAGAAACAGTATCTTGTATGACTTTAGTTCTGAGGTCAGAGGCTCCAGAATGTAATTAAGAAATGTCTACCTGAAGAATGTTTCTTTATCTTTTCTAAAATGATAGTGAGAACCAATGATCTCTCTCTTCTGCCGACTATATCTGATACAAGATGATATAATTTTTTTTCTAGAACATTGAACCTAGACAAACGTCACTACAAAAAATTCAGAACATGACCGCTTTTATTATTTTTTGCTTAAACTCACCAGCGAGGATGGAACAATCCTGTATTTCTTAGCTGACTAGAAGCTGAGAGCTTCATCAGTTCCTCCTTTATTGGTCCTGACTCACTTCGAGTCCTCCGCCCATCTTATATCATCCTCCCATCAATGGGTTTTAATTTCTTTCTCTTATTATCTGTTTTAGTAGTTTTTTTAAAGTGACCATTTACACCGAAAGAAACTCCAACTCTTCTTCGCAAGAAGGCATTAAATAAATTAAAATGTGTGTATTGCAAAAGCTTGATGTAAGGCCATGTGGCTCTTCTAACCCTTAACATCTGTTCGCTGCAGTACGCCAGCGCCCAGATGGTCCTTGCGACAGGTAGGTGAGGACCAGATGCTTGTTGAATGAGTTAAGAGCTGACTGAACCAACAGGTTTCACACCCACTTATGCTATTTTGGCCATTCTATTTCAGTTGTTCTATTGATTGATTGATTGATTGATTGATTGCCTCAAGCCAGGCCATACAGCGTTACGGCTCACAATGAGAGATTGCTTTACCTGGATGCAAGAGGCCTGGGGATGGCAATGGTGATTCTTGTCCACTCTTCGAAGTCCCCTGTATAATAGACAGTAGGCTCACTCAGTTCCCGGGAGTTCCCTTCACATCCTTTGCCTGCTGACGCTGGAAAGCAGCCTTCCTTCACCAGAAACCATGACATGCCAGCATCGTGTGAGTACTGCAGGAGAACCGGAGCCGTGCTGCTGAACTGGCCGGCGCACCCTATGTTTAGCTGTCAGAATGAAGGGCAGAGTCAGACACGGTTCTGCTCAGAGATCATATTATCAAGTTAGGTGCAGTGGTAGCCAGGGTCGCATGACATCTAAGTGATAAGAAAAATACAGATTCAACCCAGACCCTTGTCAATTCTGGAAGGTTCCTTTTCAATAGAGAGATTGACCACGCTCTCTTCTTCTGGGATTCTCGAGTGAGGAAGTATTTTCCATTATTATTCCCAAAGCAGACGAACAGGTAAGAAGGCAGAGAGGCAGCCGTCCTTTAGAATGTGGTTGCTCAAGGAGTGGGCTGCCTCTGCTTTCTGTGGAACAAACACTGTGTGCTGTCTATCTGTCTTTTTGTCTGCCTGCCTGCCTGGTTTAAAGATAAGTTTTTTGTTTAAAAGGAAGAATAAAGATCAGTGTCAAGATAGAGCCAAGTTTCTGTCATAAACAATTAAGTAAGGACACAGAGATGTTATACACAAGTCACATGGCTGTCAACATAAAATGGCCATTGTTTAAAAACTGTAAAATATGCAACCGTCACTGCCCTGCCACAGCTGTTTCTGTTTTCCTGCCTTTTATTTAGAGGCATATATTCTGGTTATATAGTTGGAATTAGCAGGAGTTAAAAACTTCCCTCCTGATTCCTGTTTCATACTGCTTTATTATAACACACAACACTGCACAGGGTGTGAAATTCTCCCTATGGGCGATTTCCAGAGAGAGGCCTCTGGAAATGATATCACTCTGGAGTGATATCACTCAAGAGTCGAGAAACACTTAAATTTTAAAAGTTCCATGTATTATTTTTGTTAAAGGAATTCTTTTAGCACAGCACCAGGTTTTGGCATTAGCGTTTAAGATAGTTTTTATAAATGAATGTACGAACGGATTTTCATGTTGTTTAGCGCATCCTTTTGGTAACTGTTACTGTTCCACACCCCATCTATTTTCTATCTGACGTTGTCACGCGCTGTGCGGGGCTCTCCCACGGAGTCTGGAACCATTCTCCTGGGATCCTGTGACTATACGGTGACTGTCTGCCTTTCTGGCTTATTCTTTAGTTTCTGAGCTCCCTGAGAACTAGGACCAGGGTTTTGGTGTATATATTCCTAAGACCTGGTCTTTGTCACATGACAAGTAGTTTCCAGGAATGCACCAGAATATACTTTTATACAAATGATGTCAAAAGACATTTAAGGGTTTCCAGTGTATCCTGACCACCAACCCATAACTAATGCCTACCATCAACGAATGAGCACAAATTACTAGGTGTTGAGTTGTGAGATGAGAATTAGGATTTTATTAAGTATTATCTGCTGTTGCCCTTTTAAAATACATGGAAATTTCACCATGTTTCTCCTACTTTGCTTTTTCAACTTCAAAATACCACCATTCAGAATTTAATGTTTACCCTGCCAAGGTTATTTGGGATTAGATAGAGTTCTCAGATGAGAAACAGAACAGCACTCAACGAGTGTATTTGATTTTATTATCAAGTGTCACCCACACTGATACCCTTCCAATGGTGCTTAATATCAAAATATAAAAAAGCAGATTGCCACTTCTTAATTATTGTATTTATGACTGACTGCCTTGTGTATAGGCCTGTAAATTATATTGAACAGCTACCCATAAACTGATCTCTTTAATAGTTCCACTTGTAAATTATTTAGTGTCTGTAGCCAATTGTTATGTAAGGACTATGTAGTTGTAGTAGCTCATCAAAACTGCAGTGCTTCGACTCCAGAATTCACTATTGGGATTTTATTATAAACAAACACAATGACATTTTGATTAGGTTCTGAGACAAGAGCGTGTCAAGGTAAACTTTCATTCCTTTTGCTGACATGTCACCACTGCGTGAAAAGCAGTGCACTTCAAAGAGAGTTAAGGAATGTGGAGTGAAGCCCAACTACAGGAAGTGAGTTCTAAAAAGCTATAGTAATGTGTAAAATATAGGTTGTGTTGTATGCAAGGTCCTGGGCTAGAATACACAAGAAAAACATAAGCAAGGCCCAAACAACCAGTGAGACAGATGAGCCTTATCTCAGATAATTTGAAAGCAGGGGCCCACCGCATCTCTCTCAGATCACAATACTCAGCCAAGTTTAATTTCAATTATGGGAGAGTTCCATGGCAACATAATGCTATGGGAACAAGTTCTGAGACTCCCCCAAACTAGCCAATCATCTTCTTTATGAATACAGCTGAAAAGCATCACCATCCTCAGCCAGCAGAGCCTTCGTTCAAGTGTGTCCTGTCTTCAACAGAGTATGAAAAGTCTATGTTCTCTTTTTGCGTATAAAAGTGGGAGTTTTTCAGTCCTTTGCTCTGGGAAGACCTCTGCTGCAGAAATACCTTGAATTGGAGCACGTATCCGGGTTTCAGGGTCAGATCTCGTGTTACTGCAAATCGGTCTCCGTCTGACTTGCCAAACACCATGGCTGAAGGCGTGGTAGCACAGAAGCTCTCGTTTTTAGCCATCCCTTCATTGGCCAACATCAGCCACACACTCATTTGGTTAATAGGGTAATCAAAAGCTGGCTTCTCATAAAAATTCTAATAGGGACAATACAAACAAAACAGGAAGGCAGTTTGCTAACACTGAAGACAAGGAGGAAGTGCTCATTTTGTTACACATGGGCCACACACCATTCACGTTTCTACGAAAATACAGAACTGCTAAACTAACAGAAAAAAACACACCCACATTTCCTCTTGATATTTTGCCACTGTGAATCTAATTATTGTATTAATCACACTAACATTTTATTTTAGTATAGAACAGAGTTTATTCAGGGCCTGGGGAGGGGAGTTAATAAGGTAGTAGAGGGAAAGAGAGAGAGAGAGAGAGAGAGAGAGAGACAGAAAGAGAGAGAGAGGGAGGGAGGGAGGGAGGGAGACAGAGACAGAGAGACAGAGAGAGAAAGAGAGAGAGAAAGAGAGACAGAGAGAGACACACAGAGAGAGACAGAGAGACAGAGAGAGAGAGAGAGAGGGAGGGAGAGAGAGAGACAGAGAGAGACACACAGAGAGAGACAGAGAGAGAGAAGTAGAAGAGGAGGAGAAGAAGAAGGAAGAAGAAGAAGGGGAGGAGGAGGAGGAGAGGAGAAGAGGCAGGCCATGAGCATGTGGAGAAAGAGGGGGAAGGGAACAGGGAGAGGAGGGACATTGAGAGTTGGACTTCACAATCTCTCTCACATCTGAACGATCTCTGAACCAGTCGCCCAGGACTGAACTCTTACCTTGGAAGGCGACAGCAATAACAGGAACATAGGAATTTAGCTAAATTCATATTGCCCAATTCCCTGTCTGACACTAGGTTCTTAAGCAAGCCAGTCTTTCTATGGTCCACTGTTCCAGCTCCAGATGAGACGTACCTGGGGCAAAGTTGGGTTGACAACTGGAATAACCTGTTTCTGTTTCTCGGACAGAATGATGATGTCATCCACGGCCCACTGGTCATAGTCCTCCCCTGAGAACACGGGCTGCCACCAGCGGAACCTGGTACAAGGGGTCTTCGCTGCAGCTGGGAGCTCCAGGTAGACAAATCTGCATGAAAACAAATCCTTCATGGCTGGGGAAGGAAAGGCTGGTAGAGTATCAAAGGAAGACACAAGAGAAGGTTTAGATGTCCCTTGTGTACAGATGGATCACACAGGATGCTTATGTGCAGGAAAGCGTGAGTCCTCATTTTGTCCATTTTGTTTGTCACTGTGTGTCAATGGACACTGAGTCACTGGCTTTTTCGTGTAAAGGTTATGATGCATTAAAAGGTCTGTTTGTTTTTATTTTATGTATGTGAGTATTTTTCCTACAAGTATATAAGTACCCTGTACATATACATATATACATATATATATACATATATATGTGTGTGTGTATGTGTGTGTGTGTGTGTGTGTGTGTGTGTGTGTAAACAACATTGCATAATAGATGGTCATAACTTTTAGAAGAAATATTTTGGGCTGTTGAAATAGCTCAGAGGGTGAAGGTCCCTGTTTCCAAGTTTGATGACCAACTTGATATCCTTATCTCAAATAAGAGAGAACCTATATTGTGACACACACACACTAATTAACATCATAACAAAAGACAAGGACGACTTGGGAGAAATGGTCTTCTTGTTAGTACATTAAAATTCAGTGTAATCCTTACTCATGGTGAAAAAGAGAAATTGTGAATTTAAGACCAGGTATAACCATTAATAAACTACATAAGGTTGGGATCTATTAAAATTTCAATGGGTGTCATCATTTGGCAATTTGTTATGTACAAAGGCATTGTGTAATATAATTCCTTACATTTCAAAACTTAATGTTTACCATAAAAAGTCCCAAGTCTGTAAAATAATTTGAGATCATTTCAATATTCATAAAATATTTATCCTATAGGCACACTGTTATTTCATACTATACATATTTTTTCATATTTTTCTTACTATGTATCATTATGTAATAAATCCTATGCACAAAGCATTTTATTTTGCCTTTGCTTCTTGGTTTAGATAAGATTTTAGGTAAGATTTGTACATGAAATTACCAGGTCATATAAATTACTGATGTGTAAGATTTCTAAACTCCTCTGTATTTGTCAGGCTCTGGCAGAGCCTCTCAGGAGACAGCTATATCAGGCTCCTGTCAGCAAACACTTCTTGGCATCCACAATATTGTTTGGGTTTGGTGACTATATATGGGATGGGTCCCCAGGTGGGCCAGTCTCTGGATGGCCTTTCCTTCAGTCTCTGCTTCAAACTTTGTTTCTAAATTCCTTCCTGTGAGCATTTTGTCCCCCCCTTTTATGAAGGACTGAAGCATCCATACTTTGGTCTTCCCTCTTCTTGAGCTTCATGTGGTCTATGAATTGTATCTTGAATATTCTGAGCTTTTGGGCTAATATTCACTTAACAGTGAGTACATACCATGTGTGTTCTTTTGTGCTTGGGTTATCTCAATCAGGATGATATTTTCTAGTTCCATCTATTTACCTAAGAATTTCATGTAGTCATTGTTTTTAATAGCTGAGTAGTACTCCATTGTGTATATGTACCACAGTTTCTGTATCCATTCCTGTGTTGAGGGACATTTTTGTTCTTTCCAGCTTCTGACTATCATAAATAAGGCTGCTATGAACATGGTGGAGCATGTGTCCTTGTTATATGTTGGAGCATCTTTTGGGTATATGCCCAGGAGTGGTATAGCTGGATCCTCAGGTAGTACTATGTCCAATTTTCTGAGAAACCACTAGACTAATTTCCAGAGCAGTTTGTACCAGCTTGAAATCCCACCAACAATGAAGGACTGTTTCTCTTTCTCCACATCCTTGTCAGCATCTACTGCTGTCACCCGAGTTTTTGATCTTAGCCATTCTGACTGGTATGAGGTAGAATCTCAGGGTTGTTTTGATTTGCATTTCCCTGATGACTAAGGATGTTGAACATTTCTTTAGGTGCTTTGTGGATGCTTGTAGCCAATCACTGAACTGAGAACAGGGTTCTCAATGGCGAAGTTAGAAAAAGTACTAAAGGAGTTGAAGGGACTTGCAACCCCATAGGAAGAACAACAATACCAATCAAACAGACAAACAGACTCCCCAGAGCTCCCAGAGACTAAACCACCAACCAAAGAGCACACATGGAGGGACCCATGGCTCCAGCCACATATGTAGGAGAGGACGGCCTTGTCGGGCCGTCAATGGGAAGAAAGGCCCTTGGTCCTGTGAAGGCTTAATGCCCCAGTGTAGGGAATTCCAGGGCAGGGAGGTGGAAGGGAATGGGTGGGTGGGGGAGCACCCTCATGGAAACAGGGGGTTGCACAGGGAGTTTCCAGACGGGTAACCTGGAAAGGGGATAACATTTAAAATTTAAATAAAAATATCCAATAAAAGAAAAAGAACAAAATGTAAAAAGAAATAAGTATGTTGATAATGCAAAACAACAGGAAACAAAAAAGGTTTTTAAAGTCTTTCCTCAAAGGGTGGTAACAGTTTACAGATGGCATGAGACAGTCTGTTTCATGTTGAAAGAGCACTTGAAAATAGCATTAAGATGGTATGTAGCCTGTTTAAAAACAGAAACTTCACGCAATGCTCTCTCAATATTACCCATGTGTTAACGAATATTTGTTTGTGGTCTCCTCTGCTCATTTTGTTTTTCATTCCCTTTAAAACCAGGGTGTTAGTGCTTAAAATGTAGCTTCTATAAACTCTTCGCGGGGGACTAATCCTTATTTCTCGTATTTGTTGGAACTGTCCTCTTGTTTTCCTTGACATCATAATGACATACACATGAAAGTGGTTTTAAATTTGCACGCAGTGCATCTCTGTGTGGACACTTCTTTTCTTCCCTGTTTGCCCACTGCACCTGTACTCTGTTCAGATGCTTTCTTAGGGTCAGTGACTTGCTGCTGAGATCAAGCAATCCTAAGTCAGTTTTCACAGCTTTTGATGGTACAAAGTGACAGTTTAAGCAGTCCTCACTCCAATTGTCTGCTACACCTAACATGAGCTGATTAATCATTTATTTCCTTAATGGTCGACATGTTCTTTCTCACATACACATTCTTGTATGCGCCTATATGTGTTCATGTGTGTGCAGGTGCACGTGGCTGTGTAGTTGTGCATGAACACACGTGTATGGGCTGGGACAGTCAGGGGACATCTCAGATATCTGTCTGCCTGCATGCCATCCTTCTTGCCTTTGAGGCAGGGTCTCTCACTTGGGTCAGAACTCGCTGATTTGATTAGGCTGTCCTGGCAGTGAGTGCCTTGTTTCTGCCTCCCTAGTACCCCTGGATGTTTACGTAAGGTCCAACCTGGCCATCCCTCTTGTACCTCACTGACTGAGCTCTCTTTCCCGCCCCGCTTCACTGGACTCAATTCTGGGTCCTCTATTTGGCCTCATTGCTTGTCCAGTGTCTTTTCATTTTAGGATTTTAAAAAAAATTATAATATATGTTACTTTTTATTTATTTCCTCCAGATTTAAGCTGTTTTGTTAGCTTCTATTTCTAGACACAAAGTACACCACGAGCAGACAGCAAACATAGATGGAGAAGTATCTGCATTCTGTAACCTTCAGGTTCCTTTTTGCGGCGTCTACACTCCGTCCCACTTATTTGTCGCCTCTTAATATCTGGAGGAAATGTTGCAGCTTTCTTTGCAGATATTCTCTGCAAGCATTGTCTGCTAAAGTCATTTCCAATGTCTCTTGTTTGCCGCCACAATAGTCTTTTCTCATCAGTTCAGTGCCATCTGACGTCTGAATCTCATCAAATGTTCTAGCCTTCCATAGAAATTTCCACGGTAAAATATTTTATTTATATTTTGCTTGTGCATGCCTATGTATCTCTGAGCATTAATATGTGTATACATGTGTGCATGCATGTGTGTGTCTCTGGGCACTGGTGTGTCTATGCAATTGGTGTGTGTATACACTGAGCATGTATGCATGCGTATGTGTGCATGTGGAGGACAGAGAACAACTTTAGGTGTTGGTTCTGGGGACTTTCCGTCTTTTGTTTGAGACAGGGTATTTCACTGGCTTGGGACATTGCTAAGTGACATAGGACTTGTCCAGTGAACTCAAGGCCCTCCTGTCTTCTATCATTGGGATCAGAAGCATCATCCTATGTCTGGCTTTTCTTGTGGGTTCTGAGGACCCAAACTCAAGTTCTCAGCAACCACCTAGTCCTTAGCAATTTATTCTTTTCTATTTATCGTATTATTTTTACAGGTCCTCCTGAAACTTACTCTATATCTCAGTCTGTGTTCCAACTCATGATCCTTTTTCCTTAGCCTTCCCAATACTAGTTTTTATAGGTATATGTCATTGGGCTTAATTATTAAAGATTTTGCATTGAGTGTGTGGTGGTTTGAATAGATTAAAATGCTTGGTCAGTGGGGAGTGGAAACTGTTAGGAAGGATTAGGAGGTATGGTCTTGTTGGAGGGAGTGTGTCACTGTAGGTGGGCTCTGAGGTTTCAGAAGCCCTGCCAAGCTCAGAGTCTCTTTTCTCCTGCTGTGTGGGGATAAGGATGTAGAATTCTCTCAGCTCCCACATCTGCTTGCTGCTTGACATGAGGATAACAGACTAAACCATTGAAACTGTGAGCCAGTCCTAATGAAATGCTTTTTTTCTAAGAGTTACATGGTCACAGTGTCTCTTCACAGCAACAGAACACTTACTAAAACAATATTTGGAATAGAACTCTATAGAAAATTGTGTCATCTTTAAGAGGACCAATTTTTTAAAAACAGAAAACATAAACTCCTAATGTACAAAATATGTAAAATTTAGGCAGAAAAATAAATTTGATTTTTAAAAACTAAACATGCATTTTCTTCAATATTTTCAACCCGAGGCTTAGTTATAATGTGTAAAACAGGACATTAACGTAAGTTAATATTGATCAGTGGTTAACATATAAAAAGACTTTTATCTCTACATTAAATCAGAAATAAGAGATTATTAAAAGATGTACTCTAAAAGTGGTATTCTTGAGTAGTTTTAAGCTATGTTCATATAAAATATAAAGATTAAACAGAATTTCAGATACTACATAATCACAAAAGAATCAAGTTTAAATACACATAATGGGCTCAGTATAAGCATTACCATTAAATGTGAATTATTGCCCTGAACTTGTGAATAATTGTTGCGTACTCTCAAGGTAAAAGCCTGGATAGGTTCTGTGACAAGCTTTAGAAAATCCAAACAACAATAGACTAGGTGACATAGCATCTAGGGTCATCCCTGGGTATCGTTGTGTGAAAATGCCAGACCAAAAGAAAAAAGTCCCATCATGCACAACTGTACTGTGTGCACCACGGGATGAAAGCAAAATCTTCAAGGCAAAGCCGGTGAAGCTTTGCCACAGTCTGGAGCATCTTTGGGCATCAGTGGTTAGTGATTCTCTTGGAGTCAAAAATGTCTCCAAATCTCTAAAAATATTTTTTAAAAGGTTTTTATTTTTCTTTTTGAGACAAAAATCATACTGTAGCCTTGACTCTTTGGAAGTCAGGAGATCCTCCTGCCTTAGCTTCAGAAGGGCTTTGATAGCTTCTGTTACCGCACCCAACTAACATCTCTAAAGAATTGAATGAGTCCGAAGTGGTTTTTGTTTAATCTCTTAGATGAAAACTTTTCTAGACTTGGCTTTCCTGCCAAAGCTTTATGAGCTTTTGGAACTGTCAACGTTTTAGAAACATTTTACTAACACTTCAATGCCTACAGTCAGTGGAACACACTGGAAGGCCCACCAGGCGGGAGCTTACCTGGGTTTGCTGAAGTCTGAGAAGTACATCTCTGCCAGCAGGTGCCACTGGATGCCCCCATTGTTGCTATACTGGAGAAGGATGCCCTCCTCTCTGCTGTCAGGTTTGTTGCACGCAGCACTCTCTCCGCCTATCTGGATGTAGAACTGGATGAAGTCCACCCAAGACGTGTCCAGATCCCAGCTCACCAGCTGCCTCTTCCCAGCCTTTCCAAAGGGCAGAAGAACCATAGTCAGTTGCTCGGAAGCTCTGCTATTTTATAGCTTGGCATCGAGTCCACGTGAGCACCCTGCACTATAGAGGACAATTCTAATGCCTGTTAATACCGAGAAGAGCAAGTCCCGCTCTTCCGTTATCTTTGCTGTGGCTCCTATGCCTGGATGCTCTTGGTTCGTCCCCCATCACTGACATCCAGACCCAGCCTTGAGACTTGAGAATTTTCTACTATACCAAAGAACATTCCGGAGTTTTAAAAAATAATAGGGCAAAGTTAGGTTTGTTCAAAATATTTCCAGTCCTGGCTTTATAAGTCAACTAATGTCAGAGTAATGACGAAGAAAGACCATTGACTTAGAGCATTTGTGCTTGTTCATGTGCACATGTGTGATTATGAATGTGAGGACCCAAAGGCAACCCTGGGTGCCATCACCTAGGCAACATCCATGTTTGTCTGTATAGTTTTAGACATGGTCTCTCTTTGGGTTGGAACTTGCCAAATAGGCTCAACTGGTTTGCTAGTGAGCTCTAGGAATATGCCTGTTTATCCCCTCCACATTGCTGAGGACAACATATATCACCCCACCTGCTCTTATTTTAGTTAATTTATCTTAGCATTTATTTTATTGTTATACATTTTGAGACAGAATCTCACCGTGCAGACTTGGTTTACCTGGAACTCACTCTGTAGACCAGGGTGCCCTCGGACTTACAGAGATGCCCCTGCCTCTGCCTCCTGAGTGCTGGGATGAAAGGTATGCTAATATGCATGGGTAGTGGTGTTTTGTTTTGTTTGTTTGTTTTTGTTTAGTTTTATTTTTTATGTGGGTTCTGGGGATTGAACTTGCGCTTCAAAGGCTAGCACTTCCAACTGAGCTGAGCATCGGATGGGCTGCTTGACTCTGAGTCCTTTATTCATCCTGTTCATGAGCTATGTGCCTTTCTGAGCTTCTATTTTCTTCAAATGTGCAATGTGGGTAATCATACCTTCCTCGCAGCGTTGTGACAATTGCATTCAATAACGTGTGACACACGTGTAAGGCATCTGGGATGCTGCTTGCATTCTTGAAGGTGTATTTTCTCCAGAGACCTGCTCACAGCCCTTATCTCCAGAGCAAGTTAAAGTCAAGTGGGCAAGACAGAAGCCTCTTGACAAGAAGGATGACTTACAGTCTCTCCACCTGCCTTGTTCACTCACACTGTGAGGTACCATTTAGGTAAGCTTTGAAATTATCTAACAATTTCTTCTATCCCAAAGTGTTAGACCTTTCCTGGGGTCCAGACCATTTCTTTCTCTTGCTGCCATGTCCCTGTATGTCAGCGTGCTGCTGTGAGGGGTCAGACACTGGTTGACAAGAGGTTGTCACTCTGGTTCTGTGTAATGGCTTCCAGCTATGGTGGGGTAAAAGGTTCATTGTGAATTTTCCCACCTAGCTGGGTTCTACCAAAATTAATCAGTGGACTTCTCTGGTTATGGATGGCACCTGGGAGTTTGATCAGAATTCAGGAAGGAAAATGAAGGTACTCCAAACTGACTAGAGTAAAAAAAAAAAAAAAACCCTCACAGTTACAGTGAGCCCTAGCTTCATTTCCTGGGTCCACTGAGGGAGAGCTTTTTCTGTCATCGGACATTGCAGGGGTGAATATCTGTGGAGCAAGTTAGCTAGCAAGAGCTCCAAAGCCAATTAAAAGTCCAAAAGAAACCAAGGTGTCTGCAAATAACATCTGGAAGGTGACTCAGGTGCAAGGGCTTGTTCTTTAACCCCTAAATTTTTAGTACGAATTTGTGCTTTGCATTGTTTTAAACTGTTCATTCGAAATATGGCAAATAAGAAACACCTAGACTTTTCACACGCCAGAACCACCACAGGCAGAGTAATGTTTGTTAAAAAAAAATCCAAGAGTTAGCAGGTTCATTTCAATCTAGCAAGCATCTATGAAAAACACAGCATGTGGAAATGAGCCAGAGGATAAGGCTGTGAGGTGAGAATTATACAGATCCAATTATCACAATTAGCTGTTTGGAATGAGGGTCTGTTGTGAACCCTTGGTGGAGGCTGGTTCTTCTAGGTGACAAGGCTAGTCTGTAGGGGTTTGCAAACTGCTTGTTTAAGGGCTTTTGGAAATAGTGGGAAGTATTATACAAATGGTACTTTTTTGTACCAAGAGTGGTTTTTTTTTTTTTTTTCATGGAGAAATAGCCACATCATTTCTTCAGTGACCCGGAATATTGAATGTGGATTCAAAAGAAAAAAAAGCTCCTGATAAAATTTTGTCATAATTTGGAATATCATGTAATAATTGTTTGAAGTTTTCCTACTTTGCTATGATGTATGGATTCATGCACATATGTATATACACATGCACACCATGTGCATGTGCATACATATGTTGGAGCAACAGGCTAAATGAGTAGGAACATACTTATTCCCACAGTGTGGAAAGTAACATGCAGTTGGTTTTGAAGTACTGTGGGAAACACTTCAGATGTGTTAGTATTTTTAGACCTCGGGGTTGTACAGAAGGAATGGCATGTTGAAAAAAAGACTAATTTGTGGTTACACGGCTTCCTATTTTAAAAGTTCAGCTAAAATAAATCAAATCTTATCAGGTAGCAGGTAGCAATGTGGTCACAGAACCTCCAAGAATCTCTGAGATTTACCTTTTGCACCCCATTAGTTTTCTTTACTCAAAATGCCACTAGCAACAAAAACTGCTATTGTATTTACCCGAAAGTAACCATTTCTTTAGAGCTTCTCCTTTTTAGTTAAATGAACTCTTTGATAAATGTACCACACAAAACACCATGAAGAGAAGCCACAGCTTGACGGTCAGAGACAAGATTACATTGGGCCTGGTGCTGTAGAAAAGCAATAAAGGTAAATAATCAGCTACGCATCCAATCAGAGAGCATTTTCAAGGACACAGAGACCCAGCTCCTGCCTGGAAACAGCAACTGTTTAGTGGGATGTGGTGCGGCTTATGTGAATTAAGAGATGGTACAAGGTAGTAGAGCCAGAGCAAAGGCAGAGAAACAGGTATAACCTTTATTCAGGGGAGGGCTCTGGCCAGAGCAGAAGACCAATAAAAGTGATGCAGATGGGGAAGGAGGGCCACAGCGTGCTCAGGACACCGTGGGAGCAGGCAGAGGGTTTTAAGTGCGCTAACTTGGGCTCATGGCCTTTTGGTGCCTGTTCGTCATTTCAGATGCTCTGTAGTGGGAACTGCCTGCCTACTTATTTCATATCTCTGCCAGGCTACTGAGCACACAAGCCTGGATGTTGCAGTCAGAGTTCTCTATACCAATCCCCGGGATATTGAGGTGCCACCTGGAGATATTCCCCATAGAAATGTGACAGTCCCACTCTTGCAGTGACAGTCGGTCTGACATGAGAATAGGAAAATGATCTCTGGATACATAATGGCTATCTGTGAGCCCACCTAAGCTTTCCTTATTTTGACTGAATGGCCCAATTTTCTACTCTGATAAAAATTGGTTTCAGAGAGGAACATTTCTCCACTGTTGGTGGGGGTTGTAAACTGATACAACCACTCTGGAAATCAGTCTGGCGATTCCTCAGAAAAATGGGCATAGTACTACCTGAAGATCCAGCTATTCCACTTCTGGGCATATACCCCAGAGACACTCCAATATACAACAAAGATACATGCACCACAATGTTCATAGCAGCTCTATTTATAATAGCCAGAAGCTGGAAAGAACCCAGATGTCCTTTAGTAGATGAATGGATACAAAAATTGTGGTACATTTACACAATGGAATACTACTCAGCTATCAGAAACAATGACTTAACAAAATTCTTAAGAAAATGGCTGCATCTAGAGAATATCATCCTGAGTGAGATAACCCAGTCACAAAAGAACAGACATAATATGCAGTCACTGATAATGGGATACTAACCCCAGAAAGCTCTGAACACCCCAGAAACAACTCACAGACTGTGTGAAGTTCAACAACAACAAAAGAATATATTTTAATTAAAATAGAACGTATCACATCCACCTTTCCTCCCTACAGCCCCTCCTAGTCTTTCTCCTATCCCCTCAAATTAATAGCCTCTTTTCCTATATTATTGTTACATATATACATATGTGTATGTATATGTACCCACAAATACTTAATTACAACCTTAAAAATGTATTTGAAAAAAAAAGAATAGAATGGAGAAGATAATTTTCTCCTTGCTATTTTGTAAGCACTTTCTGTGAAAAAAAAATTGGTTTCAGATAGTTTCCCACTTAGAATTCTAAATAGATGCTACTAGAGGAAAAAGGGAAAGGGGGGGTGAGATACTTTTACAAAAGTTCAGAGAAGGGTGCACTGAGAGATGAAGGGGGAATTTTCACTTTTGAAATGATGACTTTTAAGAAGGATGTGTATGTGGGGAAATTCAGAGGCACTGACTTACTAACTTACAATTTACTCTCACAAAAGAGTAGCAATAACGGCCCTCCCGACTGCGTGTTCCTCACTGCACGAACTGGCTTGTAACCCACAACTTTCCACTTTTACAGACAAGAATGCTGAAATACACAGAAACAACTCTCCAAGGAAACCAGTACCTGAGCCCTGGAATGCAGTATACCCAGACAGTCTGACTTCAAAAAGGACAACTTTGAATCAAGTTGAAGAAATATTGATCTGTAACCCAAGACAGTTTTACACTTAAAATTTCCATGTGTGCACATGCATAGACTTTTAACAGTGGAAGATTTGGTTTTAAATCTTATTTCAAAATAACAAGCTTAGCCTCCCATTCTGCAGTTCCACCTTTCCACTGGGTATTGGTCTCTTATTGACCATTATCTCCAAAGGCAGTGATGAGAGGACTTTCAATGTCAATGGCCAGGAAACGAATCCATCCTGATTTCTATTCTTCCCCGTCTTGGTTTCTGGCAGATTCTTTGTTTTGCACCTGCATCGAAACGAAACCTGAACCTATTTTTGCACTGACATGAATTAACTTATCTTGGATTTCTGCCAAAACGAACCCGGGCAATGTTTCATCCCTATGGCGTATCATTCACACCTGTTTACTTGCTATAGGATGTAAATAAAGTGAGATGTTTCTAATTGTCCCAGAAATGGTGATTGCAATCCCTTCTATAGAGAAATGGTATCAGGCACTTCACAACCCAAAGACAGCTGCCATAACAATTAGGGTTAGTCATACCACTCAAGTTGGAGCCTGTCCCAGGTCTCTATGCTTATACAGGAGAGGACCCAGGGCAGTGTGGAGAGGAATGGTCTGCCTGCCCTGTAGCCTGGGAGGAGAGGAAAGAGGCTCCACTCATCCTCGACAAATCAATGGGGATTGGATTGGGGGTATTCGAAGAGAATCAAGTCCCTGATATCCTGCCTGGCACCTGGGTCCCTTGTTGATATTTATCAATTTGTATGTCTAATTGGGTATTCCAATTAGGAAAGCTGAACATTTCAAGAGCAAGCTGTATGCAGCGCTCGCTAGATCTACCAGCAGTCGCCAAAATAAGGCGACTGAGATGTTTGTGCAACTCGAATAGCTGCTCAGTCCCCTGGGAAGAGCTCGGCATACAATTCCTTCCTCTCATCTTTCTTACTCTCTCCAATCAAATTCCTGAGATTCACAGAATGACCAATTCAGTAAGCACAAATTCATAGAATCTTCAACATAGTTGACACCAACTTAATCTACACAAGACCATAAACAAAGTGGACTGTTTTATATGTGGGTAAGGAGGCTAAGTAAAAGCATGATTAACTAATGTGCCTAACATCATAGAGCTAGGAGATGGTAGAATCAGATGAGATCATGCATGTACAGTTGCATCCCTAACATCAAGGCTCTTTGGTCCCTATCTGTGTTCATAGCTTGCCCTAGGTTTGCTCTCTCACATACTCTACAAAGGACAGAGTGCTGACAGATTAAAGACCTGCTCCGGTCAAAGATGCTTAAGACATAAGCCTTCGAGGCGCTGGAGTATAGGAGAGCAATGGTATTTAAATCAAGTACAATAGCAGGTGAGGGGATCCGGGATGTCACTCCGTGGTAGATGCTTGCCTCCCATGTCAGAACCTGCCAGTCCAGTCTCTAGCACTGTACAGAACAGGAGTAGCAAGAACTCTAAACTGGCTTAACCTAGATTAAAAGTAACCGAAACCGATAGTAAAACAAGTTCCCCAAATGTCACAAAGGGACAGGCACATGGTTATTCCCAGTCAAAAGCAAGGGGCGCAAGAAACAGCAAAATGGCTTTATATTTGTACCTGTGGAGTTTGAAATGCCTATGAACAAGTCCCATGCTAAATTAGTCACTACCCCGATGGCACGTCCCAACGCCTGGCCATACCTTGCTGAAGTATAAAGAAGATCCAGAAGACACGACCCCACAGCCTTGCTCAGGTTTTACAACTTCTCCCCCAATAACTTCTTGCCAGTCTGAGTCCCAACTTGGGTTCTCAAAATCTGTCATAATTGTGGAAGGAAGTGCCACTTCTGGGTGGCACTCAGTGCCCTGGTATCCCTGGTCACACCTGTGGGGAGTGCACAATCAGCAAGTCATCTGCAATGGTGGCTTCCCGACTTAGTCATGTTCCTTCAGGTCTCATCCTTATACTGGAGTTTTCTATAGCATTAATGTGTATATGATATGGTACTATCTCCAGTTCTTTTACATTCCTCAGAATGGGTAGAGTCTTTAGTTACAAGTATTAGGTTAAATTTGTGGAATTCAAGATAAAAATACGTGGTCTTATGGTTGTGCAAGAAATGGGGATTTCCCATTGCTTTAAAAATATCATATATGTAGGTTCAACTATTCAACTAACATGTCACGCTGGTATTATTTTACAGTTCTTTCTAATTAAATGACATATATTTGGGGCCTTTAAGGACTCAAGTGTAATCACTTTCTTCCCATGCGCACAACCTTGAGTGGTGTGGGAGAGAGTGCTACAATGTTTGTCTAATTGAAGAAGATCAGGGAGGGATGGGAAATTCCAGCAGAACTTTCACAATAAACCCAGCAAGACTTTCACATCATGAGTTTAGATTTAAGGGTTTAGAATATGTGGTTTCCCATTTCCATAACAGCATGCCTTACATTCGGAATGAGAACAGAAGGGACACTCACTTGCTTCTGGCTATTTTGTTCTGTGTGAGTCTTTGTGCTGACAGGGAAAAGAACCACTGGAATGAACCCACAGACACACACCCTGAGGCGCACAGGTGGGTCAGACCCTCAGGAGCACATACCTGCACACGCCATGGTCACATGATCCATGCCCACTGCACATGTTGGGGCATTGCTGCCCAATGTAAATGTTGTCTAGAGCCCACTCATCCTGGGCGGTGTAATAGCTTTGACTCCATCGGAAGCGGGTGGCACCGGACCTGGGAACAAAGCAGGCAATACCAGCTGAACTACGCATGGTGTTTGTCACCAAGAATTCTGCACCTTCTAGTAGCAAGCTCCCCAGAATGTCTGTGTGGGTTCCCAGCATTTGCCTTTGGCTTAATTTCCACTCAATTATTTTGCAACTCAGCAATTCTGTCACAAAGAACATTGAAGAAGGACCCACCCATATTATGTTTTAATCTTAATTTAGTTGTAGCATTTTAAAGAAAAGTAGAAGGCTAGCCTTTCTATTGTTACTTGAACATTTGATTCTAGAAACAAAGAACATTCAAAAGTAAAGGCTGCCTAGGCAACAAAGCATGCCTTTCACAGATGAGAATACAAAATATTTTACTTAGAGTAATAGAATTTCTCAGAATCATCACACCAGCCAACATTGGAAGACTTTAATTTGGTTCAGAACATAAAACAAAACCTTTGGCATGCAATTTTTGGTATAGAGAGGACACACTGGAAAGTGCTGTTTAGAAAGATCATCTGCAGGTGAGGACTCGCTTGGGTTTCCTGAGATAGTTGATCTTAAGCAGAAACGTGAACACAAACACTTGGTGCCTCAGGTCATTGAATCTGAGTCTAAAGATACTTTAAGGGTCACAGAAAAAGAGGTTTAAAGTTGGTGACTGCTTGAAAACATTCTTAAAAATTTACAGAGAAATCTTCACTTGTAGGATTTTCCAGATATGCGTGGTAAATTCTTTTTGGTCAAAGTACTAAAATACCACTACCACCACCACCACCACCACAACAACAACATAACAACAATACAATAAGACAACATGACAACACAACAATATAAAAACAATCCAACACATTCCAACAAAACATAACAATAACAGCAACACAATAACAGTAATATAACACAACATAACAACAGCAATGTAACATCACAATAATATAGCAACACAACACAATACAACACAATACAACATAACAACCCAACAGCAATATAATAACACAACATCACAACACAATAACAGAACAACAACAGCAGCAACCGCAGTAGCAGCAGCAACAAAGAATTTGTAGAATTCTTGTGTGGGATTTATTTTTGTTAATCACAGCACTCCCTAGCACTCTGTAGATACACTTGATCTGTCTTCAAATGATCGGGAAGAACCTGCACCAATTACACATATTGAGCACACCATATGCAACAGGCTTTTGTTTATTCTGTTAATGATCTGTTGCTAATAGTTTGTAATTTTATTTATAGCAGGAGATTCCAGGGTTCATGGACCGTCCCAGTAGATGGGTTTATTTGCATATCAGTACTTGTCATGAAAATAAGACAGAGGCATCTCTGTAGTCCTGGCTTATACTCGTAATTTAACAGCCATCTTGCTTTACATGGCACTATTACTGACTTTTAGAGAAGCCTAAGAAAAAGCAACATTCATTAGAGTACTGTAGTGGTTTGAATAAGAAAGGCCCCTGAGGCCCATATATTTCAATGCTTGGTCATCAGGAGTGGCACTACTTGGTAAGAAATAATAGGTGTGGCTTTGTTAGAGGAAGTGAGCCACTGGGGGTGCACTTTAAGGTTTCAAAAGCTCACACCTGTCCCAGAGCCTCTCTCTTCCTGCTTCTGAAGATCAGGATGTAGAAATCTCAGCTATTTCTCCAACATTCTGGCTGACTGTGGGCTTCCATGTTTCCCACTATGATAATGGATTAAACCTCTGAAACTGTAAACCAGCCCCAATTGAATGCTTTCCTTTATGAGTTGCCTTGGTCATGGAATCTAGAAATAGAACAGTGACTAAGAAAAATATATTGCCCTACAGAGTTGGACAAACAAAACTCACGGACATGATGACTCAAATCACCATACAAAGGAGAGACTGCTCTATTCTTCTAAAATTGATTATAATCTGAGTCATATCAAGAGTCCCAGCTGACCAGGCCCTAGTCATCTGGATTTAAGGACATCCCTCATCTCAATAGCTTGTACAGGAATAGAATAAATTAGGTGCTCAAAATAGTGTGCTGAAGATGAGTCAAACAGCTCACAAGAGGAGTCTGTTTCTGACTTCCAAAGGTAATAGAATGAAGAATGCACCAGGAGCCAGGGTGAGACTCCCAGGATCCCAGTTTTGTAGTATAGCAGCTGTGTGATCTTAGTGAGCACTCCAAGCTGGGAGAGGCTTCTAGCTCCTCATTTCTCAAATAATGAGTGTGGACAAACTGATGTTTAGGATCCCTTTAGTGGTTGCTTATTTTTTTGTGTATAGTACTGATGAAAATATTGTTTTGAAAACTTTCTACCTTCAGTACTAAAATGGGGTGGAGGTACTGAGGAGCCCTTCTTAGATTTCCAGTTTATGTTCTTATAGCCATAAGGAAGTGCTCTGTGTGCTTAAAAACTCTTGAAGAGGGATTTCCTTCCCATAGAGAGTTTAAGGTTAATCTCACTTAAATATACTCTACATATTGATGTCAACTAGGAGAAGAGCCAGGAAAAAAAGAGGTTAAATATTGATTGGATTCATTTTTAGTGAGAAAAAAAATTAATCGTGTGCGCCATCTCCAGTGGATTTCATGAGGGAAGGTGAGGTGTGATCACACTGATTTGCACACTCAGCACTGTGCAATGCTGTCCTCTACACAGATATTTCATCTGCCAATCCATTCTATTACCTGTCTGTCCTTCCATCCATCCTCTCTGAAGAGGTCACAACATAACATTGAGTTGCATTTAAAACACAAACATGGAACTGTGCATTTCTAAAAGCAGCAAAACTCGAGTCTTAATACAACCTTCCTCTCCTAACTTCAAGGCCAAAGCAGACTGGCATCCACTCGTTTCTCCATGATTATATAACCTGAAGAGTCAAGGTAAATGAAGGCTGACTAAATTGTATTTTCCACCTTTAGCGTTCCTGTAATTACATTTGCTCAATTATTCTGAGACCCATCCAGTGATTTAGGTGTTGACTTGTTTATGAAGTCAGCAACTGACAGCTGTTTGGGTCTCATCAGACCCTGTTCTTATGTAAATGTCCCTCATAAAAAGGAGATTAATTTTCATTGGGTAACAAACGCTCAGTTCCTATACAGTGTAATTTCACTGAGCAGGTGTATCTGGCAGCTATTTCCACTTGACAGTTGTCCGATCGAGCATGTTCTCCAGAGCCAACATATCTAGGATAATGCAGGACCATGCTTGCTTTGAAGTACTCAGTGTAGATTTGCATCCATGTTTGAATCAAAACAGAACAATGATTCGGTCAGAGAAATAGCATCCTTCAAAACAATCTGCCTGTTTCCCCATTGGAATGCTATTTGCAAAAACTCGAAGTAAACATAATAAAAAATTACCAAGGGTGTTGAGGAGACTAAATAGGTTCAGTCTTTACGGGAGAGACTTTAAGCATTATAGATTCAGAAACAGTGTAATAACCAGTTCAAAACTGATTTCATGTAGAAATAATATTTAGATTAACTATGAGTCAGTGCGGATACACAAATAAATAATATACTGGGCTGTTTGTTTTTCAAAGTAATATTTTCACCTCTCTAAGAAGTCTGAAGGAAAATTGCAAATGCAGATTCTAGACTACAGAGTGCATGCACCTAAAGGCACATGGCCACTAGAATAATTTTATTTGAAAATAGTATATTCAAATTTTTTACTTGGTATAGAAAAATAATGTTTTTCTAGTGGCATTTTCATATACATATATATATATATATATTTTCACATATTGCCCTCCACTACCCTTCCCTCCCGTTTCTCCTTCTACTTTGCCCCTTCCTGCCCCAAATAGCTTCTTCTGTTTCAATGTCATATCTATCTATCTATCTATCTATCTATCTATCTATCTATCTATCTATCTATCTATCAATCTATTTATCTATCTATCTATCTATCTATCTATCTATCTATCTGTATATTTATAGATATAGATGATATATAGATAGAGATGATATATAGATATAGATATAAATAGAGATAGATAGAGATATAAATAGAGATATAGATATATAGTTATAGTGTCCTACCTCTTTAATTCACTGATTCAATTTAAATCAAAGTTCCATGTAATTTTTAACATTCTATGAAGACCTCTACCATAGGACAGGTACTCTAATGGATGTACAGATCACTACATTCCCCTTCAGGTGTCTGATTAACACTGATGAGGGTTAACCTTTTCTGACAACGAATAACACTCAGTCCAGTGATGTTATATTTTACACTAAGAAGTGAGTGTAGCATCTGAGTGCAGAAAAATATACAAAGGTTTTTGGTTTTCTGATAGGAAAATACTTTTTTTGGATACTACCTAAACTATAGTTAATGGGAATGCTGGTCCAGGGCTGGAGAGATGGCTCAGTGGTTAAGAGCACTGGTCGCTCTTCCAGAGGTCCTGGGTTTGATTCCCAGCACCCATTGTCAGCAAATCCAGATCCAGGGGACCTAATGCCATCTTTGGTCTCTGAAAGCACTAGGCACACACATAGCACAAAGATACATGCACAGCAAAACACTCATGCACACAAAAATAAAAGACAGTGATGGGGCAGAATATTTCTAGGAATAAAAAAAAACCATTTCTCAACACTCTGTCAATATTAGCTTAGGATTGCCATTTTGAAATTGAACCACATATACCAATAAGTAAAATCAGTCAGTGTTTTTCTTAATAATGAGAGAAATAAACTTAATTATGCAGCAGTGAAGACCAGAAAGCCCCAAGGAGCTTGCATTCAGAGTGATCAGTGTTTTGATTGTTTGAGAGGCTGTTTTACAGATGCTTACTTTGAAAGACATGCTTGGAATGTCACTGAAATTAAATAAAAATCTTGATTACATTCTCAGCAGTAGACACAAAAGAGTAGAATATTAAAGAAAGCAAGAACTTATTATACAAA
This sequence comes from Micromys minutus, assembly GCF_963924665.1. Classification (NCBI taxonomy): domain Eukaryota; kingdom Metazoa; phylum Chordata; class Mammalia; order Rodentia; family Muridae; genus Micromys; species Micromys minutus. Next base: position 12,734,186 of record NC_137958.1, on the reverse strand, counting down.
ACATCAATAGAATATCTTGGAAATGGCTCACAGTGGGACATGAAAAAACTTATGGAAATCAAATTTTAAGCATTTTCTTCCAACTGACATAATGATGCACTGGAAAAACAATCAAGGAGTCGTTCCCACACAGCACAGGTATTCATTGAACAGGAGTCGTAAAGCAATCCTGGGTTGGCCATTGACTCTGTGAGGTGTCTAACTTTTATATATAGGACAGTGTGAGAAAGACTTGTTTAGTGTCCTCCTCATAAATAGGGGCCTTGAAAGCACACGTCACAGAAAAATACAATGCTCATCTAGTTTATGGTTTCTCTTCTACACATATCCTAGAATTCCAGGGTTGTCAGGAACCTTTAACATAACACTAATTAAATGGTCCCTACATTGACAGGATTCTGCCTTGACGAGATTGTTGGTAAGGAGCACGGAGCTAGCTGAGAATTCAGACCCAGTTTCTAGTCCAAGGCTTTTTCTTTGGACAAGCTTACACTGAATAAAGGCTTTAAATGTTATCCACAGCACTGAGTGATAAAAAGAAGGCACAGATATTGCAGTGTTTTGACTGAGCAGGCTAAGATGAAGAAAACGTAATGTCTGCAAAAGATCTATTGTGTTTTTTTTTTTTTCTTTCCTCTTCTCAGCTGTTCATTCTTCCTTGTTTACTGTGGCCTCATCCTCTGAGGCATGGTTTTTATTGTTACTAGAAAGAAAATGTGACTAGGAAAAGAATGCACGTTAAGCTTTTGATATAAAAAGTTGGGCTCCGCAAAGAGGAAAAGGAAATTTGCAATCCTAACTACTTGGGTTTCTAGATTGCTTGTATCCTTTCTGTTTGAATGTCAAACGTGAAGAAGTGGGCGACTGAGGTCTGCCACAAAAACAATATTTCAGGGCAAGAAGAAAGGTTAGAAGCAGCTGTCACTGGGGAAAACAAATTTTCATATTTCTCATTAGTCCCATTGTCTGCAATCCTGAGTATATAAGACACATGGAACTTCTGGGTAGGGAGAGAATGGTCTTAGAAGTCTGCAGACCTTATCTTCACACTCACGTCCTAGTAACCCAGAGCAAGAACTGAAGTGACGGCCATATTTAAGGCATCATGTCTCACCATGTTTTCTGAGGAAGAACAACAGTGACTCTTCTCCACTGCGTGAACTCGCTGGAGTGGTAAATGCTGGCAGATGTAAATTCCTGGCAACTTGGCATACTGGGAAGGCATTCCTGAAAGAGAGGAAGAAGCCAAACTTAGCTTCCATTTGCCCACTGGACATGTTTCATCTCCCACTGCAAGAGAAAAAGACCTTTGAGAAAGCTAATGCCATGATTTTAGCTTCTGGTACTAGGAAGTAAACTTATGATTTTTCCCTTTAGAAAGCTAAAAACAATTGGGAAGATGCCATCACAGAACTAAACATCTTTCTGTTTACAACGTAAACAGATAATGATTAATTTTTATCTATTAGCACGAGCATTTATGAAATTTATCTTATGCATCATAATACTATAATGCACTATAATACATCATAATAATAATGCATTTATTGTACCATCAGAACATTAGTGTGTGTGTGTGTTTATGTATGCTATGTAAAGTAAAAAAATTAGATTACAGTTCTTATTTGTGTGTTTCTAATGTCAGAAGGTACCATTCCTTATGTAGTCTACTCATGGACAGAAAAAGAACAGATAGAAACAAGCCATAGGGAAGAGAGCCAGAGAGCTAGTATTCAAATACACTACCCCACCAAGAGTGTCCAGTCTTGGGCGTTTCTTCTTCTTCTTTATTTCCAGTTGCTCATTGGTATCTGATACTAGTGTGGAGTGCTCTCTTAGTGAGATTTCTAATTTGATGTCAAAGTTATATAATATTGTTTCTTTTCAACTTAAAAATGGTACTAATCAGGATCTTAGAGAAAACATACGTACTTCTTGTACAAGGTGCCATGTAAGGCCATGGTTGGTTGAGTACTCCAGCTTCACCTGGTTGTCCATGTGAGGAGTGTATTTCTGGCCACAGCCCATCACAAGGCTGAACTGGATCATATAGGATGCTCCGATCTGCATGGACTGTGTTTCCACGTAGCGCATGCTTGAGGCAAGTTTAGAATCCCCCGTAAAACTGAAAGAGACCAGGTGGAAACTGAACTCTACCAGTGCCGTGTCAGGGAAGGCTGATTTCTTGTTCTCAGCTCACACACTTTGCTCATAGCTTCACATCACTTATTTAAGCTTAGCTGAGTTGCAGAATAGGTTTCAGTAAGTCTAACAAATTCAATTTAAACCAAAGAAGACCTTTAAGAAAACACTCATATATCCAGTTTGTCAGATGCATCTGAAACTGAGAACTCATATATTACTCTCACTAATCTTGGCAGCTGGAATCTATCTCAATGAAATAATTCTAAATTCAAAGACAATTTTATAAAATCATGGTGCATATTAAATCTTACTGATATATTAAGAGTAATATATCAGTAATAAGCGGCAATCTCAGAGCCTACCTAGAGAGAACTGGAAAAGCATAAGTAAACTAGAATAGGTACATGTCAGAAATCATCTGCATTTCAAATATTGATAAAGATGATACAAGTATATTCAAATGTATTATCATTAAGTTTTAATACCAGCCACAAAATACTACATAAAGGCAACTGAATGTTTGTAGTGGTGGAAGATTTCACAAAATATTTTTAATGCTCACGAATTCAGTATTACAAATGTTGTAATATATTTTTAATCTTTGTGACCAAAGTTAGTCAAATTCTTGGTTTGGTTGTCACATCTGTATCCTGTAACTACAGTGTCAAGTTGTTTGAAGGAAGACAAAGTCATTATCATTTTTAGAAGAAAAAAAAGAGAGAAAGAACTCAGGGTTTTGTAATCTTTCCAGGATTAAACTATATACACCTTTGCCCTTCAGTGACATGGGTCAACATAAGTCACTAGAGTGTCAATTGCACTCAGATTACCTGCCAGAAAACGTGCCTTCCACTCAGAAGCAGGGCCAGTACCATTCAACAATCTTCTGTAGTACGCACATGCACACGGAATGTATACACCTCTTCAGAAGGCATTGTTTAATAAGTGGACTATTGCCCATCTATAAGTTCATTATGGACTGAGAATTAGGTTATAAAACACAGACTTTCTCCAACAATGCCTACTAAGTACTGTTTAACAGTTTTTTGAAGTAAGACTTTTCACTTGAACGGTGAATACTGAAAGAAAACAGAAAAGCCTCCATGTCTGGTTCAGTAGAATGTTCAGTGAAGGCCACAGTCACTCCTGCTGGCCTTGTGATTGTAGCTAAGACATAGAAAGTACTGGAACCTGCGCATGACTAAAAATGGAGCCAATGATTTGTTGATCTCAGTCAAGCCCTAAGCAGGGCTCTGTATGGTGCCCACATTATTCTCCTGGCATCATAGCTTACACTGATGCTCGGTAGTAGAGACAGAGTAAACGGTAAATGCCGAGGTCTCAGTGAGAACCCGGCGCTGACAGACTCCAGAGCCCTGCTTCCAGTTACCCTAAGATCGAAGGAACCATCACAAGCTGAAATAAAATCTCTTACAGACATTTAATAAAGCATGAGCTCTCAGTTATTATGTAGTGATATTGTGATGTGGAAAACTAAAACCAAGACGTATTTACATGTCAGAAGGCTCAACGTGCAACTCTGGAAGTTCAAAGTGTTAGAGTTACGTTTTTGGCAACCCTGGCACAATGAAAGTCATACAGAACAAATGCAGCAAACCACAGGTACAAACTTGTCTGTGTCACTCCTTTGGTTTAAGTGGGCATAAGGGTTTTCCAACTTTAAGAAGTGTAAGTGTGTGTGTGTGTGTGTTTTTGTGTGTGTGTGTGTGTGTGTGAGAGAGAGAGAGAGAGAGAGAGAGAGAGACAGAGACAGAGACAGAGACAGAAAAACAGAGATAGAAACAGAGACCAGAGAGAGAGAGTGAGAGAGAAAGAGAGAGGGAGAGAGAGAGAGAGAGAGAGAGAGAGAGAGAGAGAGAGAGAGAGAGAGAGAGAGAGAGAGAAATAGAGAGAGAGAGAGAGAGAGAGAATTAAGTGCTGTTTTTAGCTCTGAGAGTTGTTTTTGTATTATCACTTAGAATGGAGGTCATTAGACAAAGAGGCTTTCTTAACTTGTTTTGTGTTAAAAGATATCCTCTATCTCCTGGATGCCTTCAGAGAAAAACCACATGGACAATGCCACACAGGACCCTAAGGGTCAACAAGTGACAGTCACAGAAACCTCCCGTCTGCCAAGTGTAGTCCCACATCCCCTAACCCCACCACCTGTGAAAAAACTTAAGATTATTTCTGAGGCGGTTCAGAAAGTTTCTCACTTTAGACAGAAGCAGGAGGAAGTGCTGTGATTTACACACAATGCCCGCACCTCCCCTTCGCATGGTTAGGTAGGTAGCCATGAACTTGGTTAAAGAGCTGAACCCGTCAAACCTGAGAGAGGGTTCTAAGTTGGTATAAGACCACGAAAAGAACAAGTTACAAAGTATATATTCAGTCCTGGCTGCAACAGTCCTGTTAACACCTTCACATACTGCGGTTAATTAGCTGTCCAGAGCTGTTTTGAGCAGACAGATGCAGTGGTCCGCCAGTCTCCTTTCTCCCCCCACCTCCCAACCACAGTCACACTATGTGCACTGATGAGTCTTCACCAATTAGACACAAGAGGAAGAGCACCTTTCAGTGATGGCCACACTATGTGCACCACCCTGCCTTTCCAGGGTGATAGAGGGTCCATTTGCTTACTTGGCTTCCAAGTTGTTTTCTTTCTTTCTTTTTAAAATTGGAACGAATTATTTTATACAATATATTCTGATCACAGTTTTCCCTCTCCCAGCTTTCCCAGACAGATGATTTGGCTGCCATATCCTTTCCTACCCCTTTGCCCATTCTTCCTGTAGACGTCCTCTGTAGCCTGGCAGGTCTTACCTAAGGGAAACCCTGCAGCCTTTCTGTGGATGGAGTCCTTTCTGCGGAGACTCTGAAGCAGGGGACTGAGATCTCTCTAACACCTGCAGCCTTGCTAACTCTTCCCCAGTTTGGGCGTCTGCTATCCCGTATAGCTTGTTAGAAACGACAAAGCAGCTTCTACTCTTGTTTACACTACAATCACTCTTGTGTTTGCTCTAACCCAGAACCCAATGCGTATCTAACTTCACAGTACTGAATGATATCCATTCTGATGCCTTAGGCTGAAGCCGAACAACAGGAGGAAAGAATGCATGTCCACACTTCAACAGTAGCCCATTCATAGCACAGGCTCACGTGGTTGGTTTCCGACTTATGTGAGCTCAGCTGAAAGTCAGGGGCACTGGGTCTGCTGCTCCCCTTTCTCATGTTCTTGTTCAGCTGGGATTTGTGAAGAAGAGAACTGGGTGAGGTGAGTTCTTCCATTTACAGAACTGCTTCTCTTTGCTCCAAGCTGAAGTCAAGACTCGTGTATAAAGGGAAAAGTGAACAGAACCGCGCCTGGTGGAAGCACTAAAATGTAGAGCATCAGCGTTTCAGGGAGTTCTGGGGACACAATACGTCGGGAACGGGGATGATTAGCTTTATTTGTGATGTCTTGCAAGGGTGTTTCAAAATCAAGAAATGCTTTTTAAAAAGCGACTGCATCTACTTAGAAGATGCAATGAGAGGGGCTGAGGCTGAGGGTATCTCTTTCCATTTGACGGGAAGACTTGTCAAGCACATAACACCTTAACGTAACCTGAATAGCTATAGGTCAACACTCTCTGGTGCAGTGCCTCTGTCTCCCCCACCTTGCTTCTTATGAATAGCAGACAGCTTACTTTCAGAAACCAAATGCTAACAATGCAGAACTGTGCCAGAGCCTCACAAAAGCCACCTGAACGGGACACTTTGGGTTTCTAACAGCAAGATGACCTCATTTGACCTGTGAGTCGAGACCATCTGGGAGCCTTACCTGGGAAAAGGTGAGAGGTAGAGTGACTGTTCCCAGGATCACACAGTTGAAAAGAAGCCTGCAGAGGTGTTAGAGAAAACACTTCTGCCTCAAAACCCTTCCCACGGCCATGCATTGTGGAGGGAGGTCTTTGGAGGAGGGATCAGGGGGGCCTTAAGAAAACATCGTTATTTAAATGCTCAACCAACTCCTATCAGGTTTTGGTGACTTCTGAGCACAGTCACTTTGTTTATTTTCATTGTTTTTTCCACCTCTGGGGGTGGAAGATGCTTCTGTGTCACAGTCACAGAGAGAAAAATCCACGCTAAGCTGCTCCACTCTGAGCAAATGGACTAGCTTTTTTGGGCAGTGTCTTTTTTAGAAAATCAATATGGCTGGACTCTTGTTACTGTATCAAGGGGGAAGATGGCAGTGCTATTTAAATTTATTTCCTTCAAGAGTCTCACAGGGAGGAACAGCTCTGCAGAATTCGCTTGCAGAGAAATGATAGTGTTCCACATGCTCTTTTGTAGTTCTGATATGAGTTCTTGTCAGACCTTTCGGTCCATTGCAGAAGATGGGAATGAATCAATCTTGGGCATCACCTGTCCCTTTGACTCTGTTCTTACAGTCAGCAAAAAGTTGTCTACTCAATTTGATAGAAAATCTATGGGGTTAAAAGTGGCATTTTATCTCAGATGTCATTTCTACATTATTGTGGCACAGAGCAGATGTAACCATATTGTTACAGTGGCTGCAATTCCACTATGTAGGGATGACAGCTGTTTACGTTTGACAAATGATGGGAATGGCATGGCTGCGTGGGGGGGGGGTGTGACAGTCCCTGTCCCTAGAGCATTGCCAGGCCTTTGTTCCCATGATCCCCATGTGCCGATGGTTGCTGTGGCCCTGAAGCTGATCTGCCATCTTTACTACTCTACTTTCAATATTCTTTCTGGGAATACACTTCCCCATTACTCAGAGCTAATCCTGCCATAGTAAATGAAACAGATGCGGTTCTCAGGGATGCAGAATGGAGACAGTCATGAGGCTGAGGAGGATGAGGCTGGCTCTCTGCTTGGCCTTCAGGGTCATGGCAAAGGATCTAGACAATATAACCATAAGGGCCATAAAAGCCTACACGGTCCCTTTTGGAAATGGTTCATTGCCAGCTTTGGCCTTGAATGCGGAATCATGAGGAAGCACATGTACCCTCCAGTCCAATGGCCGCTACATTGATTAGTTAGGGTGAACTTGGGGACATCAAGGATAGAAAGTTAAAGTGGTCTCAAAAAAGAAAAAGCATGGATAGAAAAAACAGGAATTTATATATAGTTTAGGAATAAACAGTGTTAGAAGGAGAGTTGAGGCTATGGGATGGAATTGATAGAATAAGAAAATGAAGAGTAGGGAATATAAAGATGGTGTAGAAGCGTATAAAAAGTTATATAAAAAGCTATCATTCTGTTTTTCTTGCTGATTGAAGAATTGAAGATAACAGTTCCTGGAAAGATAAGAGAGAGAGCTAACCATTTTGCTCAGACATTCAAAACTTTGCAAGGACTTATTTTAATTTCAGTAGTTTGTCATCTTTCTATTCTTACATGGAAACAGTTACTAAAGACTTCTGTCTGCTGTATCAAAAACAAAATAAAACAAACAAACAAACAAACAAAAAAATCTGAAAGAGCTGTGGCCAGCTCCCCGTGAAGAGCAGGCTGCAGAAACCTATAAGGACACATGTGTTTGCTTTGTGCTTGGTTCTGCTCTAAGGAAACGGGGACTTATAGTGTTTATGTAAATCTAAGAATTCCTGATAATTATTAACAATGATCAAAACCCTGAAAAATGTCACTTTAGGGAAAAAAAAGACTATTCTGGCTCTTTCTGGCTATTAAGCTATTAGACTTAAGTTCAAGCTGAAGTTGAAGAATGGAGAACCCTGAGAATCAGGGAACAGAGAGAGTACCTGAACCAGCAGCTTACCTCTACTGCTGACTCCGAGTCATTATTGAACCAGCATGCTTCCAATCTGGCCTTTCTCAGACCCTCCTCACACTGAGGCAGAACCTCAGCAGACATATGTATCTCCAGACGGTTTTCTTAGACTTGTGCTTACACACATTCAGGCACACATACACTTTCCTCCATAAAAGCCATTATGTAATAACAGTAGATTTGCCTTTTCCTCTTCTTATAAGGATTTTATTATCATTGTCCTAAACTGAAAAAAATACAGCGAGACATCGCAGTTGTCTCTGTGTATGGCGTTCCGGAGAAGCACTTTCATGTCCACTATCATAAACAACTCTGAGACAAAGCACATCTGTGTGGTCCTCTGTGCACTTGCCCAGTGTGCTCCCCAGGACAAAACGTCCTAGAATCAAGACTGCGCACTAAAGCAAGTGCACCCTTACACGGACACTGCCACCGCCAGGCCGTCTTCAGGAGATTCCGGCAGGTTGCATTTACCAAGAACACGGCTAACGTTACACCTGCCATTGCAGGCACGGACGAGTGTCTCTGATAGCTACTTCACGTCTGGAGCCCTGCTCTCTGCCGCTCTGATTGCTATGGACATCAGACAGCTATTTGTGTTTTGTGAGGGGGAGGGCACAGTGCTTTGTGTGTATTTTGCCCACGTTTCAGAAAGAGTCACACGTGTTACTTGTTGATTTGATAAGAGTTCTCCACACACTATAGCTGCACAGTGTGTCTGTCGGACAAGGTAATAGTGCCACGCTGCTCGTAGCTTGGTGTGATTAGTGCTTAGTTTACAAGGAGGTGTTTAATCCTTTCTCCTCTAAACACAAGTCTAAGTGTTTTAAGCAGCAGAGCATCTGAGCCACTGGTTCCGGCTTCTGCCATTGGTTACTGTTACTGTTGAGGTTGCCTCTGATACCAGGTCATAATCGGGTTTCACAAACGTGCAACGGCTGCCTGAAAGAGACATGCTTGTTATTTGTAAAGTATGATTTTCAAAAGACGTTGCCTACGCATTGCCTCCTTATGTTTATCCAGGTTCTCATCTCTGAGCCACTGAGAACCAAAGCAAAGCATTGCTATTTAAACCACCCTGAATTGTGAAAAGTGGTCCTTTCCTTTGGTAATTCTGACAAATTCTGTATCATGGCCACCTCTCTGTGGGCCACGCTGTGTGGCAGCCCTTTCTGTCTTCATCTTCCTGTGGGTTTCCCCCTTCTCCAAGCCACCTCTGTTACAGTCCCTGGGCTTCTAGGGAGGCCAGAGGGTAAGGAGATTGGAATGCGTTGCTCTACCTTTCCCAACACCATGTCCTTGATGTTTAAGGTTCCAAAAGCATCATGGCTTTCTCTGCCATGTTGCTTCGATCACCAGGTGGTAAACATGTTGGCCTAAGCTGCCACATTTATCCGATCGCCTGGCTTGTTAATATTTCTGGATTATTCTCTACAGTTCTCACCACTTTCTCAACTGGGCTTGTAATCACGAGCAGGGTATTTCTGAGGCTCATATTTATTTCTATAGAACAGCTGACTTCACTAGAAAATAACCCTGGGGTTTCTTCACATAATGCACTGCACCCCATATTTATCGGAGGGGCTTTTGAACAATCGTTGTGGGTTTCTAAGTGGCTAACTCCCCCACCTTGTTTGTCTAGTTGAGATTTCAGGGTTATGTTGGCAATTAAAGCTATTTTGGAATGCAAGTGTTCTTAGCACCTGCTTCAGGCTGTTTTTAGGTGTTCCGTCTCTGCCACCTGCCTTCCTGTTTAGCTTCACAGTTCTGAAATGCAGCGAAGGAAGTTTCTGTTCTTCAGTTTCTCCAGTCCCGAGCTCATTCTCCCAGCATAGTTGGTGGAGTCAGGGATAGACTCTTAAACTGTTAGCCACACTCCTCACTAACTGAAAGCATTGCTCAGGCTACTCGGCTGCTAGTCACTGGGCTTCGTAAAGACCTCTCTTTGTAAACAAACAGAGCATATAATGTAGCGAAGGATTAGATAAATTCAGATTATAGGCACTAGGAGGATAGGAGTCATTGTAAACAATGGTTAGGCTCAAAGGGCCACTTTCTTTCTAACCAGGTGATTGGTTACAGGCAGACACTGCAGGATGCTCAGACAAGTGGGAGACGGATCAGAGCCACAGAGAATGGCTCTTCCTGCCTTTTTAATCGTTCAGAGTTCCATTTGCAGCTAATTCACCTTCTCCATTTCTCCCCAGCCTGTGGACAATTCACCCAACTGCTAGAGGCTGGGAGATGATCTTAGCCACTTTCAAAAACAACCAGTTTTAAAAGTTACACATCCTTGTTGGAATAGAATGGTTTCAAAGACTTGGGTCAAGTCTGTGACATTTCCTTGAACATCGTACAGCACATTCTGAAGGAAATTCAACAGCTGGAGTAAGCTATGGCAGAAGATGGCAAGCACTTTTGGGTGTGTGTCACCAGAGAGAGATGTCTGGTGGGTGGAGGGCACGTAGTTTCTCATAGCCATCATTGAACCTGCTTTTGACGGCATGCGTGTGTGCGTATGTGCGTGCGCGCGCTCGTGTGTGTGTGTGTGTGTGTGTGTGTGTGTGTGTGTGTATGTGTGAGTGTGTTGAGTGTGTATGTGTGAGTGTGTATATGTGTATGTGTGTGACTGTGAGCATGTGAGTATGTGTGTGAGTGTGTGTATGTGTGAGTGAGTGTGAGCATGTGAGTGCGTGTATGTGAGTGTGTACGTGTGTGTGAGTGTATGTGTGTACATGTGTGTGAGTTTATGTGTGTGTGCATGTGAGTGTGGGTGTATCTGTGTGTGTGAGCATGTGAGTGTGTGTGGGTGTGTGTATGTCTGTGAGTATGAGCATATGAGTATGTGTATTTTGTGTGTGCATGTGTGTGTGTGTGTGAGTATGAGCATGTGAGTGTGTGTATGTGTGTGTGTGTGTGTGTGAGTATGAGCATGTGAGTGTGTGTATGTGTGTGTGTGTGTGTGTGTGTGTAGAACAGTCACCAGAGGCCACTCTCAACTGCTACATTTTTCTGCCTGTTTTGATGACTGAAGGTGACCAAGCTTTGAAACCAGCTCTTCCACTACCTCCATGACTCCAGCTCACCTCCAGCTGCTGGCTGCCCAGAAGCCTACTAATATATACACAGCATCTCAGAGCCAATTTTCATAGACAGGAACTTGCTGGATCCACATTTAATCCTTTACCAACACTGTCCTGTGGACAACCCTGACGACCCTGTGTGAAGGTGCAGTATGAAGAAGGGGAAAATAAAGGAAAGAGAGTGATAACAGTCCTCTTTTCTTTAAGTGTTTATGGCCACTTGCATTGTTCAGAGAATACTAACCCTGAGACACCCAAAGTCTTTTATAAGAGATTCTGATATCTTTAATCACGGTAAGCCCAGCCCACATCATAGCAGACGTATTAATGTGCACGGACACCTCGAATTAGATAAAACACTTGTATTTGCAGAACACCTTCAGATGTACTTTTGCAATTTTCCCTTTCAATTTTCCTTGGCTACAGGTAATTTAGTGGACGTTTGGCCATAATTTCTCATCGTGTTCAGGACTCAGTCCTCCAATGTTATTTCCAATATCACAACATTTTATGAATATTAGGTTTAGCAATTAATAAAGTTGGCATCATGCTGTGTTTCTAGATATTTCATTTTTGCAATTTTCTTGCCCTATTTTAGAGATGATACACATTTGCCAGCTCTTGGACTTTCTCCAGACTTGGACAAAGCTTGGTGGACTGGCATTGGGCCAAACCTGGGCTGTGGAGAGGAGCTGAGGGGTGAAAGAGATGGACCGGCTGAAGAAGCAATGGGCTGAGTCGCAGGCAGCCAGAAGGACTGGGGGCTGTAGAACCTGCCCGGCCGGATGACCCAAGGTCTACTGAGGGGTACTGGGAACCACTGTGCACTGAAAGAAATGGTATCGACCTATTGAATTTCCATTTCAACAAGCCAGGCAGAAAGAACCACAGACCTGATCCGTCACCATACATTTCTCTTCCCGTTAGTTTGATCAGTGGTCAATGAATCGAGCAGAAATCATCCTTAGATTCTTAGTACAAAGGAAGATATTTAGGACAATCTTAGTTTGAAGAAATAATGGTTTCGAAAAATCAATCTCTCAAGGACCTGCATCTTGGGACACAGCCACCATATCTGTTTCTAGGCAAGTTGTGGTCATCAGCATGCCCTCCACAATGGATCCAGAGATCCCTTTGTCCATGGCCACCATCAGACCCCAAGCTCCACTACAGCACTTGCAGATGGCACTGTTAGTCTCACCACCTCTGTCCCCTTTGACGGCCACTTTTTGCACAGCAGCCACCACTGCTTTTAAAAGTCGAAGATCAGGACCCACGCCTTTTCAAACTATTTACTGAATATTGATCACAGATGGAATGTAAACCAGCATTTCACATTGCTCTACAGGGCCATTGCATGATCAGACTTTTTACTTGTCTCATAGTCTTTCTTTGTGAGTCCCCCCGCTTCTCTGTTTGTGTTACAGCTTCTTTAAGTTAACTAATTGATTCAATTTACATCTCGATATCATCCCCTTCGTCCCTGTACCCCTCACATAGATCCTCTTACCTCCTCCCCTCCTTCTCTGAGAAGGGGGAGGACCCCTGGGTATCGCCCCACCCACTCCCACCCTACCTCAAGTCTTTGCAGGTCTAGGCTCATTCTCTCTCACTGGGGCCAGACAAGGTGGCCCAGTTAGGGGCACGAGATCACAGGCAGATGGCAGATCCAGGGAAAGCCCCGCTCCAGTTGCTATCCTGATCTCTTTCTTGGGGCACTAATGCCTCCCAGATGAGCTCCTACTGCTCTTCTAGAGAGTCCCACTCCCCTTTCCCATAACCCACACTCCACTCTGTCCCCTTCTCAGCCTTATCACTGCCTAGAACACTTTATGGTGTTACTCTTTATTGTAGCCATTTCTCTTAGACTGCAAGATGTGCAAGCAAAGGGCTTTTCCATCCGTCTTCATCTTAATTCAGACAGCTACACATCCATCTTAACACTGACTGCTACACTTCCTCTGTTAACAATGCTGTGCTGCCATCAATATATAAAATATATAAAATCAGTCTATAAAATTAGTCTGTCAATAGATGAAAACCTCTATGCAATGAAATCTTTATAGTGAAAAAGCTTAGCAAACAGGCTGCGGTTTAGGGAATCACCTATAAATCTAGTAGGTCCTACTGGGCTACATTAGCAATTGTTAGAGGCACTGAATGTCTTAGGTACTGAGAAGATTCTTCATTGCTATTGAGAGCAACAGGAAGTGACTTCCAGTGTATTTCCCTTGCCTATCAGTCACGATCTCACTAATCATGTACTATGACTCAGTGGTCCACGTCGCTCTCGGGAGCTGCCTCTCATCCTGACTGTTTTCCTTCATCAGTAGTTTTAGATGATTTGATGCTCTTTTAATAGATTTTGTAGAAAGACTCCAAACTTGCTTCAAAAAATACCAAATAATGAAATTTTTATGTAAGTTATAGGTTAAAGTTTAATTAAAGAAAAATCCTAGAAAGATTCACTTGGCTATTATTTCTGTTCAATAGTCCAGGACTCTAGTGATATTTCCTTATGACCTAAGAATTAGGAATACTTAAGCTTCAGCTAAGTACCAATGTGACCTCTCCTTTGTTTGTGTTTACTAACAACACAATCTGCACATTAGTACCGAGCCATCTCTTTGACAAGTTTTACTTCGACCAATACAGTAAAATAAGGAAATGAAAATCAACCCATGGAAAAGACTCAACCTTCACTAAATACATTTAAAGCATAATAAAAAGGTAACAAAATGAATGAGGTTTAAATTTTAAAATGTATGATGCCAAGTTTACAAGGTGTCTGTACAATAAACCCTCCCACACTGTGTGTTTGTATATGTTGTGTCTCTGAGCTTTCCTACAGACCCATGAGAAGTTTGCATAAACATTAACTCTGCTGGTGGCTTCATAGGTTTATCTGGGGAATCTTGTTGGTTATCCAGTGATACAAGTTGGAACATTTCAATTATCATTCAATTCTGCTATATTATCACATGATTATCATATAACAATACATTACAGGTTTCTCTCTGCTAACAGTCACAGCAAAGGGCCTGTTATTTACCCATCCACTGTAGACGCTGTGAAATAGTTTAGGAGGACAAACTCAGGTTCCTGTGTGTGTTGGGCTTATGCTCTATTACAGAGCTACATATCCCCAGCCCTGCTCACTTTTATTCAAATACTTATTTTTTCTTTTACTAATACATATGTGCCCCTCTGTGTGCATGTGCACACATGTACAGAGGATGTCAGATGTCCTAGGAAGTGAGCCCCTAAAATAGGTGCAGAGAACTGAGTCTGGATCCTTTGGAAGGTCAGCAAGGACTCTCAACCCATCTTTCTAGTCTCTCCCACTACCCAACCACTACGACAAGGTTTCACTAGGTTTCCCAGCCTTGCCAGAATTCATGGCCTTAAGCAATTTTCCTCCTATCTTAGCCTGCTAAGTATGTTGGTTTACAAATGCACACTACTATGTCTGACCATATGGACTTCAGTTAATTTATATGAAATAAACATACATGTAGCATTCTCTTTAGCTCTGTAGTTTTGCACATATGTCTTCTGCTTCCAATAAAACATACAAGCAAGTACTATTTTCTGGTCCATACTAATAGAGATCTCTTATGAGACATGGACACAAAGTTTCGAATGCTCCCTGTTAGTTCCTTTTAAGTGGGGCCATACATTGTGTAATGTTTTTGTCTAATGACTCCATTTTCCAGGGCTGACTCTGCTACCCGATGCTCACCCACAGGGAAGCTGAGTGTCCCAGGCTGTCCTCTCCTAGCAACACAGATCAAGTGCTTCCCCCCCCCCCACCCCATGTTCCTTTTGTTGTTCCTAGTTTAATTTGAATTCCTTTCTGTTGTTCTTTCACTTTCTAGTCAAACATTAAAAATTTCCTCTTTCTAAAATATAAACCCAACATGACAAGAGCTTGTGATTTACTTACATAAGGAACCTTCAATTAAAAATCAAACAGCAGTAGTCTCAATGAAGCATAAACGCACTTGGATCTTTAAGGCCGGCAAAGTACGCAGGTGTTTCAACATTTCTCTACATCACACAGTCTATTAATTTTTCTTTCAATTAAACCTACTTTTCCTCAAGTGACATAAATGACAGCCTTTCTTACCTCATGTTAATTTTCTCTTTAATTATTAGCAGTCACAGAAAATTTTTCCTCTTTGCACTGTAAACACACCGTTTTTGGTTATAATGAGAAGAGTCCGGGATTGCCTAACCACTTACCAGTCTTGCCTCAAATCTTATGGTTACTTACTTGGTACTGTTAGGAAGGAGCCATCAGTCACAGAGGTAATTGGCAGGAAAACACTGACAACAGTAAGTGTGGCCAGCAACCTTTGTGCTGCAGGCCTCTACCTCTCTGGACCAAATCTAGTTTATATAAACAAAACCTCCCTCAATCAATGTGCTTAGATCTCTTTAAAGACAGACTCGTTCATATTACCTAAGCACAATTACATCTATGAATCTCTAAAACTCAAGGATTCTTCTTACACTATGGTCACGGGCACGTCAGTACAGACAGACTCTCCGTTCAGTTAGTCAGTGAGGTGACTTGTGGTGGGAACTCCTATCTGTTGTCACACCCGATCTTCATGTCATTGTGATCATGGATCTCATCCTGCCCATTTCAGAGCTGAAATTCAGAAAAACCTAATATATGTGCTGAACTTCGGGTGCTGCTGTTCTGAGGTGGGAATTGTGTTTGGTGGTATAAAAAAAAAAAATGAGACTCTTAACATGTCATCTTCTAGAAAGTCCTGTAGAACGTGCCCATGGGTGATCTTACTCTGCTTGATTCCTAGCTGCTCATTAAGAGCCACCCTGCAGGACAGTGGCTGAAATGGAATGACAGTCAGAATGGAATTAGAGAGGTCATTGGGTTATGGATGTGCTAAAGGGCAAAGGTGATGGGGAGACACGAGTCAGAAATGGCTGCTTCTACACCATTCCATGATAAAACCCAGCTATTCTTAATTTTCACAAATGCTTCACTGTATTACTTTAAAATGTTCAATCAAAACAGGCTTCTCAAAGTTCCTCGTTGGTTAAAAATCTCCCTGCTTTGAGTTTCCAAACTTCCAAGCAGCAGTGCCAGAATCTGAATTCACGAATAACCTCAAAGCCTGGATTTTTTTTTATTATTCCACAGTTCTTAAAAACGGTCTGCTGCACCAGGCCCCCAGTCATAACTGCGCTGTGTAAATCCTAAAGCTACATAAGAGTAATGGCTTTGCATCTGTGGTATCAAGCCATTCTTCAGACAGGACAAAGGGATGCTAATATCCTTTAATATGGTTACTAATTGTGTTAATCAGGTCCAATTTTTTGATAAAACCTAGCGAATTCCATTGTGACACTAAGATGTGTGTACTGAATGAGGTAACCCAGACTCAGAAAGACAAATGCTACATGGTCTCTCTCATCTGTGGCTCCTAACTCCAAATCTTCAGATATAAATGTATAACACACTAATCACAGAAAACAGCCAAGTATAAATGTGTGTGGGTGTCTTGAGGGGGGGAATTGGGGTGTAGGTGATATAAAGTGGGAAATGAGAAAACAGGAAGGAAACTCCTACCAGGAAGTGGGGAGGGAGGTCAGTACAGATGGAGAGGGAGTGATGGGGGACAAATGTCATCAAGGTCACTGGATAAAGTCTCAAGGAATCAAAATTAATTTTGTATTTATCTAAAAGTATATTCTCTCTCTCTCTCTCTCTCTCTCTCTCTCTCTCTCTGTGTGTGTGTGTGTCTGTGTGTGTGTGTCTGTGTGTGTTTGTATGTCTGGTGTTCTCCATAGGAACCACAGTCTAACAAAAAGTACAGTTTTATGTAACCCCCTCCCTTCAGATGGTTGGTAAGGATAGTTCGTGATACTCCTTAAGCAATACAGGTTATCTATGTCAGTCTTGATGTTTCTCAATAGTTAGGGGTGTCCCCATATTGCTAAAGATAGCGTGCACTTAGGACACAGGCTCAGATAATTTCAGCTGGGCCTGGCCTGAAAGATTCTTTTTAATGGTCTAGCTTCCAGGGTTCCAGAAAATACTATGCGAGCTGCAAAAGGTCAGAGACAATTCAAACAGTTCTGCCCAGTGGCAGCACCCAGGAACCACAAATGTTACCAGCACAGCAAGATATGCATGGAAATTCAGGAAGTGGCACTCACACGTCAGGGGGGTCAACAGCTGCACAGCTGGACTTATGCCTGGTACTAGAAACTAGCTTACTGGGGGCTGGTCATGGAACTTACAAAAGATTCTAGTGCTGCCACTTTGCTAGACCAATGGAATTTCTTACTATACTCGAATTCCAAATAGCTAAGTTTGGAAAACACTCCTTGTCAAAGAGTCCTCTATAGCAAATGGGGACCTTCACAGAAAACCACAACTGTGCAGGATGCTGAGAGCAACAGACTGAGAAAAGCCTACCTCCCACAGACATATCCATACCACAGACATATCATTTATATATGGCTCAGGAAGACCATGGGGGAGGGACAAGTGATTTTAAGGGCTGGAGCACCAGGGAGTCTGCTGTGAGACAGCCCTCTTCCAGCAATGTCTACAGAAATGGGACCAGGGAATGGCACTATTAATGGGAACAGAATGGAAGGAAGGTGGTTTTATGGGGGTCTCACTAACAAAGACGCTGCAGGCAGACAGGATCATGTTGTCCTCAGAGAGGCTCCACCTAGCAGCTGACTCATACAGACACAGATACCCACAGCCAAAAGGTGGATGGAAGCTTGGGAACTCTTAGAGAAGAGTAGGAGAAGGGATTGTGGGTCCTGAAGGGGATGGAACTCCACAGGAAGACCAATAGAGTCAACTAACCTGGACCCATGGGCTCCCATAGACTGAACCACCAGCCAAAGAACATACACAGGCTGAACTGAGGCTTCCCCGCATATATATAACAGATGTGAAGCTTAGCTTTCATGTGGGTCCCAAACAACTGGAACAGGGGCTTTCCCAAAAGCCTTTGCCTGCATGTGGGAGATGTTGTTCTCGCTGGACTGCCTTGTCTGGCCTCAGTGAGGGAGGAAGCACCTAGCCTCACAGAGACCTGAAGTGCCAGGGTGGGGAGGGAAACACAGTGGGGGCCCCACCCACTCAGGGGACTCTAGGAGGGGTGATCGGGAGAAGGGCAGTGATTGGGATGTAAAGTGAATAAGTAAAAATACAAAAAAAAAGAATGAGCCTTTCCAAGGATGAGCCCCTTTATTGGCTTTCTAGTGCAGAGTGATGAACCTTGGACCATATATACAGCCAAACAACCAAAATGGACTCAGCAGTTTGTACATATACATCCATACATGTGCCTATGTAACCATAGTAATCAAAGAAAGGAACCTTTCAACTTGAAGGAGGTCGTGAGAAGAGTTTGAGAGAAGGTAGCAGGGAGAGGCTGGAAGGAAGAGAAGGGAGGGAGAAAAGAATGTGATTCTCTTTCAATTAAAAATATTAAAAAAGATATGTCTAAGAGGATTCAACATTATTATCAAAAACTAAAGCAGATAGATTCTGATAGAAGGAAGGCACTGCCAAAAATTAGAAGCAATTTCTTTCCCCACCGAAAAGTGCTTTCGGATGACATACTCTAAGTGACTCACGGCATATTAACTCTAGTTCTAATGAAAAAGCAATTGTCCAAGTTTTCCCTGGAGAACAGCCTGGGTCACAACAATGCAGGCTCATGGGAAGTCACGAGCCTCAGATGAGAACCAAATGAGCACGCAGCTGGGAAGAGGGGAGTGTCATTAATCTAACACCAGTCTTTCAGTGCAGACCATGTCTGTATTTCCCTGGAGAGAAATAAGGTCAGCACAGGGTAGAGGCCATGCCTCCAAATACATTTAAAGACTTTTTACTTAATAAGATAATATGCTCAAAGTATGCTACGTGGGAAAAAAAAAAAAGACAAAAGCCAAAACCAATTGCTCCTTTGAGGAGTGGGGGGAGGTAATATACAGCGTTTGCCAATACCTTCTCTCCAATTTCCGTATTGTGACGAGTGTTTCTGAACAACACTGCCAAACAAGTTTGCATCCGATTTTAGACAATGTATTCCTCAGGAGCAGCAGCAGAGAAACAGAGTCGTTAGAGGGTTTGATTCTAAGTGGCTGACTAAGAAGATGGAAGCAGTTTGAGACTTCCCATGCTGCTCCAACTTAATGAGCAGTAAAGCAGTTTTCACGTCCTTTAAACATGGTTAACATGTTGCTCTAGTCTCAGCATCACTGCCAGGACATCTCCCATGTTTTGTGACCAAGACCGGCCCTGCTTGTTTGAGAGATGATCCGAAAGTCAAATCTGACTGCTCGCATGCATGCGGCTGTTCATAAAACTCCTACAGGGCTGCTTGAGGTGCCCACCGGGATCTCACGAATATTTATATTTTCTAATGGTTTCCTAGAATCACAGTTGCAATTGTAAATTCATAAAGTAAATGAATCTCCACAAATTAAAGCGGTGGTGGGTTAAGAATATTCATCAGAGTTGTGGGAAAGGACACTGTCTGCAGGATTTGATCAAAGAAGAAAAATTAAAGCCCTGTTAACTTGCATTCAACTTAAGTGTGAAAGTTAAAATGCTCAGCAACTTTGGGGGGTTTATTGGAGCAGATGTTAACTATTTATGAAAGTAAACATGCGATGTAGGACTTGCATTCATGATAAGACTCTTCGTTACAGTAGAGTGCTGAAAAAGATTTACTACACAGTTTTGGGATACATGGTTGATGTACATGAGCAATCTGAAAACCTGTTAATCCAGGCCACTCAGATACTTCAGACACACAAAGTTCTAATAAATCCCATTTTTGTCTGTATCTTCCTATTTTCTTGTTTGCCTTGCCTCTTTTATTTTAGCTTATTTATTTATTTCTTGAGCTATAGGCTTAGGGGAGAAAGCATCTGAGGTCGTCACGTGGCAGAATTTTCTCTAGTCAGTCCAGTAGAAATGTCACTGTGTCTAGTCTGACACGCTCGCAGCAAAAGTGACCAGCCGTCCTTCCATTCCATTACCTGCTATTTCCATTCTACAATTTCTAACCTGCTGTGCGTGGGATGTGACTGTACACGCACAGTTCCCATCCAAGGTAATCTGCTGCGCAATGGTGTGTAAAATTTACCTCTAATTATGATAAGGCCACGGACGGGTCATTTATGATACACTCTCTGGAGGCAACTGCAGCGATTAGCTTTCAGCATGACTCATCTGGAGGAAATTAAATTGGTCTGATCATGACTTGATAGAAAGTAAAAGTCTCTTGGGAAATTATTCCTCAGTCAGGCTTATAGTGAAAAGGGAACCTGGAGGGGCAGTCGCCGCAGTGGTGAAGCCAGCAGGATCATTCCGACCTAAGACTGAATCTGGGGCTCTTTCGCGCCTGGGAAACATCACACTGTCCCTGAATGTCTCTTGCTTTCCATTCCTGACGTGTTCTTATTTTCTCCATCACGCTCCTCCCTTCTAACCCTTGAGCATGCCAAGGCCGTTCTTGTCTTGGTATGCTTCACCATAGAACCTCTCATGGCTAGTTTCTCTTCCTGGAAATTTCCACAAGGCTGGGATTTCCTTGTTTTCCCACTTTTCAGTCAGTGAGATACTTCATGTCCACCTTCGCAGGTCCCCAAAGGTAAGTCTCTGTCTATGAGCCCCCATCTTATGTAAGTAGCCCAGGCTGGATAGAAACTCCCTGTCTAGCCAACAATGATCATAAACGTGGTCTTCATGTTCTCACTTCTCACATGCTGGGATTTCAGGAATACGCTGCTCTGACATGTTCTGAGGGAGGCTCCTCTCAGGGCAAGAGGAAATTCTCTGTCAGATGGCCAGCCTGTCAGTTACCACTGTATCCTCCTTAGTGTTGTGAGTGAAGTACTAACTATACTTCAAATTATTTACCTATTCTTCTCCCTCTTCTATTCCTTAGGTTCGTGGCTCAAGCTCTAAGGTCAAAGATTAACAAATGGGACTTAATGAGATTGCATAGTTTCTTTAAGACTAAGGACATTGTCAAGAAAACAAACGGCAACCAATAGAATGGGAAAAGATCTTTACCAACACCACATCAGATAGAGGCCTAATATCCAAGGTATACAAGGAACTCAAAAAGCTAGACACCGGAGAATCAAATAACCCTATTAAAAAATGGGGTACAGAGCTAAACAAAACGTTCTCAGTTGAGAAATATTGAATGGTCGAGAAACATCTGAGGAAGTGCTCAACATCCTTAGCTATCAGGAAAATGCAAATCAAAACAACCTTGAGATTCCACCTCACACCAGTCAGATTGGCCAAGATCCAAAACTCAGATGACAGCAGATGTGGCGAGGCTGCTGAGAAAGAGGAACACTTCTCCACTGTTGGTGGGGTTGCAAACTAATACAACCACTCTGGAAATCTGTCTGGCGATACCTCAGAAAATTGGATATAGTACTACCTGAAGACCCAGCTATTCCACTTCTGGGCATATACCCCAGAGACACTTTAATACACAACAAAGATATATGCACCACACTGTTCATAGCAGCTCTATTTATAATAGCCAGAAGCTGGAAAGAACCCAGATGTCCTTCAGAAGATGAATGGATACAAAAATTGTGGTACATTTACACAATGGAATACTACTCAGCCACCAGAAACGATGACTTAACGAAATTCTTAAGAAAATGGCTGCATCTACAGAATATCATCCTGAGTGGGATAACCCAGTCACAAAAGAACAGACATAATATGCAGTCACTGATATTGAGATGCTAACCCCAGAGGCTTGCACTCCCCCAGAAACAACTCACAGCCTGTATGAAGTCCAAGAAATAAAGAAAACAAAAAAAAATATTTACAAAACAAGAAGACTTTGACTATTTCCATGTTGCGTTTTGTTTTGCATGTACTTTACTCTCATTGTAACTATTAGGTTTTCAATGCATACTGTCAAGCCCTTGAAAAAATCAAGTACTGACTAAAAAATATATTCACATAGTTTTATGTAAAAATTATTTTAATATCTGAAAAAACAGTACTGACAAAAATGTATAATTTTAAGTAAAAAATGTTTAAAATCTGTACATTTATCTTTGTTTTGTAAAATAAAGTCGTTTTAAAAAATAATAAAAAAATTATTTACCTATTGATTATTATATCATTATATTTGTAAGTTACCACTGTAAGGAGAGTCTAAAATCAATGACTATCTTAATTAGGATGCTCCCCAGTCTTGAAACTCTACCAGCATCACTAACTAGATGAGCTGATATTGTTTGAGAAAATGGATTAAAAGTCACAATTAAGTTAATGAGTCAGGGATGACAAACTTCTTGAACTTTACATATGACAGCATAAAGACAGAACTCCATGTGAGAAATTTTAATAAGCCAATCAGTCATGTAATTTCACACCGAAGTATGATCATTACAGCCTTCCATGAAAGGATGCTACAGTGATAACTTTAATTATTAGTAATTTTTGAAGAAGTCTCTACATATAATTTTTGGAGAAAAAATTTAAATTAATTACTATGACATTTTATATTCATTTACTTTGGTTTCTTTTGTCCTCAATAAATATAGTACCAGGTTTTTAATGTACCATGCTTAGTCAGTCCTTTTCAACCACAGACCTAGTGCAGAGTGGACTATAAGCTCATCTTCATGTTCTGCTTATTAATTTAAATTATAACAAAATCCTTACCAAAGTGTCCAGTCATGGCCACAATATGGCTGAACATTCCCAAGGTAGAATCCCAGGGACTGAGTGACTTCCACGAGGTTGGTAAAGTCAAGACTGATGCTGTTGAACAGGACAGAAGTCATGACAATCTCATCAATGGCCCACACATCTTCTCCTTGGGAAGAATGATACGGCTGCCACCATCTGAACTGGATGCCAAACTGTCTTGCATCATCTGGTAGTTCTACAGAGATTATCCTAAAGGGGAAAGAGGTTAAAATTTATATCCGTAGTTATCTTAAATTGTAAATATTTATACTATAAACCTCACTTCCAAGTGAGTAGTTGAATAAATTGAATTATTTAAAACTCTAATATCCAAGATTGGATATACTAAACAATTAGTCAAGATAGTTCCTCCCTATAAGTATGGGGCTAAACATAATTCTAGTATATACATTCTGTTGCAGTAAATAACAATGTGGTAACCTTTTATACTGCGCTAGTGCTGTCACCATTATGGCCATATGACAGTGTGAGGTACCTTTATCTCAGCGGTTGCACGCTGCCCCAAAGCACTCTCAGACCCAGGTGGTCCATGGGCTGCCCTCTCCCATCTGTCTCCCTGTCAGCCGGGAACTTTGCTCACATTCTCCACAGCCAGGTAAAATCATGACTCAACAATCAATAATTTATCAAACAGATTTATATGTTAAATTCTCAATCCACAATACATCCACACAATAAGCTTACAACTATTTGACAAATATGTAAACAACCTAGATAAAACAAATTGACCCATAAAAACCCTTAGAAATAATCATATCTACCTATCACCTATTACCAATTAAGACCACCTGGATCTAGAACATCCCCCTTTGGCTTCATCTTGATTCTCCCTCTACCTCTGTTTCTCCTGCCTTAACAAAACTTTGTCCCCGCTCCACTCTCTACAGCACAATCATGTACTGCCTTGACTTAACTAGAGCCAGCCCTCACCTCCATATAGATATCAACCAACAACATTCTCCTGAAATGTCTGGCTTGCTGTACATCTCCAACAATGTCCTCTACACATATCAGAAAGTATGACTGTGTTTTCATTCATGGGTTCTCAAAGAAGCTAATTCAATCAAACATAGTACACTTGTCCACGTGGCAAAGTGGTGGGCCCCAGTGGCTTGTCACAGCACTGTGGTGCAAAGGGAGCATGGTACTCCTGTGGTCCCCTGGGTTTAGCACGGTGGGCATAAGTCAGTAGCTGTGTCCCAATAGCATGACAACAAATCTGTATCTGACAAATGGTGAAGAGAATTAAGAATAATACCCAATTTCAAGGAGCAATTATTGTATACAACAGCAGGAACCATATTTTAACTGCCTCTGCAATGGCACCAGCCTGAAAGCTCCATCAATCATAGTCCCACACTTCTCACATCCACACTTGAGGTGAGACATGAAACGGGACGTCTGTCTCCATCAGGGCTCAGTTAAGCTCTGGGAGAGGTTAACCTGCAATAGATGCATGCTGGAACATCTGTGGAGGTTTTCCTCAGCCAGTCAAGAGAAAGAAAACTTCACTTATTTGTGGACTAAATGGCTATATGGGTAACTTAAAGTGCCTAAAATCTCAATGTCTAAGGCTAGCTTTCCTGAGAGATTGCTTTACATATATTTTGTGTGTAAAAAATGTTAAAAGTATAGCTTAGAAACATGATTTATCTAATAAAAATTAATATATATTTCCCTTAACAGTTTGCTTAGGAATATATGGGTAGAAGAATGCAAATGCTTGTGTTGGTGACATAAACAATCACCTCTAGCTGGAACTTTCTAAACCAAGAGAAAACACATCGTACAGAATAATGAAAAATCAATGTAAAAGTGCAGTAATTTAAATTTAAAAAATATAAATTAAAAAAAAAACAACCTAGAAAGGCATTTAATTAAACCAGAAAAAAAAACCTAAATACATTTGTGATTTTAAAGTACTTCCCACAATCTGTCAAACTTCTTACTGATAGAATTAATCATATGATAGTGAATATGATGGTATAGTTAAATTAGGCATTTTTGATAGTTTTAACTTCCATTCTTCTTCATACTTATTGGATGGCAATGAGTATTTATTCATAAAATACACAATAAAGAGAACTGAACTATATTCTAATTGGTTCAATGATGCAACTATTAAAATTATCACTTGATAATTTAATTTAATCAGTCTATTATTATAAAATCACATTTTTATTTTATTTTAATAATTTTAAATGCAGGTAATAATCTCTCTAATGAAAGAAAATGTGTGCTTAAAGATAGCTAAAGTAACATGCATGTAACAGTAATTAAAGAGATCAGTGTCTCCACAATAGAGAAGTTACGATTCTTGTTCTGTAGTTAGACCCTTGGGGCAGGGTCCCCATTCGTCACTTGAGTCTGATGACTTTGGCCCCAAAGGGAGGCTGCTTTATGTTCCTTATGTGACTCAGCATCTTCACTTGAGAAATGAAGATAAAACATCCTGTGGCAAGGGCCAGTTCCTTTTCCTCTGTCTTTCATCTTTATGTCAGAATGTACAGCAGAGGTTGATGCACAGTGAAAATACAAATCCCTGATGCTAAGTGTCGGAAGTGGAGGTCAAAAGAGGTATAAACACAGAGGCAGAAGGAGGCCAAGTGTCCCTGGTGGGATTAACAGAACCTAAGCGATTGCAATGGGATTTAGATCTAAACACACTGCTTCTTGTTCTTGGTCTTCTATTCCGTACATTTGTCAACAGGTTTGGAGTTCTTAATGATACCCTGGCTCTTCACATATCAGAGCGGCTGGATGCAATAGCTACGAGAACTTTGATTATTAGAATGTGGCTCAGTGAGAACACAGAGATTTAGGCTAAACTTTTGGTTCAGTCTTTGTTTGTGGGTAGGTGTTATATCTGCTTTTCTTTTTGGCCTGTGGGGTCTCTCTCTCTCTCTCTCTCTCTCTCTCTCTCTCTCTCTCTCTCTCTGTGTGTGTGTGTGTGTGTGTGTGTGTGTGTTTGTATGTTTACACATGTGTACTGATGAGTGCACACATGTATGAAAGCCTGAAGTTCATGTTGAGTGTCCCCCTTGATTGATCACTTGTCATTTTATTTGTTGGGGCAGACTCTCTAGCTAAACCTTGAATTTGAGTTCTGCTAGTCTCGGCAGATTGGCCCAGGTAACCGAAGCTTTGCCTTGCAAGCAGCTGCCCAAATTGGCCAGCTTATGTGGGTGTGGAAATCTGAACTCGTATCCACTGAGACACTTTCCCAGCCTTCATAGACTTTTTAAAAAAAATTTGATAATCTTATATATCTTACAGAATTGGGTAACTTGAAACAAATGAATCAAACACAATAAATAGTCAAGGCATAAAAGTTGATCATGATTTGATTTTTAAATGATTTTTAAACTATAGAAATATAAGTAAGAAAAAGGATGAAATAAATTTAAGCTCTAACAAAATTATGATATTTTACACTAATAAAGGTACCAACTAGTTCCTAAGACACTCCTTCAGATTAGGCATATTACAAGATTTCAGATTTGACACATAAGCAAACAGTTCTTTTGCTTTTGAATGAATCACAGACAAATTAGCTAAAACTGTCCTTTAGCAATACGGGTGGCCAGCTAGAAGACCAACATATGGTTCATACTTCATTTCTGAACAACTGTGACATCAAGAGATAATATAGGATTCAAAGCAATTACAGGAAGCAATTTATACTGCAAAAAAAACAGACTATATGGCTAAAGGCATCGAGATATATTTAACTCTATAAAAATTTCCATGGTTTGTATTATTTATTATGAAGAATATAATTTAGCACCTGGAATATATCAAACTCTACTTCTGCCATGTCAGCTTTTATTAATATTTGTGAGGGAGAGAGGAAGGAAGAGTCTTACAGTCAGATATGCAAGTGCAGAAAATGAGGGTGTGGGGGCCACTACCACATTCTTCTTAAAAAAAAAAAAGCCCTCCAGTCTGATTCTTATCTTTTAAACTAAATACATTCTTAATACCTAAAAGCTGCCTTAATTCTGTTTGGAAGAAAAATGTCACTGTCAAACGGTGGGCATAGTTAAACACACCTTTGCAGTAGCACATTAAATATGTCATTATTTTTCATAGCAACAAAGATGAATTATATTTAATTATAAAGATTGATTGCTGAATTTTGCAGCTGTCCATCTTTGTCAGGAAAACATTGGGCGTTGGGCCACATTCACTTAGGATGATGGTATTTTCCTCATGATCTAATCCTGTTGCTTTTTGTTTAATTTATTGGTTTCATATTAACTATGGAGTGTCCCTGGAACATTTCTATGGGACTTGTGTATCTCTTAGTGATAATGAGAATTTAGTGCTCCCTTTGGCAGCACACATACTAAAATTGAAATAATACAGAGAATTTAGTCTTAAATTTTTTAAACATATACAACAAAAGTATCCACCAAAGCTGGGGCATTTAAAATTTGTTTCAGTGTGCAAAATTTAGGCGATAATTTAATGAGTAACTGACTCTGATACTCTTTATTTCATTTTATCCACAAAGTTATTATCTTATGATTAATTATTAAAGTGGGAGTGTCCATAACAAGACTGTAAACTATGTAGCATGCATTATCAATCCTCTTTTCCCTTACTTTTAAACCTTGTCTACTCCAATGGTGCCAGGAAAACCTTGAGGACCAACTCCCTCCCCATCCTAGGAGAAAAGGGTACTTCCCAGAAGGAAAGTACTATGAATTTGTACATGACTGTAAGTATGGCACATGTTTGCATCTGATGGTGTTTAACTTGATGTCTTAACTGTGATCTTTTCCTTCCTCTTCTCCCTTTGTCTTTTCTAGAGGACTTTCCTGAGAAGCCCCATGTGCATTATAGCAGGTCAGAGTGTCTTTGAACATTGGTGGGAAACACTGTCACCACTGAAGGACAATCCTATCGGGTAAATCTTACTCTGACTGCTGTGTCATGCAATATACACAGAGGTGGCCAGAGGAAAGGATTTTATTTACATTTTCACGTATGCCATTGTCAGGAACTCAATACATGTGAGACAAATTTATTTGTATTTCTTACTTAGTTTTACTGTGTGAAAACTCAAAGCATGCCTGTTATCAGATTTAATGGATCACTATAACCTTTATATTTAAATTATTATTACAAAATGTTCTATGGTTAAGAATAACAGTATAGGTATTTCCTAGCTATTTAGGTAGTTTCCTTAGATACACATTTCAAAATACAAGAACACATTTCTTAGAAGTATTGAAGTCAGTAGGACACATAGATTAAGAAATATGGCTTACCAATTGTTCATTACAGTAAATGAATACACAGAATTTTACACTAGTTGGCTCTCCATGATATTGTAAAATTCAATTATGGTTCACCACAGGAAGGAAACATTACAGTATCTACTTTTGCCAATGTGCTCTGATGTACCTGGGCTCATGGTAGTTCAGGTAGGAATAGTGCTCCAGGAGTTTCCATGTTATCCCATTGTCATACGAATAATGCAGCAAAACTCCCTCCCCAGGCTGATCAGGGGCCCTGCACGTGCTCAGAACAGACTTGCTCCCCAGCCTCAGAGTAAACTGCAGGAACCTAGACACAAGTAATTCACGATTAGTAGGCACATCAATATCCCTCTTCACGATTAGTAGGCACATCAACATCTTTTTTGATAGACTAAGTTTTGTTTTTAAAGAACTTCAAACACGTTGAAATGAACATCTCAGCAGCTATAGGTTTTCATCATTGTTTTATAAAATATATGTAATGGTACCAGGAGATGTATAAATAAGTGTAGGAGATATGTGTGTATGTTATATATAGAGACGTATCCATAAAATATAACCACATTCATAACCACTTGTGTGCTGTGTACTGTGTACTGTGTACACACACTTAAACCGCCAATCATTCCTTTACTGCATTATTTATCAGGGACTGGGGGAAGGGATGATGTCGAGTAAATCTAATCAGCTCCTACAAGCTGTCAAATAAATAAACTACATGAATAATTAACCAGGCTTTGGCTTAAGAACACAGTTCTGATGCAAGCATCTCATTTTTTTTTAAAATAATGTCAGTTGTTAGTAGCTCAAAGTCACTGGTAAGACTTCTAGTTTATTAAAAACTGGGGAAAATTAATTATAAACACACTGGGCATCCTTTCAGCCTACTTAAAGACTAGAAGATACGTCCATCCAGTAAAAGAACAAGCCTACAGACTGAAAACGGATCCAGACCCAGTCGCTTGCCTTCCGCTATGTCCCAGCTTACCCGCACTCACCTGGACTGTGAGCTGTCCAGAAAGGAAGTGATGAGCTGCCTCCTCCCATCTTTGTTGAAAACCAGAGCCTTACCACTGGCTAAGACACCACAACCAAAGCTGACTTCAGCACCACGGATAGAGTAAAAGTTATGGTAAGAGGAAAGTCTGGAACTGCCAAAACTTTCTGAAATAAACATTGGGAATGTCTGGGATGCCATCTCACAAGCTGGGCCAGAAAACCCCGGGTCACACCTGAAAGAGAGGTAGAAAGGTACTGGAAGTGTGTCTTAAGTTGTAGGTCCTTCAGAGCCTGCTGATCTTCATGGTCCATCCTTTGTGTGTGTGTGTGTGTGTGTGTGTGTGTGTGTGTGTGTGTGTGTGTGTGTGAATGAGCATCCATGTGTGAGTATACAGCATGGGGTAGGTGAGGTGAGGTGGGGTGGGGGGGTAGAGGGATAAAGGGGTGGGAAATGTGGGAGCTAAATGGGGAGGGTAAGGGTGGGGTGAGGGTGGAGTGAGTGTCCGTAGACCAGGGGTTGAGTGAGTGGCAAACCCTCATTAGTCTTTGGAGAATATTGATCTGAAAATTTGATAAGGGCCAATTGACCAGAAATATTTCAGAAGAAATCAGTCTCTGCAGAGCCCTAATGTAAAAAGCTACGATTCAAACACCTCAGCATTTACCTTTGACCAAAATCTGCTCACGCTGATAATTTATAAGCACATATAATCTTATTCATGATGCTCATAAATTTTATGAAACAACATAAAACATTTTCCCCTTAGAGACAGGGTTTCTCTGTGCAGCCTTGGTTGTCCCGGGACTTGCTCTGCAGACCAGGCTGGCCTCCAACTCACAGAGTTCAGCTTGCCTCTGCCTCATGAAACGCTTCCAATAAAATATCTAGAGAAAGTTCTTCTGAGAACAAAGGTAAATGCAAGATTATGAAAGAAATCATTTTACATATTTTGAGGCCATGAAAACAAAGATTTCAAAGGAAAGCGCACACCTCTGACCTAGATACAAGTCCTTAGTAGAACCGTGTTGCTTCTCAATGGGCTCTCAATTTAGTAATGCTTCCAGAAAAAGAGACTTGTCTCCCCAGTGGCTGACTGTTCAGTGAGAGTATATCATGTTACATTGTCTGCCGAAGCCTCTCCCCCTTTTAGCAACGTGTAAACTTCATCATTGCTAATGTTAGAATATCAGAAACATTATATAGTGTAGTTAGCATTAGTTTCTATAGTATAGTTTCGAATTGTAAATGTGAAATCAGTGTCTTTGGTGCAGGAACATCCTTTACTGGAGCCTTTAAATCTCCTGAAGTCCGAAATAACTCTTCCACACAGCAGTGTATCAATGAGTGTGTGTTAGCCCAGCTCTGAGGATGCTCTCTGGCAGTGTTTCTGAAACCAAGGCCCACGGTGGCCTTCTCCGGGGTCTATGGAATGTGTTATCAGGTGGAAATAAAACACCAAATTTGATGTATATTTTCCAGCAAGTCAAGTATACCACTTTTGTCAGGTTAAAAAGGAAGTTGGGCTCTAAAATGCCAGTGTGATATTTGAGGGCTGTCTTGGTAACAGAAACAGCTTCCGGGAGAAATGAAGGAGAGAAAATGACTATGTGCTGACCACATTAATGAGCTCCGGCTTCTTTACAGGATATTTCATAGATATAGTCATCCAAACAAGGAAGCATAAGGTAAATTGGACACACTGGGAGCCTTGGTGTGATTTACATGGCTTGTGATTGGGATGTTTCCCAGTAAGAGCAGCACAGTGCACCTCAGGGTAAGTGCACTTTGTGAATCTTATACATTGTCCTCTTAGAACCTGAGGTGTTTTTTCAGATACAGACCACATTGGAGTCTCTGCCCATTAAATGGTTCTGAAATCTACTTAATAAAGATTCTGTAATTCAGATAGAATCCCAGTAAGGACACCACTTGTTTTTAAAGAAAAAGCAACAGATCATTCAGTGTTTGCTTTTTAGCAGTAGCAATGGTGACTTTAAGAATGACAGGAAACTGTCTGGCTCCTAATATGCTCACTGCTGGTTCATTTACAACTCTCAAATGTAGCCTCATATTCATTATGTTGTCAGGAAAAGTCTTCCACTGTTCAGATACACGGGTAACTTTTCAGAAATGTCCCCACATTCTCTTCTCATTAGGATCTGCAACAGGGTCAGGGTGAGCAGCTAAGTGAACTGTCAGTTTATAAATTCAGTTCCAAGATGCACACGGGCCAGAAAGTGTTATGGGGCAGGAAGGAGTGGGTTCCTGGCAGAAAATAATGACAATAATGAGAGAGGGATGGATGGATAGATGGAGGGAGGGATAGAGGGAAGGGTGGTGTTAAGGTTTAAGATTTGCTGACAAAAAGTAAGTAGTTTTGAAGAGAAATTTTTATTTTTGTATAATTGTGTTCTAACTCAATAAACTGCACATTCTCCCCAAAATGGGGCAGAAGCTAAATGTTTAGTCTTTCTTCAAAAGATCAAAGGCAATCGATGTTATATAAAATATTGCCAAAATATGGAGCAAATAAAACGTCCAATTGTCAAACTATTCAGTAAAACTTCAGAAGGAGAAGGCAATGTTTATTCCTGAAATTTTTTTTTTATTTTAAAATATTTTTTAAAGTGTAGAGTTACAATTCAAATTCCTCTTGTGTTAATTTTATTGGAAAAGCATTAAAGAAGTAGAATTTCTTGTTATAGAAAACAGAGACAACAATTTGAGAAAAACAGAGCTAGGGTTTCAAAGAATGAACAAGTTATTTAGGGGATAGGCATTTAACTTGAATTACGAGAGATGGCTCACTTGGTGAAGTGCTGGTTGTACAAGCATGAGACCCGAGTTTAGTCCTGACCCCTCCAAAAACAGAGCATCATGGTGCTCACTTAAAATCCTAATCTTTGGGAGGTAGCGGCAGGAGGATATTTAGGGCTTAGTGCTCAGCATGTGTAGCCTAGCTGGCAAATCTCAAACCCGAGGGGCAGGCCTGAGGGGGTGGGAGAGGCAAAAACAGAGAGGGTCAGAGATGGGGGAGATCTGGTTTTAAAAACCAAGGGGAGTGGCTAATGAATGACACCCAATATGATTCCTATACGTGTATACGTGTGCGGGTGTGCCCCCCATTCTAACACACACACACATTTCAGGATGCTCAGTACCTCTTTCCCGATAAAAACACGCACATTCATATGAGAAAGAGAGGTCGAGAGGGAGAGATCTGGTTTCAAAAAAAACTAAGGTAAATGGCTCCTAAGGAATGACACCCCAATGTGCCATCTGACTTCTATGCCCATGCATGCACATGTATACACATAGCTATACACATATGTAGACATGTACACACACACACATACACACACACACATACACACACACACACACACACGGCCACACAGCTGAAAGACTCATGGCCCTTCCTATTCAGTACTAAAGTATAAACAGAAACTTTTCAGTTCTTTACATGTTTCATAAAATATTTAATTGTACAGAGTGACTTCTTTGCTAATTAAATTTGATAAAATACAGTTTTAAAAATGAATCTGACATACTAGCCCCAGTGTTTTCAATTGTTTGTCTTACAACCTGTATGAAAGTGGGTTCGAAGCTCTTTCATAAACTGTCTACCCGTTAGTCAGCTGCCCAGCTTATTACATTTTGTTTGGAGGTATTGAAAACTTATCTGTGTGGAAAAGATGGTCTCTGGTTTCAGGAATTCACAAAAGATTTAGAATTAAATATTTATATAGGTGTGACATAATAAATGTGATGGTCTGTTCTTGGTATTACTATCACACAATGCACTTGTGGTAACTGGACATTACCCTATTCGTGTATTATTCCAGATCAGAGTCAGCACTAACTGTTCTACAAAACGTACAGACAAGCTAACTACTCAGCTATGAGGGACCTGGAGTTATTACACATTTACATGAAGGACATTACAGCTTTTGCAATGAGCCCAATATAAACTTATTAATCAATTTTACCTCCAAATTGTAGTTAAGTTACATTTAATCCTGTCCTGAGGATTGGGGAAATGGATCAGTGGGTAAGTGTGCTTGTTGTAGCAGCCTGTGGAGTTTACGAGGGGCCAGGGATCTACACAGAGAGCGGGTGTGGCTGCATGCATGACTATAACACAGGAGACGTGCAAGGCAGAGACAGGAAAGTCTCTGGGGCTTGTTGGCTGCTCATCTAGTCTTAGGTTCAGTGAGGCACCCTGACTTACAGGAATAGGGGATAGAGTAACAGAATTAGCACACTGCGTTCTTCATCGGCCTTTGCATTTACTCCAGGTTCAGTGAGACACCCTGTCTCACAGGAATAGGGGATAGAGTAACAGAATTAGCACACTTCGATCATCATTGGCCTTTGCATTTACTCCCTTGCTCAGCACATCACACATACACATTACATAATACACCTTTCACATGTCATACTTACATATACACACACCACACACACATACATATGCAATGGTTTCATTCTGAGTACCCTGATTTGGATTTAAAATGTGAACTCTAGAAACGAATACTGAACCTATTTATATGACGAGTGGCCTTGATATTCAATGTATATATAAAAATGGACAAACATATACGGTATTTCCAAATGCTTACTTGCAGCCATGCCGAGTGCATTGTCCTCTGCCAGAACAGAATTTCAGACACGATGGACCTATATAAACTATAGGGAGAGAGCAGTCATGTCAAAGATGGCAACATAATTGGAAAGCCCAAGAACATTACCAACATAATTTTAGAAAGCAATATCCACGAAGCATGGAGTACTTTGTCACAGATATGTTGAATCTGTATTAATTTCCATAAATAATTCTTTCAAGATTTTAATGTTTGTACTCATAGGAGCAGGGCCTTGTAATTTACATTCCTTACTGCAATGTCTTCTGCCCCAATAGTTACAGACCGCACTGCCTGTGTTCTGGATGCTCTGTAATGCTCATATTCTTTGGGGAGAAATAAAGGATCTATTTGATGCATCACAAAGTGGAGAGACCAGAACTATAATTTCTAGTCTTACCAGGGAGAAAATCTATAAAATTATAGATAAGCATTACATATATTTCTAAATAGTAATTCTTCCTTCCTGCAAGTACGGAGCAACATTAAGAACGTTGTTAAGCACAAAGCCTTCTCACAATGTATAGCTTTCCCACTAGATGCTGACTTTACTGACAAGATGATGCTATAGGTATAAATTCTAACTGTTGGCACTCTGAAAAGGGCTGAAAGGCTTGTTTCTGAAGTACCTAGACTCTAATACATGTAGAGATACAAGTATTTTATAATGAGTATAGTAACAATCATTCGGATAATAGGAAACAAAAGAAATCAAGAGCAGACGTGCCACGGTTGTTAAGACTCTCAGTTTCAGGAATGAAAAATTGCCCACCTATCATCACTTTCTTCTAAGTCCTGTAACCACATTAAAATGAAGACTTTACTTTAAAAGAAGCTTTGCTGTAGCCTGAACTCTCAGGGACCTGGCCCCTGCACCCAATTAGTAGAAGCAAAACCAACCAACCAACCAAACAAACAAACAAAATCGACTATAGAGATGCAAGGCAAAACCACTTAGAGAAGTAACCTGCCTATCTAGAAGAGGTTTGATAGCACACTGCTAGGTTGAAAAGTCCTGGGGTTAGGCATCCGAAAATCCTGGATTCACACTGACCCTGACTAACCCTCGCTGTCTCCAGTCTGTAAAGTGGGATGGTAAATTTCTCAGAGAAAAAAGTAACTCTGTCATGTTCATGATGCTGTGTCACGTGCCTGTGATCAGCACAGCCACCACCACCCTTCAGCCCTGTCATCCCACAGGCTCCACCGTCCCGGAAGTACTGCAGTAGGCCATGACCTGGGTCCCATGAGATCACGCTGCACTCTACAGCTTCAGGATTGTAACCTAACAAAATTATGACATTGCACTAATATTTTTCCCCATGCATTTTCCTCATCACAATTATCCACATTGTCTCAAGATTTCTGCGATGCAGATCTAGGGTTTGAGAGAGAGAGAGAGATTGCAGGGGTGTTCTTTCAGGAAGAAATTGGGTCTGCTTCCTGACCTGTAAGCATGCCTGTTCCTGGAAAGCCTCACACAGGTTGGCAATGGAACTGAAGAGATTGTGTTGGAGTGGTGCAGCCACCACTAAGAATGTGTAGTCTCTAGGTCTTCAGCTTTCCACAGGAGACTCAAACATGACCCGTGGTCAGCAGTGTGTTCTGAAGACTCCTCGACCCTGAATGGTGATCTAATTGCTTTTTATTAGGTAACTGGGAAAACCTTTTCTTTTTATTTTTTCTTAAAGATTTATTTATTTATTTATTATATATACGTAAACTGTAGCTGCCTTCAGACACACCAGAAGAGGACATCAGATTCCATTACAGATGGCTGTGAGCCACCATGTGGTTGCTGGGGATTTGAACTCAGGACCTCTGGAAGAGCAGTCAGTGCTCATAACCACTGAGCTATCTCTCCAGCCTGGAAAAGACTTTTCATAGGCATATATATTTCTCAGTATTCTCTTAATTCTCTTGTACTTGTACTTTATTTTATTGCTATTTTAAACTTCTTTTGTGATTATTAAAAGTTAAAAAGATACACTATGAACTCTTAGAAGCAATGACACTAGAAAAATCCATTCATATCCTACTTTGGGGTGTATACACCCCAGAGCCCATTAACAGCTGTGGTAATTAAAATGCTATGCAAATACTCTGCCGGTGCAGAAACTCTGACACACTGAGCCCTAGTTGTCTTAGTTTATGCACTCAGTTTAGTATCATGGGCCTTCCTTTAAAAAACTATTCAATGTAGAATTCATATTGGCATATAGGTAAATTATCTTGCCTGAAGAGGTCTTCAAAATTTAAGAACTTTATGCAATTAGTTTCTCAGTACTTAAATTATTCAAAAGCAGAAAGAGCAGATTAATATGTGGAAAATCAGCATTAAAGTATGGTTTTATTAAATAGGACAAACCAAGACGGAGGCTATGTTAAAATTGCTTAAGTACTGACACTTTGCCTTTCTGCCTTTTCTGTGTCTCTCTACAGAGCCCTCCTACTTCTGGTATAGGCTTTCAGTCAAAGTTATATTGTCCTATAAATCTATCCAGAAATTAATATAGAACAAACAAGCAGACACGATTAGTGTTCAATAACAATGTAAAAGCCATGTAACTTAACATGGCTAGATATCTTCTCTTATTGCACACCAAACCCCACAGGGCTGGTTTTTAACATACATAGAAAAGATCAACAATGCAGTCAGCAGTTTCTATGGGTATCCGCATATTTCTCTCAAGTCGTTTTTCTGAAAACCGGGTAGAGGTTTCACTAGTGACTTAGAGATGATGTTTTCCCAGTCTGTAATGTCTGCAACTGGAAGATAAGTGCTGCAGATGTTACGGGAGTTACTGAGAATAATGGGTCTTATTTTAATGCACACAGTATGGTACTTATGGTAATTTTGCATAAAGATTCAAGAAAACGTTAGGCTATCCCTTGTCATCAACTGCAAATTTGAATTTTAGGGGTTTAAGCATTTTACAATTATGTATGTTGAGACATTTCAGCATCTAATATTGCTGACTACACAGCCTGTTTTTTTTTTTTTTTTTTTTTTTTTTTCTGATCGTGCATCCCTGGGCTTCTGACTGAATGCTAAGGAGAGACGGAAGAAAGGGTGTTTAATGAATCTCAAGACCATGACTTAGAAATGTGATTAAGTCTGTGTGGACTGACAAAACACCGGAAAAGCCTACATCAATGGCCCGTGATTGTGACAGGCGCAGACACTAACCATTATCAATTGCCCACATGTTTCCCAGGATTGGTCCTGTTTGTCTCCAGCGAATCCTGGTGTCTCGGGTGAGTGCCGCGTTAGGGAGGGGAATTGTGATTCGGTTCCACCTGCAAGAAATTTAGCATGAAATCAGCTTCACAGCTACCTTCCCGTCTTCTGAGTCAGTCTTACATGCATGTGAGGTTCCTGTTTCTGCACCCTTGCAATAACACCAAAATTAATGAAGGATTTACATTTATCTGTGGGGTCCGTGGCTTAGCTGTGCTGGCCTTGTGAATATTTTACTATGTATACGGCACTTATTCTGTATGCTGGGGAAATTTTTACAGAGTCATCTTGAATTTTATATGACGACACAAGAGGGTATGTAGTATATCTTAATTTATGGGGAAATTTAGACAGGCCACCATTATACACAGTAGAAGACAGTCAGGTCTGAACCAGGTCTAATTTCAAAAGTTACTTTTCTTCTACTTTTAAGTGTGTATTTAGTCAATACATTTCTTTTATTTAAACAAACAATAACCATGGGACATAAAATCCATAAAATCCATAACATAAGTATTAGACATAAAGAATAACTGACCTTATACAGGGTGGTCGTGCCTAAGATTTAGCTAGAAATACTAGTGTATTTATTTTTACAGTATCCCTCTCAGGAAAAAGTCAGTTTACTTAACTCGTACTTAGAATTCTAGTCTCAGAATTACCCACTGTTTCTCATTCCACAACATGGGTCCGGCTCTTCACTGAAACTGCGAGCATGTATACTCACCCACTGTAGTTCTCCGAGGAGTAGATGGTGCTGTGGGGGAGGTGGGGGCCTGCGCAGATCTCCGGCAAGCACTCGGTGTGGAGTAGGGACCAGGACCGTCCATGGTTAGTAGAAAACTCCAAGCTGACGCTAGGAACAGCAGAACAGAAAGGGGGTAAAGGTAACAACTGGTTATTTTTATTTCTGGCTAGATACCTTCAATGAGTCAATGCGTATAGGCTTCCTCTAAAGACCTTCACTAATGTGTCATGTCTCACTGAAGTCTGACCAGCCTTCAAAGGGCAAGCGGTTGGATCACTGCCATAGCAGCTACATCTGAAGGACGGTACACAGTAAACTGGGTCTGTGTTCTCCGATCTGATGGACAGCAAAGCAGTGACCATGTCTCACACTGTCACTTTCTCCTGTGAATGAGAGGCCAGCAAAGTTCTTACAGAGAACCCGAGCAACACTCATGCAAGCGAAGCAGAGACATCATGGCCCTTGAAGCGCCAACTGACTTCCATACCTATTATTAGGGCATCGCTAGCCAACAAGAGGCCAGTCTTGTCTTCAGTTATCTGTCATAAGGGACGCTGCCACAGCCTGTGTGAACACCTCTGATAGCTTATATCAAGCTCCCAGAACGAAGGTACTCCAACCGGAAAATCTATCCAGCCACCTACCTTCCCTTCTATTGACTAACCAAAGGCATTTTTTTAGGGAGGGTGCAGAAATCTGTATTTTATTAATGGCTATTTTGTTAAAATTCCAGCCAAAAATCTACCGACAGACCCACGTCAAGGGTCAAGTGCATGTGCCCATCTCCCTCGGGTTAGGAGACGCGGCATGCCTCTCACCTGTTGCCAGGCTGGTGTGTGCCACAGCCCAGATTGATAGAGAACTGGACCATGTGAGACATTGTGGAGGGGAGAACAGGCAGCACATGGAAGAAGTCCACAGCCCAGACATTCCGGTTAGGACCTTGGTGGTTCTTCTGCCTCAGACAAAATTTGGTGGCAGGCGTCTGAAGTTCAGGATTGATGACCACAGAAACCAAAGATGGAACCTTCCAAAAAAGGACACTCGGATTATTTACAATCCCTTCCATGTGGTCGATATGAATCCTCTTAGACTCTATCCAGCAAGTCACTAAGTACGTACCTTATACTGTGCATTGGACAATGACTTTGTGCTACATTTATTTACTTTTGTCTTCAAGGAATACTCGCCTCAATGACTCAGAATTTGTGTGTAGACAGTGGGGCTCCCGGTGTGTGACTGGTCACATATGTGTCTCCCAGGACAGGACTAAGTACAGCACTAAGGCAGTTAAATAATGATTTGACTTTATCATTAATGCTTCCAAAAGTGGTTCTGTATAATATTAATGCTTTTCCCCAACTAGGAACTTTGAAAATGAGATTCAAAACAGAAGTAGCTATAGACAAGTAAACCAATACATAATCTTTAATGTCTACAATTTGGTGTGAAGTATTCACAGGACCAGAGCAGGTAGAATCCTACCACATAATTTCAAAAAGAGTAGTCCAACAATAACATCCCAAGTGCTTTCAATTGGGTTATACTATCAATTGAAAGTTGAACTTGCTGGATATTTTTCTCTGATTGCTCCCATTGTTAACCATTTTAAAATCCTTCACTTTGTGTGTATGTGTATGTATGGATTGCTGTGCACATGTATACATATGGCCAGGGATTAAAGTCATGTGTCTTTCTTAACAATTGCTCTCTATTTTTTTTTCCACTGGGGGACAGCATCTCTCACTGAACATGGACCTTGCCAATTCAGCTAGACTGGCTGGTCAGGCTCTAGGGAACCCCCTGTTACCGACTCCCCAGTGTTGAGACTGCAGATGTGCACCACCATGAACAACTTTTTTCAACTCCATTAACAACTTTGTGTTCTGGAGTCCAAACTTAGTTACTACGGCTTATAGAGCAAGCTTGTTACTGACAGGCTTCTCCCCAGCCCCCAAGTTCTGTAAAGTAGTTACAGTGCTGTCAAGTATGGAGAGAAAGCACTACTGAGTGTAGTGTAAGATCAGTAAATATTGACAGAATAAAAAAAAAAAAACACATCCATGACAAGCATCTCACATGGTTTCCTAGATGTCTGTAAATAACCAGAAATAACACCTGTCCACCCAGAGAGCAAAGTGAAATAACCAAATCTATAGCTCTAATTAGCAAAGAAAATGTAAGGGTGCCAATGATCTTGCGATGCTTTCTGTCTGGCAAATCGCCAGTGCGGGGCTCTACTCATTGTGTCTAAAAGGAAGTCTATGAAGCTGCATAATTAGAGTCACATTTACAACTTTCTCAGGGACGAGAATACCTGTCCACCAGAGGTCTGTGTTTTGCTTTATTGTCGCTGTAATTCGTTCTTCCTGACAAAACCAGGCTTCTCATTTATATCAGAAATAAAAATGAATGTTAAGACTCCCAAGTCCCTTGCAAAAATATCTAGAATTTCCTGGGGTGGCAAGGAAAGAGATGGATCCACTTTAGCTGGCATGGACTTCATGGATGTGGCCTGAGAGTTCTGAGGTAGGTCATCAGGCACAAGGACTGGTGTTTGTACCTTATAGGAAGAATAGGAAAGAGTGTCCAGCGCAATGTGTTCTTTTCTTCCTTCGATCTTGGCATATAAGATGACATCATTTTCATGAGAGTCTCCAGGGTCACAGATTCCTCCTGTACCAAACAAATAATTCATGGTGTTAGAACCAGCTTGCATCCAAAACCTCAAATGGAGCATTGGAGATCAGAGAAAGAAATGATAGTACCTTTACACAAAGACAATGAGACCCAAGAAATTAATTAACGAAGAGCCACGTTACAGATCAAAGACTTAACATGTAAAGGACAACATCCTCCTTGTTAGATGGAATTACTCAGAGAGCAGTGTGACTAGCAGTGGCTACATGGCCATAATTCAACTCAGTCTTTAAAAAAGTGCATTTGTGTGTGTTTATGTATATATATGGGCACACATATACATATATGCCTTTTCCATGTGGGTGTGTATATGTGTGTAGGTGTTGTACTTGTGTGTGCAGGCCAGAAGACAACCTTATGTCTTATCTTTTGCTAAGACAGGAGCTTTCATTGGTTGGGACTCAGCGAGCAGACAAAGGTGGCTGCAAATTTGCAAATCTCAGGAATCTGCTAGTCTCTGCCTCCACATGCTGCAATTACAAAGTGAACCACCATGCCTGGGATTGACCATCTAACCCGGCCCTGTGAGAACCTGTTTATTTGTAGCTGTTTTTCTACTCATGCTTAGGTCTTCCATTTCATTCCAGTTGTCTACAAATCTTTTAAAATCTGGAATGATAATAACTCCAGATTTCAATCAATCCCTTGTTCTTGCTTGGGATTGTATTGACTATGGGGATGGGGTTTTTTTTTTTTTTTTTTTAATGGTTCCAAATGATGTTAGAATTTTTTTTTCTATTTTCGTGGAAAATGCTCTGGGCATTTTGATTGGGACAGTAATCTGTTAAGTAGATTTTGGTAGAGTATTTGCCCATGAGCATGGAGGTCTCCCATTTTCTAGTTTTCCCCTCAACTTCTTTAAAGATTGAAATTTTCATTGTAGATATCTTTAACCTCCTTGGTAACATTTATTCTAAAATTCTCATCGTCTTTGAGCCTACTGTTAAGTGTGAGTGTGCTCACGCTTTTTTTTCTCTGTGTATTTGTTGTTGGTGTATATAAGGTGACTGATTTTGTATGTAGATTTTATACCCTGTCACTTTGCTGAAATTATTGATGCTATAGGTTTTTGAGTGGAATTCTAGGGCCTTTATGAATCATATCATCTGTAAACTGAAATAATCTGACTTCTCCTTTTTCCATTGTATTCTTTTAGTTTTCTTGCTCTCCAGTGCTAATTAGTGCCTTGAGCACTATATTGAAATGAAGCGGGGACACTGGACAGCCCTGCCTACTCTTGATTTTAATGAATCACTTCAAGCCTTTCCTGCACTTTGGATGATGTTGGATGTGGGTCTGTGGTACAGAGCCTTTGTTATGTTGAGGAATGTTTTTTGTAGTCCCATTCTCTAAAACTTTTATCACAGGTCTTGTTGGGTTTTGTCAAGGGCCTTTTCTGCATCTATTGAGATGATCAAGTGATTTTCATCTTTAAGCCTATTTATATCAAAATGTCTGGTGACTCCCTGCATCGAAGGCTTCTGAAATGGTATTATGAAGATGTTTCCAGTAACATTGATGATATTTTAGTAGATATGCTTGTACTTTAAGTAGGTACTATTTACTTTTTACATTAATATTTGGTGCTTCACTTGATTAGTGGAAGGTATATAGTAGAGTTTGCTCTCTATCACTACTTGGTGGTCACATAATGTGATATACCATTAGACCTAAAAGGGAGGTGAGAGTCCCCTGGTGACAGACTAACCTGAGTAAATGCTCTGTCTTGTCACCACTGATCTATTCTTTCTCTGTTACATGTTATCAATAATTATGGCTAAGTAGAAGACCCCCCCCCTACCAGACTGTCATACATAACAGCACTGGCCACCCAAGAGCACAGGCATGCAGAAGCATTTCTCAAGTGCATCACACCAAACTTTTCTCTTATCCTTACATTTCTAAGAAATCTTCCAGTTCTAAATTCAGCATCACGGATGCTAACTTTATTTACAAGTAGCTGCTATCTCTGATGTTCTGTGGTGCCAGTAATGTATTCTTCAAACTCTAGAATGAGATCACCCTTTGGGAATTTATTAAAGTCAACAAGTAATAACTGATTCACCACTAAAAATTAAATAAGCCAAGAAGGCGTCTGTCGTTTACAGATACTCTGGTTGGATTCAGTTGGGATAATGAAAGTCTGCAGTTTGGAGGACACTGACAAGTGGAGCTAAGTTAGCTAGATGAAGCCAATTAGCACAACAGATTCCATAATTGAAGAACTGTTAGCCATAAAGAAAGCTACAGAGAAAAAAGTTAAGAGTAGGCAGTTATAGATGGGTTCTTGAAGATGAATCTACGCTTTGGGCCTGACTTGGCAGGGTGAGTGAAGATGGGCACAGTACTGCCCTCAGGTCTAGAACTGCTCCCATGATATGACAACATGAAATGTCTGATCTGATGCTCTAAGACTGTTCCCGTAGGCTCAGCCATTGCGTTTTCACAGTCTGTTAATGAGAATTGTGATTGGCCTATAAACCTTTGCAGTGTCTCCAAGATCGCACTTTTGGAGCCCTTGAGAAAATTGGTTAAATCCACAAATACCGATAGTTGACTATGGTCACCACAGTAAGGCAAAACCCATTCTGGTAAACAGGCGCCCTTATATATGAAACACCGTTCTTTCATGTTCCTAAGAGCAATTATTTTCAAAAGCCCGACAAACACCTTACTAGACACCCATGTTTGGCTTCAGGAGTGACCTATTAGATTTATACTGCGCAAATCCTCCCAAGCCACCTAAGTTCGTTTTTTGCGCTGTTTGGCACACTTGGGCAGCACTGGACATTGGTTTGCTAACAGAGAAGCCAGTGTCT
This sequence comes from Micromys minutus, assembly GCF_963924665.1. Lineage (NCBI taxonomy): Eukaryota > Metazoa > Chordata > Mammalia > Rodentia > Muridae > Micromys > Micromys minutus. The sequence goes on along the minus strand of NC_137958.1, from coordinate 12,690,973 downwards.
GTGAGACAAACGGCAGAGGACCAGTAAGTTCTGGGAATGAGCTTGCTTCTAGAGTAGCTAACCCAGGGAAGAAAAGGTTCAGCATGTGTCCTTGTCCTTCTGCTTTGTTCTGAGAGCAGCTCTGGGCCTATGGGATTCCAGCGAGTCATCTAATCGTGTTGTAGGAAATCTGTCTCCACGTTAGTTGAACAGTTTGAGGGAGTGCACCATATATCGTAGCTTTAGACACCGAAGTTGTACTTCAGCTACTAGTGAATAAACAAATTCTGTCCATCAAACACTGAGTAATATTTAGAAATTATCAAGGAGTGACTAAAACAGGAGAAGTCCCATTGTGTGACTTTAGTGCAGCATCTCTACAGGCCTGAACGATCCTGAATGATCCATTCTCTGAACCTCATTAGCTGGTTCCTGGGACCTTCTTAAGAACAGAAAGTGAACAGCCAGCAGCTGCTGCTCAGAGAAACACATGGGGGATGCTCACACGGAAAGCAATGGGAAAGAAAGTCCAAGAGGAGCCAAGGCATTAAGATGATGGCAGAGTTCATCTGAAATGCTCCTCTGAGAGCAGTCTGTCCGTCCTGTGAAGCTCAGTGACAGCAGTCCTACCGGAAATCATGGAATCTTGCTTAGTTTACTCTGATACTCGGTAGAAAGAAGGACTCGGGAGGCAGCTTGCACTGCAATTAAAGTGCAGAAGAATTTCAACGGAAGCTGTCTGGCCGCTCGGTTTCTGAGTCCTTAGATACTGTTTTATATAGCTTGATAGACACTTATTTGTGGGAAGAAAGTAGTTTTGCTGAATTCAACTATTTTCCTAGCACTGGGCTAGGCAGGGAAATATACACTGACATTTTAGTGAGAAAACAGAAACAAACAAAAGTCCCAAACCAAACAACGGCAACAAAACAAAAACCAAAAAAAATCCAAGACATTTACAGTGGTGTCCACCATCCCCGGCTTTTCTTTACACTGTGTTACCTACAGTCAGGCATGACGTAGAATTACTAATATTCGTCTGACACCACTTTTAGAACAGCTGGGTATTATAAATTATTTATTAGTGTGTGCACACGCACATGTGTACATGTGTGCCTGTGTGCATGAAGATGCATATATACATTCGTTCATGCATGACTGCGTGTGACTTCATGTATGTGTGTGTGTGTGTATCTATGTGTGCACAATAACACTCCCATTCCTATAGCAAGAGGACAGAAGTCAGTGCTGTGCATCTCTGTCTATTGCTCTTTACCTTAGTTGTTGAGACAGTGTCTCTGACTACATCTGGAGTTTGCCGTGTAGCTAGACTGGCTGGTCAGCAAGCCCCAGGGATCTGTCTCCGGTGCTGAGATTATAGGAGCTCTCTGCTGCACTTGGCTTTTTACATGCCTGCTGGGTATCCAAACTCAAACCCTCATGCTTTCAGGGCAAGTTCCTTCTCCACTAAGCCAGCTTCCCAACCCATATTTCATTTATCAAGGATTCTTCTCCTTACGTTTTAACTATGCTTGATTTATAGTTTACTTATCAAACTTCATCATAGGTATGTGTGTATGTATAGCAGAAAGCATAGCACATAGACTGGCACATTAGCACACATGGTTTCCAGCATCCACAGAGATTATAGCATAAGGAGAGATTCCTCTTACGAAAGAATGACAGTTAGTGGTAATTGCATTGTGCTGATACATCTCAGTAGAAACCCAGAGAAAAGAGATGACATAAACTAAAGGAGCTGAGAACAAACTAAATGATCAGTAAACGTTTTCAAAGGAGCAATGAACAGAGAGTAAAACAAAATGATATTCATTAGGTTATTTTTGCCTTGTTGACTGAAGTTTGTCTCTAAACCACTGCACTGGATACTTACTGGTCCTCAAAAATGTTTGTTGAGTATGTGAACAGATAAGTAAGGGAAACGGGGTTTGAACTGCATTCTGAAAGTTGGACAAGTTAGCACAAATGCTAGGCATGAGAACTGTCATGAACCAAGGGTTGAGCACACGTAAACCAGCCTGAGAAGAAATATGATCTAACGCCTCTCGTTTCCTGGAGCACCACACTGCGTGGGAGGCTATACACTCCTAAACCCCTCTCACATTGCTTGCAATCTCGTCCAAGCTCCCATATTCTGGGATCTTTTCTCTGGGTGCAGCTTTCTCCTCTCCAGGCTCAATTCATCCTACCCATCTCAATGTCCTCTCTCCTGCCCTGTTTTATCTCATCCGAAAATTACCTTCTATCAGTGCTGCTCCCTCAAGATCTTGACTCCATTTTTGTACATCTCTGATGACATCCTGGAAGCAGTGGTCCTGACTCCGAGGCATGTATCTCTCTGGTTAATTCTATATGCACTTTGGTGGACCTGCCATCTTCTCAAGGCCATTCCTGGCTTCTCAGCCTTTATCCTGGCTGACCTCACCCTCCATGGCATTTCCTATGCATCAGATCACCCTGTTATCCCATGGAAGCCCTTTCTCTCCCCCACCTGCTTCCTTTCTCCTCTGCTTTATATTCTTCTGCATCTTTGTTCCTTTTCCCTTCTACCTCCACAGGGAAAAGATTTTCCCTAAGTGTTTCATGTTGCTGGCTATCAGCGGTTCTGGAGAAAATTATCCCAACTTTCAAGATTCAGCTAGAAGTCTCTTCACTTTATTCAGCAGCTCATTTATTGAGCACCTGTTCTCATCAAGGAGCAGTGTCCGAATGGTTTTCAAAGGTGCTCTAAACCGTGAGCAGAAGCGCTATCTTCATGTGGTGTTCTAGAAACCCCAGCTTTAACATGCCCGATGCCAAATCTTCCGCATACCTTCCTCTTAAAAAAAAAAAAAAAACAAAACATGCCACTGTAGGGAATGGTGTTGGTCCCTCAGGCACGGAGAAGAGAAACATGTCTTGTTTTCATGACCCACAGGCAGCTGTGCACCAGCCTTGGGTGGCTCTGTCTCTGCAGGTGTCCCATCTGGTCCTCTCCTTCCCACCACCACTTAGCACCGGCTCATTCTCCTGGTGCCCCAACTAGCACATCAGACACCGAAAAGGACTGCCAGACAAAATGCACTGCACGGAAAGGGAAGTGTTTATCAAAATTTTCTAAAATTAGTGCTTAAAATATTATTCACTGTAAACTTATAACACTAACAATTTTAACTAAGCTGTGCACCATTCGGTTCTAACCTGCTGGAAGTCTGACTCCACGGTCCTAACTCAGGTATTTTGGTTCCTAATTATTTTAGTCTTTTCTTCACACTCTTGGTAGAGTTATCTCATTAAAACAACACAACACAACACAACAGGTAATATAGGCCCAGCGGCATTCCTTTGACATGATAGCCGGAGAAAGCGCTAACCTCTTTAGTAATCTTATCCTTTGGACAAATTTGCCGACTCCAAATGTATCACACACTCTGATTTTTTTAATATCCTTTATTCAGAATGATTACTCTGAAACCCTGGCTTTTGAGGATTGGTCCAGTACCACATTGTTTATGAAGTCTCACGCTTATCTTTCCTCTGCTGCCCCCTCAGCCCTCTCTCTCTCTGACAGCACGCTGTGCCATAAAAGCTTGCTGCTTCCTCCTGACACACGGTTAAATGTCACTCGTGGTCACGGGGCTTCGTCTGAGCTACTCCAAACAGTAACAGCTCAGTCGGATGAGCTTGGGAGGTCCATTTAAGAGCTTTTATGTGTTAACTCGTTCATCAGCAACTCCATGGCTGGGGCAGCTCTGCTCTGCACTAACCCTCGTGTCCTATCCCAGGCTCAATATTCAATATGTATAGCTTACTTTTTAGTGAATAGAATTCCTTTTATCTAGGAGGGTGTATTACTTTGGGATTGCTAAAATAAATCTTCCCACATAGTCAATACTGTTTTAATTCATTAGTTAGTAATCAATTTTATTAAAGAAAGAATTGAAGATGACTTAATATTTCATACATAATCTCTGTATAAAGGAATCAATACAATAGTGATTTAATCTTTTATAGATGTATGCGGATGGGTTGATTTACTATTGAAATTATAATTTCAAATAAATTTTATCAAGAAGATAAAGCTAGAAAAACACACTAGAGTGGTTATTGCAATTTTGTGTTTTGCCCACGCTTCCTAGAAAGTACTTTTAGTAAAGTGAGAGGTGGTTTGAGTATCATTTCAAGGAAACAAAGTCTAGATGTTTAAATGCACAAACTACTTCAGAGTAAGTACAGACACCCCGAACTGTATGGTTACATCACTTTAGCCCTAGTACTCTTCAGTTCTGAACAGCGAGCTGTTGGCAGCATCGCATGGGTCGTGTGCTGTTGCCATGCATCGCATGGACCATGACGGTCTTGAGACCCACCTCACGCAGCCCTGAGCTGTACAGTTGTTGAGAAGCCGAGTCAGGCAGTGGACGATTTCTCTGAGTCTCAGGCTGGAGGTTCTGTCCTGATGACCTGACTTCCATGTTGCTAAGGTGAGATAATCTTTATTTCCTGCTTCATCTCCAGGTCCTGCTTGTGACTTTTCCATCCCACAAGGAAGGCATGTGACAGGAATCCTGTCAGTGACTATGCCACGTGCTCATGCTGACTAACTGAATAGATCTGGGAGGCCACAGACTTCAAGTCTCTATTTATCTATAGATACTTTCTCATCTTTAAATGTTTGATTTACCTATGTATTACTTAATATGCTTTATGACCACTTTTATGTGTTTTCAAGACTGACTGGAAAACAGAGAGTGTTATAAAACACTATAGAATACTATAAACCATTTCCCCTTCTGCTTCTCCTAACAGCAGAGTCGGATCATAACAAGATGCCCATGAAAACGCATGACTTACCTGGATAAGAGTTGAGGTAACAGGCTATGAGCAAAAGGGTCACCTTGATTTTTGCTTTTTTCCTATTATTTTATTTTAGAAAACACAAACCTTCATTTACATTTGCGATTATAATTACAACATTTCCTCCTTCCATTTCCTCCCTCCAAACCTTCCCACTTAATCCTCCCCACTTTCCTTCCAATTCACCCCCTACTGTTATTATCTGCAACATTGCCACAGTGAGCAAGAAAGAGAGGTAAGAGGAAGAAATTGTGGTATTCTGTCTTTGGGCCTAGTCATGGCATGTCAAGGATGCCTTTCTCTACAAGATGGTGTCAACAAGGGTAGCCTGAGGAAGGATGAATTCCACAGGTCTATTCTTCAGGTCAGCTCTGACTTCTGTGATCTTCATTTTGTAGAATAAATAATAAGCGATATTATTTACATAGGAAAAGGTAGTGATCTGCACCTACCCATAACGAAGTAGAACCTCAGGTTGCCATAACCAGTTGTATCCATGTAGGGGGTGCATAGCTTCCTCTCTCCATCCTTGAGGAACACCAGCGATAGTCCTGATTCTATGGTACCACATTCTGAGCCAACTACTGCTCCCAAGATGTCCCATCTACAAAAGGGAGAAAGAATCTAAGAGTTAGAATACCAAATCCAACTTTACACAATTTTTTTTTAATTTAGTGATGGATAATTCTGAAGTAAAGATGTGATACCACAGACTTCAGGCAAAGAAAGAACCATAAACATGCTGTTCAGCCACACTTCCACTGCTATCAGCTTTAGGGAACAGAGTATTTCTTTGTCTCTTTTGTGTCTAGAGCCACAGCCAGGAACAAGAAAGTATTTATTCTTTATTTTAATGGCCTGAAAATATCATACAAGGGTATAATGCATATTGAGCAAATCTACTCTCTTTTTTCTGCTCCAATTGACCCCCCTTCCCCATACATAAAATATTTGTTCTTAAAAGTACTTATAACTGAGTTGAAGAGTCAAATTAGCTCAAGGCAAGTGCGAACCAGGGAAGTCAGTATGGTTAAGTGCTTTTATGGTGGCTCTATATTAAGGATATAGTATATATGTAATTATTATATATGTACAGTCTAATGAAAAGCTTAAGAGCCAGAAAGAATCTAGTAAATTTTCATAAAGAAGCTGAGATTTAAACTTGGTCTTGCCAGCAAGCGCTTATGTATAGAGAGCATTAAAACAGCTGATTTCTATTTAGTGCCAGTTCATGTGCTGGATCCTAACCTAATTGTGATGCTATGGAAACTCTGTAAGACAGTAAGGAAATCCTGATTTTGACTTGGAAACTGAGATACACCTATGTTAATGATGGTCAATAAAGAACAGGCACCATATTTAAAACCATGTAGTTGGACTATTAGATTTGGGGTTGATAAATCACAGGAGAATAGGCTGAGAACTGGGTATAACCCTGGTACAATTAACAGCACAGATGCCACTACATCTTCACAAGAGTATTGCTGGAGCAGAGTAGAAAATACTTCTGAATGGTTCACTGGAAGACAGGGTTCAGAAAAAGTGACTTCAAATCCTATTCCATAGACACTTAGGGTGATTTTTTTCCAGATAGAAAAATGTGATTGTGTTTCTGTTTGTTTAAGCACATTCAGGGGCTCCCCACTGCTGTCTGGATAAATTTCAAACTCCTTTGTGTAGAATATAAGACCCTAATTGGTCTGACCCAAGAAACCGTTTCTGGTCTCATCTCTGTGGATGTTCCAAGTCTCTTTCTGTCTGTACCAAACACAGCAGAAGCCTGATAATGATGGAGATATTAAATAATTAAATACCAAAAAAAAAAAAAAATGTTTGAAGCATAACTTGGTGCCTTGCCTGGGTCCATCCTCAGTTTCTTCTGCCTTTGATAGTCTTGTCTTTGCCTCATCATGTGAGAATTTTTATTTTCTTCCCTCTCCTAATCTTGGCCTCTCTCATCCTTCAGATTAGTGATATGTTCTTTTTAAAAATCTTTTTTATTGGATATTTTATGTATTTACATTTCAAATGTTATCCCCTTTTCCCTCTCTTCCATCCTCCTTCCCTCTCCCTTTGCTTCCATGAAGGGACTCCCACTCTAAACCACACACCCCTACATCATCGCCCTGGCATTCCCCTACACTGGGGAAACGACCCTTCACAGGACCAAAGGCTTCTTCTCCTATTGATGTCAGACATATGTATTTTTGCTACATATGCGGCAGGAGCCATGGGTCCCTCCATGTGCACTCCTTGGTTGGTGTTTTAGTCCCTGAAAGCTCTGAGGGGTGGTGATGGTAGTGACATGTTTTCTCATTCACAAATTCCCCATATCTAATCTTAATGCCTGGGACTACAATGTTTTTGATTTTAGGACCACTTCAAGCTCTTTAAAACTTGAAGACTGGTGGTCCAGTTTTCAGACAAAAGATCACCACTAAACCATCTGTCCACTTAGACCCAGCCCTGTATGACCACCTGGGCATCAGCTTCTCCATCAACCTTGGCTCTGGGTGAGAGAGAACTTTATGTCCATGTCTTCAAGATTCACAGGCTTCTTTAAGTGGGCTAATAGGGTATCTGTACCTCTCTGATCCCAAATGCCTCTCCCTTGACCTCCTCCTCCTTGCCAGTCTATCTGAGAGGTTTCTTAAGCAGAAAATTTACAATATAGTTTTGGCTCTAATAAAAGCCTAGAGACACTTTAGGAGAATGACCAAAAACCTGTCGCTGACATTTAGGCCATTTCCATTTGTCTGGTTATTACAAGAGATGCTGTATGGAAGGTCCAGTGTTAAATGTTCCATACACTTGGGCAGAGAGCCCTAGCAGCTCCTCTTTACTTATGTCTATGAGAGATAGGAGATGCAGTCCTAAACAGAATATATTGTATTAGTGCATTGACTTTTGCTCTTTTGCATGTGCAATGCTCTAACCCTTTGGGCACTTTAGACTATTTGAAAAAGCAGCAACTCTGATAATAACATGTGTTCTGGGCCCTTACAAGCCTTTCAGCTGAGAAAAGATGTACGTGTGTGTGTGTGTGTGTGTGTGTGTGTGTGTGTGTGTGTGTCTATCTGTAAGTAGAATTATTGGGTAATACTTCACCAATCTTCAGACTTGTTGGATAACATTACGTGCCATTAGGAGGACGTAAGATTCCTGTTTCCACACAAGCTTGTCCCCTCATTTGACTTTTGTCAGCTTTTAAACGTTATCCTGGCAGCGGGGAAGATGTTCTCTCACTTTTGCAACCCCATAACTCCTAATGATGGGGACATCACTCATGCTCAGGCGGGCCGGCTCCTCTCCTGTTCTCAGGGTGGCTTCTCTCCCTGGTCTGTTGCCCGTTCGCATCCCAGTCTCGTCTCACTCCCGCGTGAGCTGAAATCCACCTATTTTCTTCCAGACAGGAATTTTCTTGGGTACATGTGTTTTATCTTTCAGTTTGCTTATGTCTTTGGAGTATTAAAAGTTTTAATGAATGGGTCTGGGAAGAAAGCAATTGTCATGCGTGTGCATGGAGCAGAGTTCAGATGCGTGAGGTCCCAGTACACACATAGAAGCGGGGCAGGCATGGAAGCCGACCTGTGCTTCTAGTGCTTGGGAGGGGGAGCAAGGACTTCCCAGCGGTAAGCTGGCCAGATGCATTTTGCTAACTTGAGATCTCTGGCTTCACTAAGAAACTCTGATCCAGTGAAATAGTAAAGAGCAATGTGGCTTCCACACTCCACGTGTACACGTCCCCATACTTGACCGTGCACACACACTGCACAGAGGCTCATGTGAAAAAGTCTTAACGGTAGAAGTCATCTTTTCTTTAGGCTTGCATTGTTCACTCTATTTAATAAATCCTTGCCCCAAGGTTACAGAGATATTCCCTCACACTTTCTGTTTAAAGTTTAAAATTTTACTTCTCGCATTTACATAAATTTAATTTATTTGAAATTCATTTGAAGGTGAGGAATAAAAGCTGAGATCCAACTTTTCATTTCATATATAGATAACAAGCTGTTCCAGCACCATTAACGAGTCTGTCCCCAAATGAGAAAAATACCATTTAGTCATCTATGTCTCTCTCTGTCAAAGCTAAATTATATTATAACTAGGTTATTATATATTACCTATTAATTATATGTTATTCTACATTATATAACACATTAATTACCTATAAACACTACATATTAAAATATACAAATTATTACATATAACAATGTAGTGATTAATCAATATAAAATAATGTATTACTATATAATATATTAAAATTAATATATATTCTAGTTATAAATGTAGGCAATTTTGTAAATCACAAGGCAAAAACCCACTAGTTGTTGAACATTAACAGCTCTCTTAAGGTATGCCAAGTTGCCTTCCAGAGAATTGTCATGGTTATCAACCATACCTTCGCCCATCAACACCTTTGAGATGTTGAAAACCATATCTAAGCAATGTATTGAAGCTGCATGCTCATCTCTCCACAGAGGAGCACCAGTTTCATTACATTTTATAAGGGAAACAAAATGTTGGAAATCCATAGATGTAAATCACATGATAACCATCTCAGATAAAATGTGGAAGCAACTCTGTGAGAAAGAACATCTACCTTTATCCCTTTCTCAGTGTTCCTCGGGTGTCCTTGACTGATACCTTCTGCTTCCAAAGCAAATACCAAAGCAAAGCAAACCAGAGAAATGGTTTCTCATCAAACAGACACACCATACACCTGCAGCACCACACACTGACTACTCTGAAAGTAATAGCTGAATTAAAGGTGCATAGCATCATTTGCCAAAGTAGCACATGCTTGTAATACCAGAACCTGAGAGCCAAAGGCCAGAGGACTATGAGCAGGAAGCCAGTCTGGGCTACATAGTGTATTCTAAGTTGGCCTTGGCTACGTAGTGAGACTCGTATCAAAAATAAAGCAACAACAGAAAATTATGTGTAATCGTACATGTGACTTTAGGGACTTTAGGGTTTATTTTATGAGAATCTTAATCTCCTAACTTTGTGGATGATTTTAAATATTCATTGGTATTTAGATACTCATTTCTCTACTACTTAATTTTGGCCCTTTATTATTCACATAATAACATGTCAAAAATGGAGAAGTGGGGTGCACGTGTTAGGCAGTTTGCCTGAGACTGTTGGTTTTGTTATAAAATGAAGTTTGTGCTTTAAGCCATGCCAGGATGATTCCTGCAGGCTTATTTACTGACTGTGTGCACATGCATGTCATGGCACACATGTGTGGAGGTCCAAAAAGACAGAGTATGTGGGCTCTCTGGGGATTAAACTCAGGTTGTCAGTCTATGCATCAAGTGATGCTGAGTCATCTTGTTGGACCCATTCAATTTTACAACAGACTTAAATCTTAGCCTGCCTGTCTCCCTCCCTCCTTCCCTCCCTCCCTCCTTCCCTCCCTCCCTCCCTCCCTCCCTCCCTCTCTCCCTCCCTCCCTCCTCTCCCTTCCCCCCCTGCATGTGCTAACAGATTATGTCAATCATCCACACTGCACAAGTAACTTTTCGAGAAAGCTCCTCATGGTAATGGTTCGCTTGTAAATTCAGCAGGAGCCTCACGTGATGAAAACACGAAGACTCCACGCTGCTTCATTGGCCTGTTACGTGCTCCATTTATCCCAATTAAACCACTCAGCCTGCCGATCCACACAGCAAGTTTAAGTTATAAATGATGCAGATGATAACTCTGTTTAGATATACGGTGTGCTTTAGAGTATTTTTAATTGAAAAGGATGGGACTGTCGTAGACGGAAAGAACCTATTATTGTGGGAGAAGTGTTCAGTGGCTACTTTCTATTAGCTAACTGTTGTAAATTAATTACATTTCTAGGGTCATCTACATCAGTTATTTTTACAAGGTTGACCACAGACAATGCTATAATTCAGATTGTATATGGTCTCTCAATTTCTATTTTAAGCCCAACTTCCCTAATTTACTCTAAACTTGTTTTTATTTCTCTTACTAAAGCAGTTAGCTGTAAGATAGCAAAAGTGAAATTAATCTATTTTGATACCCAAATATTTAAAATCAGATGGCACAGGCAGTTCCATCAACTTTGAATAGAAAGATGAAGGAAGTCACGCTTTTCTCACGTTTAATGAATTACACCTCTTATAAAAGTCTTATTGCTTTGAATAAATTATCTACATTTGTTAAATATTCAGCAGGAGACTGTCGAGCACAGGTGCATTCTTTCAAGAGTTTGTACCAACCAGAGTTTCTAAAGTTCTAGAAAGCAGAACGCTCATGGAGGCCCGTGGGGCAGTGTCAGCTACCTAAGCCTTCAGGGAGAAATTGTCCAGTTCCCTGCACTTGGTCTCCACATAGGTGCTCCCCAAACTGTACTCATTTCTCATTAAGAAATGACACAGCTCTGACCTTCTCCCATTGAAATAATTAGATGGAACGAAATTATAACAAAATCTACGAGACCCCAGCAACGGCTACCTGAGGAGCTGTACCATTTTAGCAGTTTCTCGGATGGCACAGGGAGCTTCTCTGACAAAAGTACTGATCCTCTGGGCTGTAAATGGCTTTCCCTGAGGAAATGCAGTGAACTGCATCTGAAGGAACATCTGCCTAGGGGTGAGCTCTCTACCACATACCAATTATCTTTACCCCTTTATGACTAATTATAAAATAAAAAGCCCTATCTTATTTATTATAAATACATCCGTATCTATTATTTATTACAAATAGAGAGAGATGATGTTGAAGGAAAGAAAACAAGTTTCCAATCAATAAAACGCCCTAAGACAACTTTGTTCTTCTGAAATACCAAGGTCACAATAATATTTAATTTATAGCTTTAAAATAAGACTATCTTTTGTGTGACACAAAGGCACATGGTCCAGGAAGCAAAAACAGTCTGAAGAGGTTCCTTAGCTGGACCGTTAATGACCTTATAGACTCCTAGGATGCTTTGTTATGATTGTTTTTTAATCAGTTCACACCTAGGGAATTTCTAGAACAATAGAGTTTCTGGAGGGAAATCTGTCAACTGAAATTACACAATGCACATATTTGTGTAAGTATTCATAAAGATCCTTTTATATTTTAGGAATTCATCATCCATAAATACTTAAATAAATGCACAAGAACGTTTGTTACAGTGTTCCTCATCTACAGCAGGGGTTGGTTAAGAGCTGATATATGATATTTTTTGAAATGTTTAATATGATTACCAATTGAAAGAGACTCTTATCATGTGTCACTATGTTTTGTACAAGTTGATTTGAGATGTTAACAGAGAGAATGTGGTTCCCATGAGGCCTTTCAGTATGTGAACAGGAAAATCTCTGAAGAGCATTTGCCAAGGGTTTAACAGCAAGGAATGGGAATCCACAGGGGACTGTGAATTTTGACCTCACATATCTGCTTCAGCAAATAAAATTTCAGAGAAAAGCAAAGGAAAAGAAGAAATACCAGCTGGTTTTAAACTCAGAATAAAAAATTCAAACGATTTCATTATAGGCTGGCAAAGAGCAGTTTAATATGTCAATCAGATGTTTCTCTACCAACACTGCATACAGAATGCTAAAGAAATGGACCATTTCATATTATGTATGAAAATTTGCCTTACTTTTCAGGACAGATTAAACCACCTACAGATAGAAATGTTAGGCGTGCTCTAGGACACAGAACAAAGGCTGGCTGAGTCTGTATTTACCAAATCTATATGCTTTTTAAACCTCATATAAATTTTGAGAGATTGAAAAAGTTCATTTCGTTGGTAAGGCCCGTGTGGGATCCAGCCTCTGACATTTAATAAGGTATGTGGCCCTGGTGGAGACCCTTACCTTCATTTATATTCATGAGCTTTATCTCCAGTAGGGGTCCTCTGAAGTCTAGCAAGGTGTGTGCTTTCTCCCCTTCACTGTGGTTATGGGTTCTCCCCCTCCATGTCCTTCAGTCACGGGGTGGGAGGTTTTGGGGTGGAGGGGTGGGAGTGGGGGTTGGGAGTAAGTGAGGAGCCCCACCTGGAGGCTTCCCAGCATGCCCTGCATCCAGAGATTCTCCTCTTGACTACTTTTCCATGTTTGCTCACATTTAATTTTATTCCAGGTTTTATTACATGCCCCATGTTTTAAGCATACCGGTCCGGAATAATCCTGATATGGAATGCTGGTTTCTTTATGGGTAGAAGACTCGCTGTTTTCTCAACATTACACAACAATAACACAGCCTAGACTCGAGACTGCTTAGTGCAATTTACTAACTGAGTCTCAGTAAATTAGCTTCACTCTCTCGGACTGTAAGACTCATGCCATTCTGTGTGTTGTAAAAGAAGATAAAATATAATTCAAAAGATTTTTTTTTAAACTACGACGAACGTTTTATTTTTACTTCATTGTTTTTTTTCTAGAGTTACTAGACTAACCATCATGGCTAATATGATATGTAATGAGTTATTACTAAAACAGTCATGTGTGAAGAGATGTTTAGCAGAAAGAAAAGCTGTGTTTTATCTCTCGGTGGGTCTCTTACATTGTAGAGTTTCTATTCAATTTTAGCACATTTTTTTTTTTTTTTTTAGCCATTTTAAACTTAGTGTTGTTGTTGTTTTTTAAATCTAAAGCATGTCTATTGTTGTGAAAGTAATATTCAGATGTAGACCAAGTGAAGAACAGAGCAGGAGGGAACAGTGCTCTGGAACAGCATGTAACTGGTCATCGGAATCTTGTCTGTAAGACGTATTTTAATCTGTTCAACTGTCTCCACACCTTGTATTTCAGTCTCTCGGGGTTGATTACTAGACGGTGCAATCACGACGGATGACACCACATGCTTTGGTTGTAATTCATAGAGAAATCTGTCTCCACGTGACTGAGAAACTCTCTCCTTGCTGGCTCGACTTTATAGTTGGGATATCGAGAGCTGATCCAGTACTTGGCCCTGAATGTTATAATGCCATATCACCACACTGATGTACAAGTGCCAACACGGTGAGGATAACCAACACCTCTTTTGTGTAGATTTAAGGTCTGCTGCATATAAAGGAATCTATGCTTGGTACATGGTTTAAATCCGAGGTTAGGGAAACCATAGGCCTGTGTGGGAGGAGAAAACTGTTGTTTTGATAAACAGTCATGTTGTTAAACTGTGTTCTGCATACCGTTTTAAGTCTAAAAAGAGCACTTTTCCTTTATATATAACATTTGCCTCTGCCATGTGTGTATGCCTGTGTGTTCACACATGTCCTCAGGTACCCGTGTGTGCACGTGCATATGTGTGAGCTGGGTCAAACTTGAGTACTGCTCCTTGCGAGCCATCCTCTTTGGTTTTATGAGACTAGGTCTTTCACTGAGACCTGAAGCTAGCTGACTGGTCTAGGGTGACTCATTAGCAAGCTCCAGGGACTGTCCTGCTTTCAACCTTTCCCTTCCAACACTGGGATCACAAGTGTGTGCCACCAGGCCTGGTTTTTAAACATGAGCTTTGGGCGGGGGGGACCTCAGGTCTTCATGCATGTTTGACAAGCGCTTTATCAACTGAGCTATTTCCCTGGCCCTCTACATTTTTTTTTTTTGGTGTTATATGTGATAAAGAGCTTGAGATTAAAATATCCAGTTTACTAATTTGTTTTTGAACTAGGCACCTATTTATAGTTGAGGGAAATACAGTACATTTGTTTCAACCATCATATTTTTTTTGTTTTGTTTTTCTCACCTCTAATTTTTTTCCTTATAAAGCTGTTCTGGCTTCACAAATGCCGTATGGTCCCTCATGCTTCTGAGGATAACAGATATGCTTCTGAAATGGTCTTTGTACCCATTCATCCTGATATTTCATTTACTCAGCTTTGGTTCTTTAGATGAATGCTTTTATTTAGAGTTGACTTTAAAAAAATTATATTCGGATATCCTAGATCATTTGTTGAAACTACTAGCTAGATTTGAGTTGTCAGTGTGAAAATGCCAGTTGCCAGATAGGTTAGGTACCGTAAGTGAGGACTGTCACTCACTGCTCTGAAGTTCATTTCCAGATGGCCACATTTGCTGTTGCTTCCTGGAGGTGGGAGCCTGGGTTTGAAGTCGCTCAGCAATCTCTACAGCTGTGACTTGGAACTACACGCCAACCCGGGACCCATACGTGGAACAGAGCTGGGGTGCTGCTTAGGATGTGTCTTATTCGATGCGCATTTCAATCTGTAGCTTTCCCCTTCCCCTGCTTCTCAGATCCCAGGCTCATGTTCACCCCTACAGCCTCTGTCCCCCCAAGTCCATCATAATTTCTGGCCTACTCAGGGAGATACCTTACTGTTTTCCTATTCAACAGATTCACTTGCTTATTTCCTGTAATTTTCAAGGACTTGGAACAAGGATTTGGGGCAGGTGGTGAGAACAAGACCATGCTATATTGATTAAAATTTCTAATGGTCATTAATGTGCAGATTTCCACTTTGTCATGGGCATACTGTCATGGATAACAATAAAGTATCTTCAAAAGGTATTTAAATAGCACAAACATATAAGGGAAGGGCACAAGGCACAGATACAAATTCTACTTTACGGCAACATGTCATTCTCCCAAGCCCTTTCTCACCCAGCCTTAGCTAGGAGAGATACTATAGCTGCTAATTAAATGATGTGTGTGT
Organism: Micromys minutus; assembly: GCF_963924665.1. Taxonomy (NCBI): domain Eukaryota; kingdom Metazoa; phylum Chordata; class Mammalia; order Rodentia; family Muridae; genus Micromys; species Micromys minutus. Next base: position 12,675,516 of record NC_137958.1, on the reverse strand, counting down.
AAGGTTATGTTGAAGTTCAGAAAAGCTCCCATAAATTATCAGTGTATGTATTAAAGCATCCCCCCTCTCTGAAGTAACAGATGTGTCTTCTTTAGGAAAAGAACCTATACCCCCCAAGAAAAAACTCTTCAACATTCTACTTTAAAAACAGCCCACCAGCATTGGATAGCCCGGTTATGTGCAAGGACCACATGTTTAAGATATGCAAGGCTTACACGTGACGATGTCCAAGGTTCACACACTCTGGGACAGCCCAGTGATGGACCAGGCTCACATACTCATGATGTGCAAGGCACACATGCTCTGAGACAGTCCAGTGATGTATATGGCACACATGTCCTGAGACAGTCCAGTGACAGGAAGGCTCACACACCCACATCCTTCTGATGTGAGATCAAATGTTTAGATTGTAGTAGGAAAACATGGGCAGTTGGGGTAATCATTTTTGAAAACATTGACCTGCATTTTCTTTCTACCCTGGCCATTCACACAAAGTGGTTTGAATATATTATAGGGTAGGATGCTCTTTAACACTATTTAATTTCCATGGAGAAAAAAATCAGGTGAAAGGGATGAATATGCTAAATACTTGATATGATTTTTTCCCCCAAAGTTTCAGAATACAACTAGTTCAATCACTCTGAGTACACGGAGGATTTATTAGCTGCCTGTTGCCCTTAGCAGGGGAGCTTCCCATGGTAAATGGTTTGTTTCTGTGTAGTTGAGGTTGAAGGGAAGACAGACCAACATGCTATACACTTAGCAGAAAAGGGACATATCAAGTGTTCATAACCCAGTGCTTGTCTTTGTTGCCTCTCACACCACATATAAAACTCTCCCCACAACACTGGACTTTGTGAAAAGGGCCTCTGCTGTCTTCCTTCTTCATATGCCAAGTGAGCTTCCAGGGCTTTCCCTGTCTTTGTTTCCCAATCCCCATCCCCCCAGAAGTCCTGTGAATTCAGATGTGCACTCTGCGTGGGTGGCTTTTATGTGGTTCTGGGGATCCAAACTCTGGTCCTCACACTTTCATGACGAGCATTTTTATCTGCTGAGTAATATTCCCAGACAAACAGGAACTTCTGAAAGTACTGTTCAACTTGGAAGTGATCAGAGGCACTCAAGTCCCAGAATAAGGCTGACAGAACAAAATTTATAGAAAACACAAACCACCCTCAGTGCCTTGGGTCTCCCATTCTCCAACACCAGTCCCAAATATCTCCTTTATATACTTCCCAAAGGCAAATTGTACCCCCCAAATAGCCATTTTTGGTATCCCCCAAAATCACATTTCAATGAAAATAAATCTCAGTCCCGGGGGGGGGGGGAACAAAACTAAATATAATAGTGGTGGAAAGATTTTGTATTCCATTATTGAAAAAAATTCCAAGTAAAAGGTAAATAATATGGGATATATATGAAGATATGAGTTATTTATAATCATGATTTTAAAAGTATCCATAAAGGTACCTGATTTCTTAATAAAAATCCTTAGGATGTGTCCCTTTTGGCTTGTCTGTGGTAGAAATCATCAGAGTTATTTAAGCATCATTTTGCTGTTTCACGATATGCATGAGTAAGGGTAGATGGTGCACACAGCATGGGGGATAACAATTACTTACCCTGTGGGCTGGCTCTCAAATTCTTCTGACCACTGCTCTTGAATATCCTCTGTAGAAAGATCTACGTCCCTGGTGGTGGCAAAATTGAACTCGCTGCCTTCATTTCCATGGAAATAAATGGAGTTCCCATCTGACTGACAGCTATGCTGTAGATAAAATAGAGAGCATGGGGTGGCTGGTGAATTGGTTCTCTGTCTGTTTTACTCATGTATAATTAGAGGTTTCAGAGAAGTCATTACATTCTTCCTTCCTCGACAGACTCGCAAGTCAAAAGCGCTTTTTACCTCTTCTTTGCCTTGCTTAATTCAATTATCATTTCTTTCTAACTTATTAAGTCATCACACAAAAGGAGTCAAGAGGGCATTTGAGGCTTGCCATCCCAGCCTTTAGGGCGAGACAAGAATGTTTTAATTGGAATAATGTCCCATCGACACCACAGCTCTTGTTGTGAGACCGAGGCCTGGCGATGATCTGCCATGTATTTTCAATCCTCTGCTTGTAGGCTAAATCACAGTGACCTTTCCCGCCTTCTTACAGTTCTGACTTGCCATTCAAGTCTGTCACAGTTTGTCTGTGAGTGGAGTGTGAGTAGAAGAGGCAGCTAATCACAGCATGGGACACTGAAAAGGTCACATCCGTCTCTGCCAGGCCGAACACTCTCAGCCAGATTTCAGCAAAAGTTTCTGACCAGAATGGAGGTAAGCTTGACCATTTCAGGGAAAGGCTTGAGAATCCCAAACTCCATTACTCTCTGACAGAGCACTTGCAAGATAAATAAATAAATAAATAAATAAATAAATAAATAAATGAAAAACATGTTTATCTCAGCTTGATGTGGATGATCAAAGATGGAAATCTCGAGCTGAGTAAACTGAATGGCTCATGTACACCTCTGCACCTAAGGATTTTCAGTTCTCAAATTTTTGCTAAGAGCTAGAGATGCAAGTTTTGATAGGATAGTTGCTGGCCACACACGAGTCATTACATTCAATTCTCAGCATAACCAAACAACAAAACTAATAATCTTAATTTAGTTGAGAAATGTCAAATATCAGATACAGGGCCCAATGGTAGGCAAAATATTAGTGTATAAAAGTATGTAAGAGATGGTCAGAATCACCTCTAGAAGAGCCTAGACAAGCAGCCTTTACACTGAGCAGGTCTTCAAATGGCTCTAAAAGGATAGAGATCTGTGCTGGATGACAAATGTATATGTGCACAAAGATGTGGTCATCACTTTGCTATAGCTGCACAATTCTGAACTGCATTCTAAACACCTTATACCCACAGATAAGTGTAGCTCTCACACCTGTACACAATCACTTTGTGTACAGAAACATTACAAAACTGAAATGCCAAGAACAAGCTATTATGTGGTGTCCATCCCCAGCTGATCCATCTACACACAACCCCAGCTGATCCATCTACACACAACCCCAGCTGATCCATCTACACACAACCCCAGTTGATCCATCTACACACAACCCCAGCTGATCCATCTATAACACAACCCCACCTGATCCATCTACACACAACACAGCCCCAGATGATCCATCTACAACACAACCCCAGCTGATGCATCTACAATACAACCCCAGCTGATCTATCTACACACAACCCCAGCTGATCCATCTATAACACAATCCCAGCTGATCCATCTACACACAACCCCAGCTGATCCATCTATAACACAATCCCAGCTGATCCATCTACACACAACCCCAGCTGATCCATCTATAACACAATCCCAGCTGATCCATCTACACACAACCCCAGCTGATCTATCTACAACACAACCCCAGCTGATCCATTTATAATACAACCCCAGCTGATCCATCTATAACACAACCCCAAATGAACCATCTACACACAACCCCAGCTGATCCATCTATAACACAATCCCAGCTGATCCATCTATAACACAACCCCAGCTGATCCATCTATAACACAATCCCAGCTGATCCATCTACACACAACCCCAGCTGATCTATCTACAACACAACCCCAGCTGATCCATTTATAACACAACCCCAGCTGATCAATCTAAAACACAACCCCAGATGAACCATCTACACACAACCCCAGCTGATCCATCTACAACACAACCCCAGCTGATCTATCTATAACACAACCCCAGCTGATCCATTTACAACACAACTCCCGCTGATGCATCTACACACAACCCCTGCACCTCAACCTCAGGAGCACCTTGGAAGAAGGGTTGGAAGGACTGTAAAAGCCAGGTGAACAGGATGTCTTCTATAAGACTGTTTCCCAGAAAAGACAGGGGAAATACACTCATGAAGTAAGTTCCCAAAACACAATTGTATAACCAAAACCAGAACAAGGACAATACCAACAGTCACATTATTAGAAAGGACAATCACACAGGGCCCCAAGCACAGATAAACATTTGGAGAGTGGGGGAAACTAGTCTGCCCTAGGGAAGAGTCATCCAACACTAACTGGTCAGATCTGAAATCCTCTTCATACAAATAATCTATAAACGGAGCCGACTGTATTTATATATTTAGGTATGTGTGTGTGTAAAACAATTAGAGAAGAGTCTAGAGAAAACAGGCCAGAGGCCATAAACTTCTGGGCAAGGTGAGGGTATTACATGCAAAGGGCTGGAAGTATGATAGAGAAAAATTATGTAATTATATTTTAATTTTAAAAATTCAAATAAGCACTAAAAACTGAGAACCAACCAATCAACTAACCGAAAAACACAAAGATGTTACATTGGCCTCATTTGAGAACTAGGCTGGAGACTGGCTGCTCAGGTTATAACAAGTGCATCAGGAAACCTGACTCAATTGTTTTAGCAATGGTCTTCTAGAATCTAAACTGGCTATAGCTGGTCAAACCAAGATGGTTGTAATAGATTTGCTACTGAACCGGAATAGTAAGTAGTTTTCAGAAGTTCAAGAAAGCAGCAGCACAGGACCTTAGGGGAGTCCGTTCTAAGACTTATGCATGTCTTCTGGGCCCTGTCATCACGTTAGATAATACTCAGCATGTGGCATGCACTGACTGCTTGAGACTTTTCTGCACATGCAATGAATACAGATTTCTCATGGACAGTAAACTGAGCTCATTTTATGCCATATGCACCGCATATTGATCTAAAGGTAGAACTTGGCTCCTTTCACAGCAAATAGAAACTGCCAATTGATGATACATTTTAAAGATTTCTTCACCATGCCCACCAGAAAGAGAAGCAATGCCAAAAAGTTCAGGAAAGGCCATTTTCCAAAAACAACCCACTGAATCTTTGTGGTTTTCCTCACAGCCTGATCAACTGTGGTATCTGAACCTAATGCACAGATTCAGACATCAACTGGCATGGCAATCATCCCAGGAAGTGGCACACAAAATGCCCATACATGTGAAAACAGTCATTTATGTTATAACTAGAATGAGATATTTGTACAGTGAAAAAAATGAATCATCTAATAGCCTTTGTCATTTCTGGCCAGACATTCCTTTAAGAATTTAAATGTTGATTTCATTTATTTCATGAGTTTTTGTTAGTAATTTAAAACTCTATGTAATGTTTTCTGCCCTTCCAAACCTTATTATTAATTCACTTGATGTGCATTTGAAGCTTACCTGAGACAGATTTTATGTGAAACATAAAGTCATTATAAATTTGAATAACTTGTTGCTAACTACTTTCACAAAGTCAACTGGTTTAACAGAAAAATGAAAGCGCGTTCCAAAGGCATTTCCAGTAGCTGAGCACATCATTTACAACTGTGGTACACCTGGACCTTAAATCATTAATAATCCAAGAGCTAAGATAGTAGCCTTGTGGCAATTTTTGGTATTCACAGATCATTATGCTTAATCTACACTCAACAAGAAATCTGTTTCCATGTTACGTTCTGTCCTACATGTACTTTATGCTTATGGTAACTAGTGGGATTTCAATGCATGCTATCAAACCTCTAAAAGAATTAAGTACTGACAAAATTATTCGTATAATGTTATGCCAAATGCCTTTAAAAATCTGTATATGTATCCCTCTTCTTTTTACAACGAAAGTTGTAAGAGAGAGAAAAAAAAGAAAGTTAGTATCCAGGATATATCCTATCATGGTGACTACACTTTCGTCAGCATGTGAAACACAGATATTTTACCCTGACAGGTGGGAAAGCAGCAGTCTGAGTGACTTGGTAATCACTTCTGTGACTATTAGCCACTTTTCTTATTAGTTGGCTACAAAATGTGTCTAATTTGTCTTCAAGAAGTTTCTATGAGAGACAGAATGGGTATCATTTTGATGTAGTTTTAAAATCTCTTGTGTGCCCTTCTAACCAATTCATAGTAACCAGCCAATTCACAGGTAACCAAAAGTCAACACCAGAGCTCAGTTCAGACAGAGCGGGAGTTCTCTGTTAGCTTCTAGGCTTGGCCTAAGAACAATCCTGCCAGCTGTAAATAGTAAACTCATCTCTGCTCCCTCAGATGATCCAGTCTCCTTATGGTTATGCCAAGGGGTGAATTCCTGAGTTACTTGAGATGATGACCTACTGAGTCCCCTTCCTTTTAAGAAGTTGGTCATATACAGGCTTGCGTATGTGACTCCAGGGTAGGGAAGCAGGCTACTGCTGTGTCCTTGTTTGAAGATCTTAAAACTGATTGCAAGAAGAGTTTGAGCCACTGGAAATCAATGGTTTGAAATCATCCTGGGTCCCAAGAAACTCTCCAAACTAAGAAATGAAGCCTAGATAATCCCATGGGAGACGATTCCTAAGTTTATTATGTGTTTCTTTCTACAACTTTGCAGAGAATCCAGGGTCTGCTTGCTTAAGGGCTGTGTGAACTTCTCTCCCTAATCTGACTCAATTAATGAAGAATCAAGGAAGTCAAGGCTGGGAAGAACATACTACCAAAAACCACAAACAATCAAGATGATAAAGAGAGAAAACTCAGGTACTGTATTCACCCTCGAGGATTGTGGAGACTGGGGTTGAAAGGCCTGACAAAATATACTTCCTGTACCTGACAGCAAAGGGCTGGCACAAGCCAGTTTGCCTCTGAAGACCTCAGATTTTCATAATGAATGAAGAACGGAGCCAATAATATCTACACTCTTGATAGATATGTCGTGAGAAGTTCAGAGATTAAAAGCAGTTCTTCTTAAATTTCTAAGTGTCAATATCTCTGAACATGTGCTCTTAAAAGACATGCACTATTGTATTTCATAGTCTCAGCAGTAACTGGTAGAGAAATAGAATATTTAAATATAAATTTTGTTTCTCATAATAGTTATTAAAATTAAAATTAAAAACATACTGCAAACATTCACACATTATTAGAGCAGATAAAACCATCAATTAGAGTTAGAAAACCCTCCACATTTTGGATGATTACCAAATCATCTCCTAACAGATACAAACTCAAGAACAGGAGATGACGAATGTTTTTCTTAACAGATGAGTTTGCACTGAATGACATCAAAATCCAGTGTGTTAAAAAGTCAAGTGCAACATCCACTGAAACTATGAAATTTCAGAAAATTGTTCTCAATTTTAATACCCAGCTGTTTTTGTTCAACAGCAATCCAAACTTACTCTACTTGTAGGAATTAACAATGGAAAACCTAAACAACTTCAATAAACAAACGCAAGGTAGCTGAGCATGTATTTGGGGTAAACAAGATATAAATTATATGGCTAGTTCTGTCTTTCTGATTTAAACTTTCCTATGTGCCACCAACTATTGCTTTAATGACCTGTTCCATTAGTTTAGCATTGGCAAACCGCATATAGTTTTAAGTACAGCAGATCTCTAGTGTTGATATCCCCATGTCTTTATTTTCCTCAGACAATAAATGAGTATTTCTCTGTTTTGCTGCTAAATGGATTTCTTTTATTTGACAAGCAGAACACAGTGTAACCAAAGGACAGAAATTGGCCGTTCAGAAAAGCATCAGTGCAAATTCCTCAATAAAACGTGTCCTTGGCCACAGTTCAGGCTAGCATTTTCTAAGCTTGCTCCCTCTACTCTGCACCACAGGTTAATGACTTCACCTCTGTTCTTGTAAAAAGTGCTTAATCCACCCCCACCACTGTTTAATTAGGCTTTCAGAAAGAACACCAGAGCAACTCTTAATAGCCCCTCTTTAGGGCTGATCTACCCTGATGATTCCTTTAGGGATCTACAACCTTACGATATACTTCTTGATGATGCCCTCTTTGCTGAAAGGGTTACACTGGGCACTTGGGCAGTGCCAGCTTGTGGAGGGCTAGAGGCAGATGGAAAGAAATCTGCCTGGTGTGCTGTTCCCTCCACACGAGCAGAGAGCCATCCATTTCTTCCATTAAGGAGTTGTCACTCAGCCCACCCAGCTGGAAGACCATTTCTGATGGCCAAGCTGGCTGGTGGCAGACAATTCAGATACAAAGTGTGCTTTAAAAGGAAGCTCAAACATCATTTGTAGGAAAATTGAAAATGCATGGCTTCCACCACAGCCAATTTTTTAATGACTGTAATATTTTAAGTGATTATTTTTGCCACTTCAGATTGCTCCTTAGAGAGGAGAAGATTTTTAATTAAAATCTAGGCAATGCAAACAGATGAGATATGAGGAACAGAGGAAAGAGAAATAAGATGAATAAAATTAATTAAAATGGCATTGTTGGCAGAGCCGTAAATTAGCCACTGGCTCGCTGGAAATAAAATATCCTGGCACATGAACTTGCAGAGGAAAGCAAGAGGTGCTGTGGGGTAGCTGGGAGCTGATGGCTAGTCTGCACGTTGTGTTTCCAAAGCCTTTCGTTATATGTATGCAATAGCTTTATCACATAGTTTCTACACTCTGGTTCAGTGGGTTTTAAAGATTCAGACATCATCCCCCCAAATAGAAAGAAAACCCCCTAGTAGGAAAAGAACACTTTTTCTCATGGGACAAAATACATTTCTATTACTTTTCACACTTTCGGTTTCTAGGTAATTTAATGCCAGTTACAAACCTGCAAACTTGGCTGGGACCAGAGTCCAGGTGCAGGAATGCCACAGAGCAGGTTCTTTAGTCAACACAATAGAGTCAACCCTGGCACGTGGCTTTTAGGAAGCTTAAAGAGTGATTTTTTTTCCCTCATTATTTTCTGGGATCATTAGGCATTCACAGTTGAACCACACCTCACTAGGATTTACAAAGATTCAACTTTTGGTATATTTTGTGACAAGTGTCTAATCACTTGGCAATACTATCCCCTCTGAAATGGACACAGTGACAGGCTTGAACTGGAGGAAGAGAGGAGGGCCAACCACGTGAATTTCTACAGGACAGTCACTAGCCTCATCTCTGGTGAGCTGGATTTTCACACTGTTAGGTTTTTGTACTTGTCTTCTCAAATTAAGGCCAAGGATGCCAGGCACACCCAGGAGGCTACGGCACAGCGTAGCACGAAAGACCAAGCTCTGTAATAAAACGAGCTTGGCTTCACAACTCTAAGCCTTTTGACATGTTGGAGCCCCTGCTTTTTCCTTTTCTAAATGAGGGTAATTGTAAGGAATAGATGAGAGACCAGAGGGATGTAGCTAAAGATAGCAATCTTAGGGGTCCATATATATTGCTCTTCTCTTTATTTTTGTTGCATAACTTCCTTTTCTTAAGAAATCTTACTTCAGAGAATGCTGCCATGCAAAGTTATTTTGTTAGGAGTTGTGCCGCACGCAAAGATGATGGAGATGCTTCCAAACAGAGGAAAGATAACGCTTCCTTATTGAATACTGTGTTAGCCTAATCAGCAATTAGATGTGTCAGTTTCAATCCCAAACAAAACAAGGTGAACACAAAAGGAGAACGAGGCTCCGGGGACTTGTCTGAATGGTTATCTTCTGCCGAACTGATCAAAATCAGGTGTTTGTAGGCTACCGCCACTCTTGCTCTGGTGACCTGGCTCATGTCCACACCTCAATGATGCTATTCCATATTAATTACTAGACAAATAAACCTCACTGGGGGGCGGGGGACTGTGAAAGGCACAGTACCACACTTAACCCTTCATCCCCAAAGTATTCTTATTAGCTTAACAAATTATATCCTGGCGCAGTTTGTAATGTGTACCCACCTCTTGGGGGAAACACAATGAGAACAGCACAGTTCCGAGGGAAGCGTACCCCAAGCAGAGGGAATCTGGGTAGACAGCATGCAATTAACCAAGCTGGAATCTGGCCAGGAAATCATGGTTATCATTCAGACCCCTTGTGGAAGAAGGCATGGGAACACGGCTGGCCACAAGTCTTACCGAACTCAGGTTTGCCCTCATTAGAACCCCGGAACACAAGTCCCTCAAGTCACATGCTAAACAAACAACCTGCAAAGTGTATTGTTTTTTCTTTTGCCAAGCAAACCCGACTGCTTCCTAATTGTCCTTTCACCTTGCAAGAAAGCAAAGTCACGGAGGGAGCCACTGAGCTGTTTTCCCAGGGCCCTGAATGGACTGTTACACAGAAGACGAACCGGGCACGGTATCAGGGAAGCCTTGTTTTCAGGGGGGTTTATTCCCAAAAGACAGGTTTGAAACTGATCTGGCTCCACCTTGACTTTCCCTCCTACCACTGTCAAATCCATTTTTTCCTCATTAGCCTCGGCTTCTACTAAGATTTAAACCTTTTCAGCCAGGCTCATTTACAGTTTTATTTTTTTAAATTTGGACACGGTTTTTCTTCTCCACTGGTGATTCTGCTATTTGTGAGAATTAAAAGCATTTGAGGGGTGACATCAGATGCTGGGAATGAAGCTGCAGTTCTAATGTGGGATGAAAACTTGCCTTCTGCCCAGTAGAACAACAACTTTGCTAAATTCACTACATATAAGGCCAATAAGAAGATTAACAGACTCTCTTGTTCCAATTTCATGATTCCTTTGAGGTAAGCCTGCTGACTTACCTAAGGGCTACTGCCCTCATTCAGGCCCCCTTTTTGTTTGTTAAACAGGGAGAACTGTGGCCTTATAATCAAAGGTGAATGTGGCAAAGGAGCAAACTAGTTAGATGAGAGAAGAGACAGAAACGAGACTCTCCTACAGCTCGACACTTAGTACTTGCAAACCTTTAGTGTGAATTTGCAAGTTTCAATACATTGCTTCTTAAAAGAGTTTCTAAATATGTGTGTTCAAACCATAGCCTGTTTGCAAGGGCAATTACTCTTAACAGCCTTGGTGGCTGTTAGCGTTGACTTACTTCTCAGCACAAATCACGCACAAGGAGGGATCTAGAGGTCTAGGCAACTGGGTAATAAATAGCAAAACATCATCAGGTGGAGGCAATCAGAATGTGAAGGTTTCTTAAAAATGAGAGGCATGTGGCATGGCACCTGTGTCCCAGTGACCTGCTTTTAATCTGCAGGCCAATTCCAGCTTTGACAGAAGCCAGTGATTTATGCCTTTGCAAACTCAGGGGAATCATGCTCACTGAGCAGATAGAAACACTTATAATGGGCACTGAGCAAAGCACTCTTCCTGTTTTTGCTTGTCGTGCACAGACACACACACACACACACACTCACACACACACACACACACCTGTGCACACACAGAGGCATGCACACAGGAGACAGCAAAGAGTTATGGATGATTTATACTTTCAAGATAAATTTCGCACCCGCCATGAAAGTTGTGTGCAAAAAGACAAACAAAACAGTGACTTGACCGATACATGACCACGCCATATTGATTCATTCAGAAATTCTACTTTGTGGGGTGCGATTAAGACATGAGGAGGAGGAGGAGAGAGAAAAATTCTCACTCATTTCTAGCTATCCCGGCTCACCACCATTTGCAGCCCTCCTCTGGTGGCAGCACAACCGAAAGCAGGCATCTCTGGGCTGACCCTCCAAACTCACTGAAGATATTTCCCTTTGAGCCTCTAAGTATATTCTCAAATTGCAAGATGCAAATCTGAAAAGGGGAGACAGATGGGCCGAAAGAATGTGTGAGCTGTGTTTTCAGTAGCTGATCAACATGACATACGGGGTGCCGAGGTTTCCCTGCCTGTGCCTACAAGCCTTCATGAGATGCTCCCAATAGGACTGCTGTTCTAGTCCTCGCCCATCACAACCACGGCTAGGCTACTAGTACTGTTGTCATTCATTATTGTCAACGGTCCACGTGGCTTTCATGACATTGCTAGCCTCACTCCCGAGTGTGAGAACCTTACCCAGCATGAAATGCTAAACCTTGATGGTCTTAAATGGAAAGAGCCAAAATATTCCGCTTGGATCCTTTAATCCTTGATTAAACCGAAATCACTCGCAGCTGGTGCACAGATTCTGCCTTGAGATTCCTCCTTCTCCCTCCTCAGATGGGACGGTGGGACCTCTGACACTCACACATCCCAAATGCCCACAGCTTCCAGACAGAAGCCCTGATGTGGTAACAGCAGCTATTCTAACAATTGCATTGACAGGCTGATACCATAACCTACTTTAGCAAAGTGTAAACTGACACCATTTCCTTACACTTCTAGAAAAATACACAGAAGTAAAAAGTCTTCTTTTCTAAAGGAGGCAAAATCACCATTGCCAGCAAATGAAACCGGTGATTTAATAGAGAGTGGGTCTCCGGCTGATAGTGGTGGGTGCATGCTGTGTGTGTGTGTGTGTGTGTGTGTGTGTGTGTGTGTGAGGGTTGCTACAGAGGCAGCATTCTGAGGATACCTTTTCATTTCCCCAGTCTATTTACTGTCATTTAAAGCCTCAGGTACTTGGTAGAGAACAAAGCCTCAGGATTGTTGGGAAATGAAAAGTCACGCTGTTAATTAGAAGCACGTTAGAATTGCTGGATCTTTTCTTCCATGTGGGAAAGTTCTCTGAGACAAGCCTGGAAGCTGAGGCAGGCAGCTGTGGGCAAGTTTACCGAATGCAAAACTACAGCAAAAGGCTGGGGATGTAGCTCGGTGGTAGAATTCTCCTCACCTGGGTCCAATCCCACCACCACACGTCAAACACACACAGATTCGAGAGCAGGTGCTATAGAAAAAGCTGGATTCTTACAGGTGCAGTTGACACTAAGACCCAAGACTAGCCAGTAACGTCTGTAACTCAGAGATCTATGCTAGGGACTGTACCTCCAGGTCCCTGGGTCATGTGCTACCTTAAGCTAATTTCTCTGTCTAGTCTTTTGCCACTTTTGCTCTACTTGGGATAAACAATGACACTTCGGATGAAACCATAGTTTTTAAGAGGAATTGAAACATCTGAAGAAGATGAGAGAAATGCAGCCTGCGAGTGACAGAGACTCACTTTTCTCTTTCCTTTTTGACCGATGATCAAACATCACCTTTGAGACCAGCAGCTGGACAATTTAGTTGGAACTGTGCATATTCGTAACAGCTTCCCTTTATCAACATTAATACTTAAGGAACTTTTGAAGACACACATACACACACACACACACAGACACACACACACACCACATTTTCTTTTCTTAATGTAACTTAATATGTAACTACCTTAACACACACAGAGATACACATACACACACAATACACATTTTTCTTCTCTAAATCATAAGTGTGTTTTCTCTTTGACTTAATTAAAATGTAACTACCTTGGAAACATTTAATAAACATAAAAAGATAAAGTCTGTTGAGCAAACATATGTAATGCTTACAGTTAAAGTCCAAAATAAAGCAACATTTTAAACACTATCGTAACTCATAGGAACACTGTGATGGTTTCTAAGTGGTTATAGTCAGTTTTCATCTCAAGGGACATTAAGAAAATAATTAACATTTGATAAAGGCATTTCATATAACTAAAAAAATACTTTTTATAATTCCAAATCATCTGGTCAAAGAAAAGGTTTTCATTTTGAGATATTTCAAACACAAATCAAAAGAGTGGTTATACAAATGAATTAAAAGGACAATTTAGATTTGACTAGGGCATGTATTTCAAGTTTTCAAAAGAAAAATTGGAGTAGAACTTCAATCTGGCAGGTGACTTAAAGTCAAGAAAATAAATCATTACCACAGTGACATTTTTTTTTTCTTAGTAGACTGTGGTCCCTAGACAATTCTCAGCTGTGTGGTTAGGAAGCTTATGATCAGGACAAGACTAAAAAGAAAACAAGCATTCTCTACCCGAAGTTTTAATTTAATTAAATTTCTTACCGAAGCAAAAGCAGACTTCATGCATTTTTGGCGTGGGTGGGACCAAACTCCATGTCTTAAGAAATCAAGTAGGTAATTAGATTACTATAATAGCTTGTAATAGGAGGCAGAAATGCACATCCATTCAGTAGAGGGCTTGAGAGTCGCTTGATGAAGAACCATTCTGGGGAAGGACTCAGATCTGCTTGTTAGTGTAGAGACAGGACAGCAGAAAGCCCCCTTCAATGCAGCGGCAAGAAGGTGTCACTCAGAGCACCCGGACAAAAGTTCTCTGTGCAAAAGCAATTTGTGCACTCTTTCTAAGGCAGCTGCAGCTTTAGAAATGTTCTCTAAGAGGTCTCCGGGGATGCTTTCCTGAACTGAGCAGAGAGGATGCCTGTTTTCAAGGCAGGTACATAGCTGTAACAACGTCACCCCATGCAGAAATGGCTACAGGTTTTTCTGCTCGAGAAAAAGGAGAGTTTCTGGGTTGAGACCAATTTGCAATCCCTTTTCTTGTATAGTACTGAAATACATTCTCAGAAGGCAGTAAGCAAGCTGCACCCTGTGGCACAGGCCTCTCTAATCCTAGATACCAAAGAGGCTTCGGGCAGAAGGGAGGGGGTAGAGGGCAGAGGGCAGAGGGCAGAGGGCAGAGGGCAGAGGGCAGAGGGCAGCAGGCAGAGCCATCGTAAGTTTGAGGCATATATGGATTAAATGGTGAGTTCAAGGTCAAACTGTTGTGCTGTGGTTTGAATGTGCTTGCTTGTCCCAAGGGAATGGGCACTATTTGGAGTAGTTGTGGCCTTGCTGGAGTAGGTGTGTTACTCTGGTTGTGGGTGTGGGTTTTATGACACTCTAAGATACTAGATGCCTAGAAGCAGCCTTCCCAACAAGATTTTGGACTCTCAGCTCCTCCTGCACCATGCCTGCCTGGGCACTGCCATGATCTTGCCCTGATGATAATGAACTGAACCTCTGAACCTGAAAGCCAGGCCCAGTTAAATGTTGTCCTTATAAGAGTTGCCTTGGTCATGGTATCTCTTCTCAGCAGTAAAACCCTAACAAAGATACTATCAACTTGATAAGAACTTTCATCCCTGCCCCAAATAGTAAAAAAAAAAAAAAAAAAAAAATCTGGGGATGTAGCTTAGTACTAGGACACTTGCCAAGTATGTAAAAGGTCCTGGGTTATTTCCATATATATGTACATGCAAAAAAAAAGCTATTTCAAGCCTTTATATTCTTGTTACCCTTCTTTTGGTCTCACCCTATCTAACACAGGACTGTTTTGCATCTGTAAGTCATAGCTACAAAAAAAATTAATTTATTTCTACACATTAGAGACACGTAGGGACCCAGAGTAAGGCCTAATGGTCCTTTTTGTATTGGTTCTTTATTACAGTCTCTCATCAGGCAATCTCATAACTGCTATCCCCATCCACTAGGTGACAACTGCAATAACTTCTGACCCACTTCCTGCCAACTACTTGTCACTTGGCCCTAAAACATCAAGAGCTAGGTGTCTGAACTGAAGCCAACCTTAACAGGTCCTGTGAATTTGTCCCTCCTCCTGTATTTCTTGTTTCAGCAAATAGCACCCTTGTCAATTTAGCTGCCCAAACCCTGTCCCTGACATTGGTAACCCCCTTCTTCTACTTTATCAGTTCCCAGTGACAAAATCTGAAATCTATCCACATTTCTCCACCCTCTTTCCCTGAAGCCTGTCTAATGAGATCTCTCACTGAGCCAACTGTAAGCAGCTCCTTGGTCTTTCCAAATACTCTTCACTCAGAGTTGTCTCTTAGAGAAGCAACTTCAAATACCAATGTAATTGTCTCTGACTTAAAGAACTTCTGTGGATATGATCTCCAGATATAATTCCAATAGTACAGCAGCTAGCAAATCTTCAAGGTCGTCCCACTTGCCATGACACCAAAATTACTTACCATGAGTCTCAGAATATGTGTGTGGGGGGGCTGTTTTGAACGCTACTGAAGGGTTTCTGCTTTATGTACTCACCGTCTACACTGGTGGCTTTCAACTTTCCTCATGTTGTGACCCTTTAATACAGTTCCTCGTGTTGTGCTGACTCCCAACCATAACATCATCTCACTGCTACTTCACAACTGTAATTTTGCTACTACTGGTATGAGTTGTAATGTAAATCACTGATATGCAGGATATTTGATATGTGACCCCTCCTCCCGAAGAGGTGGCAAACCAAAGGTTGAGCACCACGGATCTAGAATGTCTATCTTAGCTTGGGGCTGCTGTTAGAGAATATCA
Source organism: Micromys minutus (assembly GCF_963924665.1). Lineage (NCBI taxonomy): Eukaryota > Metazoa > Chordata > Mammalia > Rodentia > Muridae > Micromys > Micromys minutus. The sequence goes on along the minus strand of NC_137958.1, from coordinate 12,659,495 downwards.
TAGGCTGGAATTTAAGTAGGAACACCCGTTTCTAATAGTTTTTGAAGTTGGAGTTCCGAAATCAAAGTTCTGGAAGAGGCAGCAGGTGCCTCACATCCTTAGCCTTGCTATGTCTTCACATGCTGAGGGCCAGAGAGTCCTCCTTCATAAGAACACTAATTCCCCACTCACAGAGGACTCATGCTTATGACTTAGTGACCTCACAGGGGCTCTATTCTCTAGCTCCATATGATAGTATTATAACACACAAATGGCTGGAGGACACGGATGTGCAGTTAAAGCTTCTACGTATGACATCTCCAGTTCTTGGAGTGTTATTCCTCCTCCTACTTGACGACTTTTTGACTGCCCATGAGTGTTTGCTTAAGTTCTCTATTTTCTGGAAATCCTTCTCAATGTCCCAAGCTTGGATTTGGTGCTGTCTCAATTCTCTAAGCTTTCCCAGAAAATGACAACTGGACTGTTCTGTATTTGCACAGCTAGGAGCCTATCTGCTCCCACTGACTTGATAGCCACAGCAAGGGAAGAAATGCATTTGCCTTTTTATGTTCACAGGGCCCAGCCCAGTCTGAGTTCTCAAATAATTGTTAAATGAATAAGTAAACAAGTGTTTTTTTTAAAAAAGAGGTATCACACCCTTAAATGGCACAATATGAGGTATAAGAATGATAATATTCAGAAGAGCTGTCTTGGAAAGTTTATCTTGACGTAACTGGAAAATAGGTTAAAGATGTTCCAACCTTGACTGTTGCTCCAGGGAAGAAGAGCCAGTTGCCTGTGTCTACTGGGTCGAGACTGTCCTCCAGAATGACTTGTCTGTGGGCTGCGTTGATGAGCAGGATGTTATCCAGGGCCCAGCAGGCTTCATACACCTCCCCCACTCTCAGGCTGTCCTGCTTCCACTGGAACTGCACGTTCTCCCCCTTGGCGTCCTCAGGAAGGTAGAGGATGTGGATGATTGTGCTCACATTGGACGGAGCTCTGGAACAAGTGGTGAGAAGGGAGGTCAGGCTCACGGGTAAGACCATAGCCTCACAATGACATGCAATGCTCACTACAGACATGCAAGCCGGTGCTCCAACCTTCAGGATCTGCTGCTTCTTAGTTTTCCTATTAAAGCAAGCACTAAGTGTGCTCAAATAAAAAAGATCAGTGGAAGAGAAAGTGGCGCAAGCCGCTATAATAAGACAAAAGGAGTCAAATTGTGTCTAGAAGAATTTTGGCACATGGTAGAGATCCCTTAAAATCATTCACTTGATTAGAAAAAAAAAAAGAAAAATTGAAATTAAGTGATGATTTTTATTTTGAAATTATGCATCAGTTGGAGGTCATTGTATGTGATATACTTAAGATAAATGTGTATATATGTACTTTTAGGTGATATGTTTATGTATACATAGACTATGAATGATATATATGTGATATGTTTAAGTATATAATAGATATATGATACGTTTAAGTATATACACATAAGGAAGGATATATGATATATAGGCATTATATACTAGTCATTTTATTTTTAGTCATTAGGTATATTTTCATATCTGATGAATGATTGAAATGTGAGATTTGCTATAGAATTAAATGTATTCACTTATAATTATTTACAATTGTATACAGGCCAGTCTTTTAAAAACTGATAGAATTTAATAGGCTTTTAATATAACATTACATCTATTAGAATCTAGCTCTTTTTGTTATATAATACAAGTTTTATTCATCATTTTATTCTCCCAAAGTAGAAATCTGCTGTTGTAAAAATGGTCATTTTAGCTGAGATTAAAAATGGTGTTAAGATGCGAATGAGTGGTAGGCTGGGCTCTCTATAAATCAGGTTTGGAAGGGCTGGAGAAAAAGCCATATTTTTCACCCACCAGCAAAGCACATATATCTCTTCAGAATTGTCAGCGGGGTTATAGATGGCGTATCTCACCTTTGGGGGCAATCAATTCCCTTCTCATTTACAATAGTTTATGGTATTTTTTTTTTTTAGCTTCCAAAAGAATTTAAACTGATGAAGAGAATGTACTTTGGTTTCAGATGGTGGTTAGAGAAAACTTTCATGCTGATCACCCATCACGGTAAGGGCAATTTGCATGCACAGATATGGTGGTTTGGTATGCAGACTAAAATTGAAAGTGTCACTTCATGAAAAACATCTAATGTACTCAGCTGAATGCGATGTTCCCATATGCAATCAAATGTGTACTTTCATTCTTATCACTTTAAAATCATATAGCTCTTCTCTAGCAAGAAATACACATCATAATTTCCTTCAGTTATGTTATAATGTAGCAGAAAGAAGTCTGTGGAGATAAAGGTAAAATTTCTATATGGATGCTGGTTTGATTACATCCATTCAGACGCTTGAATATCCGATGTGAATGCATTTTCAAAACTTAGAAAATATAGAGAATAACAAATATTGTCATAAAGTTGACACAGCATGTTAGAGCTCAGAGTGCAGTAACCACCAGTAAATTAAACCCCATCCAGGCACAGGAGAATCATTTATTAAAATCCCAACTTAGAATAACCTTTCTCAGATTTGTTAGACTAGAGCTTCTGTGGGCTTTTATTTTTTATATACTTCTGGAAACCTTGTGAAAACTGGTTAGTATTAAAGATTATCAACCCAATTCTTCTGTATCCCTAAATAGATCATCGTCTTCTTAATATAAAGAAGAGAGCTAATGGAAAACAAATGTCACAAAATTGGTGGGAAATGTACTACCTAAAATGTTTCCAACTTAAGAAATAGCCCAGTCACCACAATTCCTTTAATAAGGATTAATTTAATGTGGGGCTATTAATTTAATGAGGGGCAGCCTTCATTGCAGCAGACACTGTGTCTGTCTCAAAGTGTGGGGTTTGGTTTCCTTTTCATTTGACTTCTGTAATCAACCATCCACTCTGAATTTTAGTCCCTGGATAAAACTCTGCAATAGTGGTAAACATGATTTGGGATTTTCTAAGCCCACCAAATCTTTCCAACATTAGAGAGTTCCTTTTACCTGGAGCCTCCCTCTTCATTTTCTCATTGAAGAACTCCTGAAGTAAAGATGCAAGATTTAAAGATTGGTCTGCATGATGTCAGAAGTTAAGTGACAGATGTAAGTGACAGATGATGCAAAAGGCCTAGCTGCTATGAACTCACATCATCATGGACACGGATGGATGCTGGCTGTTGTTACTGGTCATGCTTTCAGCTCTGTATGCCAGGCACAGTCAGGTGACCTCCTGTCTGCCACAGCTGGCGATATGTGCCAAGCAACGCTCTCTCAAAAGTTATGGTATGATCCTGAATGTACTGCAGTCTGAAACAGGCCAGTACAGGGAGTATGGACGGTAGAGAGTTATGAATGGGAAAGTTATGAATAAGAAAGTTGTGAATGGGAAATTTATAATATAGCAACATCTTCCTCAAGTAGAACAAGCTGTAATATGTATGCTCATGACTTGCGAAATGAACAACCCAAGTATATTAACCATAAACAAAGAATTCTATACAGAATGAAGGCAACTAGAGGTGCAGGAGTCTTCCTTCAACAGATGTGGGGTAAATACTTGAAATGGTAACAAACCTAATTTTCTCGAGCTGAATCCAATCGGCAGTATTGTTCTTGGCATATGACACAATGATACTGGGGTCGGAGTAACTAAATCGACACGATCCTGACCCTAGAAATAAGAATAACAACAAATTTCATGGTTAAAAAACAATGTGATTACAGGCAATATAAGTGTAAGCCAGTCGGCATCCCTATAAATATTCCCCTGTAAATATTTTCAATATTTTAAAAATGTCTAAATGTTTCTTCCGTTATTCCTACTATGGTGAGGTTCCCTGTGTTCTGTCATAAATGAATATAATCTAACAAACAACCTTAGGAATTGGAAGGAAGGTAAAAAAGAGAAATTTCAGGTTTCTTTAGAGACATATGAACTACTTAAATTAGATTAAAATAAGCAGTTCTGTGGAAGGAAACATTAAATTGACTGAGTGATTAATAATGCTGCTATTGCTCTTGAAACTTAGTATCAGCAGATAGTGATTACTTTAAATGATGTTCCAGTCACTAAATTGGGGGAAGGAAAGTCGCCTGTTCTCTTTGCATGTGTGCTAGTTAAAAGATGCAACAGCATACGGGGAAATAAAACACTGTTAAAACATTCTATCTCTGAATGCACACTGACTATTGGAGATGTGGTGGATATTACGTTCCTGCAACTCAACACTTGATATTTAAGGCAGAGACATAATATCTCACTGTATTTGGCAGTTGCCTCTCATCATTATTTCCAGTACTGGAGCACGAACATCCAAGGAAGTTCTAGAACTGATGAAAAAGTTGAGTCTCCATTTCCAATGAGTTCACATAATGAAGAACATGCTCTGGGTGTGATTTCAGAGATCCCACAAAACCCCAAACAGCTATGAAGCATTTGCTACACGCTTACTGTAACTAATACATCAGAGGTTTCTTTTTTCTATTGCAATAAAACCAGATGAACCAAAATGAAAAGAAACAGTACAATTTGTGTTTAACTTCCATCCATCTGCTAGAAGAGCCTCCATTTCAGCAAATAGCATCTGTTGATGGCTTTCCATTTGTAGTAGTCAGGGCGCCAAGCGTTCATCAGACTGATTTACTTCATTTCAGTGGCATTTAGTAGAAAACTGGTTAGTTTGAAATGGCCAAAGCTGGCAATGTGCTACGAGATCAGACAGCACTTTTCCTAGCTTTATTCTCACAGCTGAAAGGAAGGTGAAAAGGGGTGAAAGGAAGGGGTACGGAGAGGACGCACCCGGGTACCCTGCTCTACATGGAAACCCTCCTTATGCCACTGCAGCGGTTGCCAAATTCTACCTTTCAGGAACAGCTGGTTAAAATAAACATCAAACTGTGACAGGAAACGGAAGCTGGCAGGAACCCTGGGACAAACCAAAGAATGGGATGTGGTAGGGGATGGCATTTCAGGAGAAGTCCAGCCTATTTTGAAGATTTAAGTTCTATTTGCATGTTCCTTGTATGTGGTTCATGTCCCAAGGGCTTAAGAGTCAACGAAAGAGGTAAATCCTTGTAAATTACAACCACCAGAAAGCAACACACAGAGTGCAAAATCTTGCAAACTGTTTATAAAGCAAGCATAGAAAAAATGTTGGCACACACCAAATCGATATTCAAGGCATCCCGATAACAATACATTTTCTATCAAATTTCTTATGCTGCCTTCTCAGTGTTACGAGATTAAATTTACGGCACGACTAGGGAACAGAGACACTTGACTCCTGAGTCACGTGTCCTCAGTCACTGGATCATAAAATTCTCTCATATCTAAAGTGAGTTCTTTAATCCATCTCCTCCTCCCCATAGTCTAAGGGGTGCTCACCAGCTCTTGCTCGTGTCCGTAATTGTGATTAGCTCCCCACCGCTAGCCCTCTGACCTCACCTGTGTTCCTCTGGTAAATGAGCATCTTCTCCCTGTGTTTATCATGTTTACTAACTGCCCAGTGTCTCAGCACATCGATGGCACCATAAAGAGACCAAGTAGGTACTCTGAGGAAAATAATTTTATCAGGGTGATCACAAAGCGTTCCAGTGGAGGGTGTCCACTTGGAAGACCATGACTTGGGTTCGGGGCACCAGTCCAGTGGATGAATCATGCCCCACACTCAGCCAGAGTGAAGCTGGTACCTGGAAAACTGAGGCTGAAACCCCCCTTGCCGCATAGATCCCAGTCAGTACTGTGAGATCTGTTCTTTCCCAGACTCGGCATGGCTCTTTGACCCTTGTATAGGACAGGGGAGGACTAAGAAACTCTTTATTGCATTCTTTAGTACTCTGGTGCCTAGTGCTACTTCCAGCTCCCTGTATATGGTGTGATACGCAGAGTTACTGCTTCTGTAAGACGCTTTTATATGGAGTGGGGTACCGGAAACAGGTACCTCTTTATTTCCTCTCACATCAACAGTGTCTAACTGACAAGTCTGACACACATAACACCAGATAATAAAGACAATGCTAACTGTCAAAGGCAAAGTACCCTGGTTTGCAGATCCATTTCTCAGATGCCAGACCCCACTTACTGCAATCACTCACTGTAAAGAGAGCAGCAGTGTAAGAACTTGAAGGCTGAGTGATGGAAGGAAGATTACTGAAACCATAGCAACAGCTATGGTCTAAGAGACAATGCTGGGCTCAAAGTAGGTCTAAGTTCAAAGGCCAGGTACATGCTTTTAATCCCAGTACCCAGAAAACAGAATCAGGTGGGTTGCTTGAGGCCAGCTGGGTCTGTTCAAGATTTCCAGAAAACCCAGGGCCAGAGTCACAGAGTGAGACTTTGTCTCAACAACAACAAAAACAACAACACAAAAACTTCAAGCATTTATTTGAAAAATCGTCTCTGTTACTTTTATTTTAACTCACAAGGATACAAAGTAATAAAGTCTACTGTTACTAAGCAAAATCAGTGAACTGAAATTTGCTGAGGATGCTACAGAACCCAAGAAATCTGGTCCCCACATGCTGCAGACAGATGACCACCAGTGTTTGAGGGACGTCAAAGGACGTTATTAATTCTATCTAGTTTTCTAAGTTATCAGTTCTTAATTTTAAGTGGATAAGTTACTGACTGGTAAACATTCCTAAATACCAACTGTTGTTCCCAGCATTAATGATCACTCATAACTGTCCCGTACAGCGACAGATTGTTTAGGACACATCTGCACTGCAGTATAATGGAAGTCATTCATTCTTCTGTGCTAAAGGTGCTGGGTACCACCTTGAAACTGTCCAGCAGGAAGCAGCCCCTTACGCTTCATTGGGATGTCCTGAACTATGCCACTGAACTGTCTTTGAATCTGTGTTATGTACAAACCCTACGTAGCATAATCAAGTTACGTACAAGAACATTAGGTTGCCCCATGACTTTTGACATTTAAATTTAGAATCCTGTTCTTAGATCACAGTTGTTGAGAGTGTAGCATACATATTAAGACAAACAGAACACGTGGATGAAAATGTCCTTTTTTCCACACACCAGTCTCCATACTTCATGTTGCCTTTATATTCATGTTTTCTACCTTTGTCTTGATGTAATAGGGTATTTTTTCCTAGCTGAAACTGTACCCTTCTCCTAATGTCTCTTTTTACCTTGCCACCATTCCCACCTTTGGGTTCTGGTGAGTACCAAACAACTCCCTAGTAGACTCAAACTGTTTTAATCCTTTTTTCCCTCTGCATTCATCCCCATTTAGTTCTATTACCTACTTCTCAGGCATTCATTAAAATCTATCCTCTGAGGATCCAGTGTGATGGTTAATACTCCTTGTCAAGTGGACAGGTAGGATCTGGAATTACCCAGGAGACAAATCCCTGGGCATGTCTGTGAGAGACTTTCTAGATTGGGTAAAGTGATTTAGGAGAATAAAAAGTATATGTCAGTGACATCATTCCATGAGCCGAGGATATTGACTGAATAGAATGTTGAAAATAAGTGAGTGGAGCATCAGAGTTTGTCTCTGCTTCCTGATCATGGATGTCCTGTGACCAGCTGCCTCACACTCCTGCATCCATGTGTCCCTCAGGATGCCCTGTGACCAACTGCCTCACACTCCTGCATCCATGTGTCCCTCAGGATGTCCTGTGACCAGCTGCCTGACATTCCTGTATCCATGTGTCCCTCAGGATGCCCTGTGACCAGCTGCCTCACACTCCTGCTGCCATGCTCTCCCTGATACAATGGACAGCACTATAGATTACAGAACAAAATAAACTCTTTCTTAACTTGCTTTTGTCAAGTATTAACTGCACTTGTGTTCTAATGAATTCTAATGGTGACTTGAAGATCTACTACTAAGCCACACTCCAACCCTTACCATTGTAATCCCCCAAAAATTTTATAGTAAACTTGGTCTGAATCTCAGCTAATAGTTGTAACTAAGATTAATTATGAGACCTTGGCCCTGGTCCTATGTAAATTGTAGTGTCCCTATTATAATTTGGAAAAAATAGACAAGTAACTTTCTGCCTTTGTCAATGGCAGGCAGGCCACAAGGATAATCAATCAATTACTAAATCAATGAGTCAACACTCTATAAAAAGTAAGTGCTAATGGCAGGGCTATATGGGAATCCAGAATTCTATGTATTTATTCAGTCTTAGTTCTCCTGACCTTAGCTATCATTCTGGAAAAACGGACCTCAGACCAGCCAGCCCTTCTTCCCTATGAGGTAAAGCTTTCTTTATTGTCACATCTACACAGGTTCTGTGGCAGCCAGAGATCCGTCTGCATGGCTATGACACTATCCATTCATTCTATTGGGCTCACACACACTTCAGACCCCGGTGAATGGTCACACTCCCAGACACATGGCATTACCTGGCCACCTTCGGTAAGATTCTCCCCTACCACTCTCGGATTTAATTTCCTTCTTGCTCTGCTATGCCCACAGTCATTCACTTGACAATGTCCTCCTCCCTCTGGAGCATTGGCTTTACCAGAGCAGATTTCATTTCTCAGACCCTGTCCCCAGCTCTCAGTGAAGAGCCGACTGGACATTTATCACATGAAATAAATGCTCTCCAGACGTAACTCTAGAAGGTCCTTTGGAAATGTACTAACAGCACTATGGTGCCATCACCACTGGCTCCTGTGGAGATCCTCTTTCCTCAGGACAGGGAACGGAGGGTTACAGCCTCTGCCAGCATGCAGACTAAGTTCGCACCAAGACAATGCCAGTGCCGCCATTTTGTTCTTGCTTTAACACCGCCCTTTGCTGACACAAATCAACCAACAGGAAAGTAAAGATGCAGCAGCTACATTTGCATTTCTTATGTGAGTGACCTTAGCTAAGACAGTCAACATAACAGCCATGCTTCCTGATGTGCTCTGACTAGGTCTGGCCTGCACAGATTCAAGTTTTTGAATGCTTGGTCTATAGGGAGTGGCATTATTGGGGCTGTGGCCTTGTTGTAGGAAGCGTGTCACTGTGGGGGCAGGATTTGAGGTCTTCTATGTTCGGATTACAACTATTGTGATGCACAAACTTGTTCTGCTGTCTGCAGATCAAGATGTAGAACTCTCAGCTCCTCCTCCAGCAGCATGTCTGCCTGTGTACCATCATGCTTCCTGCCATGATAATAATGGAGTAAAGCTCTGAACCTGTAAGCCAGCCCCAATTACACGTTGTCCTTTATAAAAGTTGCCTTGGTCATGGTGTCTGTTCACAGCAAGAAACCCTAACTAAGACATCTGACAAGATGCTTTCCTGGATACCTTGTGGTTCATTTATTACACTTAGTTCTAAGATACAACAGTACAATGGCAAAACATCTAAGCAATCATAAAAACAGGCACTTTTTTAAACAAAGAGTTTCCATGGGCATATCTTCTTTATCTTATTCAATGGTGGGTGGAGGGTTGAACATCCCCTCTCCCTATGTTTCTCTCCTATTTATACGAACATCAAAATTTGCATGTCAGCCTATATGCATTGAAAAGTCTCATGCTATAAACACTCTGAATGTAAAAGAAGATCCTTGGCTTCAAAACCTACGTTAATGTGTATAACTAATTAGGAGCCATAACACAAAATACAGCAGTGTGTAGAAATTGCCATGGTCCTTGTAGATGACTATGATATAGGCAAAAGCAAGATGTTAAATGTGTTAAAGATGCTATGGGAACTCGAAAGATAAAGGCAGAGGCAACTAGCAGGAGACAGATACAAAAGGTCATGAAACAGTTTATCAGAATGACTTAATGCAGCGTGTATGAATACAGTGCTTAAGTCTAACATATTTACTATGGATGGAAATGCATTTAACATTGAGCTGACAAGCATGCATTGGCACCATCCAGGGCCCTGTTGGGAACTCTAGCAGCATGTTGCATGATAGCATTTTAAAACTGCTTTCTCCACTCTTATGATCCCCCCCAACCCCATACCGTTTCTCATGGCAGCCAGCGGTGATGGCGGCACTGAGAATTTTGATAAGGAAAAGCCGATCTGAAGATTCATTTATTGTGGGTTGCTCTGACATGTTTCTATACTTTACTCTATTTTAGAGTGGAGTTATTATTCCCAGTATGAAAAGAGCTACTAGGAACTCCTACATCACACTATGCTGACGCACACAGCACCATGACTCAAAGGCAATGATGACACATTGGTTAATGAATGACGTCAATTCAAATATTAGTTTAAGATTAGTCACTGCACAGAGAAAGTTAAAAGTGCCCTGAAGTTTAAATGAGACTTTTTTTTCTGTTTAATAATCATCCCCCAAATCTAAATGACATTAGTATTAAGGAGTAGGAATGCTAAACTATTAAACATCAAAATCTAGAGGCAGAATTACCTCTGTGCTCTTGACTGAAAATGTTACAAAATAAAATATTGTATGAGCACGTTGTCAATGCACAAGGGCCACCAAACAAATCAAAAAAGAGGTTTGTTTCTTGATTCTGTAATGTCTTCAGAATGGTAGGTAAGTTTCTAAAAATCTGGTACTGGTTGTAATTTTTCATCCTAAATGAACAAACGGAATTGTACTTTATTTTAATTCTATGGTTTTACTTTCTTTCTTAGAGAAACTCTTACCATGCCCCTCTAAACTATGGATCAAATATACCAACCCTGACCCCTCCTCCTGCCGAGACAAACACAGCAGGTTTATTCCTGAGTTCCATGCACGTTCAAGAGCCCTAATACCAGAGGATGGCAATTCATATCCTCAGCTTTATTTTTTCCCTTTCTGAACACAGTGCAGCCCAGGGACAATTTTTTTTTTTTTTTTTGACAGTAGAAAGTGGAAATGCATATGGCTCGATCCAGCTATCCTGGGATGTGTAGAATCTACACTGTAGATGCTTATTTTTGTTTGTTTGTTTTTGAGACAAAGTCTCACTATGTAGCTCCTGTTGTCCTGGAATTCACTCTGTAGACCAGGCTGGCCTCAGATTCGCTGAGATCTGCCTGCCTCTGCCTCCTGAACACTGGGGTTAAAGGAGCGCACCACTATGTCCGGCTGTAGAGGTGCTTCGAAGCAGCAGGCTATCCATGGCAAATGCATACAGTTCAACCAGCCAATTTAAGATAAACAGGTATAAAATGGTTTAAAGAATGAAAAAAAACTTATTATTTTAAAAATTCTTTTCTCTATTACTAAATCAAAACATTCAGATAAAGAAATGGATTACATCACCATCGGGTTGGGATGAAAGAAATTACTTTTAAAGAGTTGTTTGCTCATGTAAGAGATATTCAGCTCCGCAGTCGAATGTGAAGAAGATGAGCCTCAGACATTCGATAGAAGCTGAAGAGAACGAGTAGGTCCCAGGACCTGCTCCCTGGCCTGCTTCTGTGTTACACAGACCCACGGGGGCCTCTGCAGAGCAGTTACCGAGCTGATGTTCTCAAGGACACACTAGCACAAGAAAAAATAACAATTGCAAGTGTGAGTCAAATACAGATTATTGGAAGCAAACTGGAGACTGGCTTACTGTGCAGCGACTTCATCAGTGTCTGTACACACAAGGAGGGGACTCTAAGTATCTCCTGCAATCAGGAATTATCAAAACTCATGAGATGATTATTTCTTCCTATTGGTTTTGGTAGGTGACATAAAATAAGCAACTTTGTAGCTTCTGACAGAACACCAAGGCCACCTAAAAGCAGAAATATTAGTAACCTCCGACTGGCCAGTGACTCCTTCCTTGGGAAGAAACCTACGTGACCTCTTGATGCCAAGAGGCTCAGTGGATAACAAGACTTCATATGGTTTGCTCATTAAATTTACAGATTTCAAAGAGGAAGTATTGGCACATATACTGTATAATATGCCACACTCCAAGCAAATCTGTGGCAATTCTTTCTGATCAAATACATGGATATTTCTGTAGCGAACTCTATACACATTCACTTAAGTAGTAGAGACAGTAAGTCTACACATAGCTTTAAAACATAAAAGTCAAGTCTTGCTGGCAAATGAATTCATGTTATACCAGGTTGGCAACTACAGATATTAAAAAACAAACCTGGCTTATGCTTTTTCTCTTATTTTTTTTATAATATGAAATTGTAGATTGGGGACTATGGGTTTGTATTTTGTATCTCTGGCAGCTCCTTCATCCCCTTTATAGTAACAGAATAAATCAATTGGCTCTTCATGTCTCAAGGCCTGGGTAGTTCTATTTTTTTTTAACATGGTTATGCCCTTTCCCACTAAACTCAGAACTTTCTAAAGTAAATCAGAGCACAAGGCAGGAGAAGGAGGTATTGTCCTCTAGGGGATTGGTAGCGGTTGTGGAGAGCAGCCTCAGACCTCCAGAGTTCCGCCTTAAAAACAATCTGCCCTTTAAAATGCGGCACTGAGCCACAAAAGGAGGAGAGGACCGATCTCACGGAAGTGATAGATGGGAAAGAACACTGGCAGAAATCATGCCTCTAGATAACATAGTGGGGCCATAAATACTGCAGGCTCGAGGAGTGTCGGCACAGGGCCCCATGGAGGACTCCGCCGGCAGGAGTGTCACAGCGGCCATCACTCAACCCTCAGCCTCTGGGATGAGCAGGCTGTAGGTCTGCATGTAAATGACAGCATCTACTATAAAAACATCAAAAAGTTATAGAGTGCATGCAATCTGGCTGCTTGGGGTTCCTTGCTAGGATTGAAGCAAACCTTAGCGGGATCAACATGCCCCTTCATCTCTCAAGATGGATAAATGGAGGGCAGGGCCATTAACTCAGATTGGAAGGAACAGGATGCGGGATGCACGGGCGACTTTGAGGAAAGCTTTTAAAAGGCTAGTCAGTGTTCCTCCCAGGAGCACACCTGCTTCTCTAAGCTGCAGCAATCAAGAAATAGATGTGCCTCTCTCTAAACTGACGTTGGAAAAGGTGATGAACCTACTGCCCTAATAGTTACACTGGTAGTTATATTTAATGCTTAAAAATTTTTTAGCTATGAGTAATATTTTATAATTCACTGGGGGAGATACCACCGCAGGGCCCCCAAGGCAGCAAAAAAAAAAAAAAATTACTAACAATAGCCTATTTGCTATTTTGTGATTTTTCTTTAAAATAATCCTGTCACAATCAAGTCTGCCATTATCCATACAATTATTTTTTGATAGTGAACATCTGTTTAACAATTTCACTGGATGCAGCTGTGCGAATTCACCCACGTTTTAATAATAATAGTGCAGAAAACGACAATCTTACACTTAAAGTTTTAGTTCCTTCCACCTTTCTGGAATCTGTAAGAAACATTCTGGGATCCCTGGTTTATTTGTTATGGTAACAAACGGACCTGTTATTACTATGAGAGCAATATCGGACTCTGTCAAGTCTAGAAGTATTAGCCTACAAGCTGTAACTAAAATAGGACCAAGTTTAAACACATGAGCTCCACTTAGTTTCATGTTGTTTTTGTTTCTTTCCTACATAACCCACACTATTGTAGCAGTTTTCTGTCTGCGCACATTGCCTTACATTGTTACAGACCGATACAAATTGACAGGGCTTATAAACTGGATACATTATAATTAGCTCTTCTCTAATAGAACTCTAGCTCATTTGTTAATACAGCCCAAGTTAGGTAGTTTTTATTATTCTTGTCCAGCTACCACAGGGTGCCATGGACTAAAAGTAGTGTTCAAGACTAGTGAGAAAACCTACTGGGAAAGATGACGGTTTTGTCTTAAGTATGTTACTTCTAACACACTAACCAGATCTGAGATTATGAGTTAAAGTAATGCTAAGAAATGGATGCTGCGGGAAGATGGTCCTTGGCTGAGTCCCTGCTCCATCTAGCCCCCATTAGGCATGCTCTTAGCTGCAGACTGCATGTCCAATGGTGTTAAACACCCTTGAATGCAGGGCTGTTTCTGGAATTCATGAAAGGCAGGCTTGATCTCTCTGTGCTGTGCCTGCATGAAAAGCTGGCAGCTTATGCCCTGCTGAAGTTCAGGGGCCGAGACCTAAGAGGCAGTGTTTTGATTCACGGGTAAAAAGCTGGGCAGGGAAGAATTGCTTATTTCATCAGATAATGTTTTGTGGCAGCCCAGGCAGGAAATGTCCTGGGGCTTCTAGGTTCCAAATGACATGGATGGGAATCATGGCTGAAAGGATGCCACAGATAATCACTTTAATTAAGAACTGTACAGAGGACACTATACAAAGAACTGTACAAAGGACAGTCTTGTAATTATTCTTGGACCTGTGAAGAACAAATGAATTCAATTTTGATAAAATAGGACAGCCAAAGTTAATAGATTTGATAAATACCTATTTTATTAATAGAAATTGTTAATTTAGAGAAATAAATATGTTTATGATATTTGGTCAGCATTGAATTATCAATTAATGATTATTTAAGCATGGAAATCCAGGGTTTAATGTCTGCATTGCTATTGTGTCCCCTAAAAATACTCCCGAGGTAAAGTTTGATGTGTTTATAATTTATAAGTATAATTACACTTATAATTTATAATTGAGGAAAATAATATTAGAAAAAGTATTATGCATAGGAAGATTAATTTTAAGGATTAGGAGTAGTCAAAATAGAATATTCAAATTAATGACCCCTCAGAAATATTCTGTGGGTATTAAAACCATGTTTCTTTTAATTCTTCCAAAAGTAGGAATACCATGTTTTAAGAGCAAGTGTTCCATTTTCTGTATGGTATCTGTTTATTTTAAAATGAGGATATCATGGAGCAATGACTTTTGTTTGGGGTTGAATCTGTCAGTGAACAGGATCTGGGCACAGAAATGTGTTGGTGTCTGACCTATTCATATCTCATTCACCTTCCTGGTTAGAACCTCGTTAGGGGACCTCTCCCAGCTTACAGCAGATGGACAGTGACCACAGGGTAGGAAGTGAGCATCTGCTCTCCCCTTTCGTGTTTTTCCCTCCTTCAGTCCTACCCCTTTTTCTTCACTGTAACTATTCCACTTATCATAGGAAGCAATCTGTGTATGTCACAAATGCTGTGAGCTCTCCCAAGCCTTCCTTGTCCAATTCCCTTCCATGGCCACAGAAGAGAGATTTTTGCCTGAGACTGTGATAAGGAAACTTATGGACAAGAAATACAGAATATGTCAGGCTTACAAGTCAGGCCTCATTTCCTTGAACCGATACAACCAATGCCTCAGTGCCTTTCCCCCAAAGCACCAATTTCACCTGAGGGGATCAGATATGGGCCTTTCCTTGCATTATCAGCCTTGTTTGGCTCTGACCTTGGTGCCAGCTCTCAGAATGGCCTGCAAGGTTATTCCTCTCCCCATCTCCCATTAAGTGTGGTGCTGGCACTAAGCCATGACACAGTTCTTGCTCCTGTCAGTCCCTCCTGAGATGAAGCCCTACCCTGGACCTCCGCCTCTCCTGGATGCTCTGTTAGGATGCATTTTAGTTTTTCCTGCTCTGAGTCACATGACCATCACTGCTGTGTGTGCCACCCACATTGCTTTGTTTTCAAAAACAAACTCCCCTTGCCCAAAGTATTTGGTAATCATTTAAGGGGCAGCCTTTAATCTTCTCATACATATAATTGATTTGATAATAAAATATCTGGGGCACATCATAAATTTTGCTTTTCCCAAGTGATTACAGGTACAGTATATATATATAGCAAACTTCCCAAAGAGCTTCCCTGTGACAGGAGGGCTATCAAGTCCCTTGGTTAATCAATAAGGGACTGGAGATTGCTGGTTCACATTGAGATGGGAATTGTCCATGGGTCTCCCTCGCCTACTCTGCGGCCCCAGCAGTCAGGATGTACGACCCTGAGTCTAATGTGCAACACCACTCAGTGACGTTCCTCGGCTATGGACGAAATTCAATCTAGTTCCTATGCACCTAAAGCCATAAAGACTGGCTCCATTCTCAGTCCTTGGTGATCATCCAAGCAACAAAGTGTGAAAGCAGAGGTGTAGAAATGGCTCATGGATAGGTCAAAACAGAATGATTAGATATCACAAACAAAACCCTGAGGACGTGAAGGTCCAGAGACCTCAGGACCTGCAGCTGAGCTTTGAGCAGTGTGCTGGAGAGGCGCTGCCTGCTCCTGTGTTCCCTCTGTGAGGAAAATCCCTGACAAGCACTGGCAGAGTGCAGCTATGAATGAACTAGTTATGAATGAGTTGCTGATGTTTATGATTTAAGGACCATCAGATAAATGACGAAGTGAACACTTCAAGGTAAACGACATAATCTTTACTTTCCAACAGTGAACCTGTGTTTAGACAATGTTCACCTTTTATTTAGTTACTAGTTTTAGTCATTAAAATTTAATCTGAAGAAATTTCCCAGAAACTTATGCTTAGCATAATTTTACTGCGGTATTTAATCAAATAAAAAATGTTCTCTTTAAAATAAAAAAAACTTAAGTTTTTGGTGTGAAAAGGATTCAAAGCATATAATTATATTTCAAAATAAACTATGCGTATTTTTAATTTAAACTTGTATTTTAAGATATATATGCCATACAGAGGTACTTGTCACTCCTGTGATGAAAAACAGGCTTTCCATGGCCAAAATCAGCTCCACACAGTTATTTATTAAATTAAGGTAATATAGAATTATTCTAATATATACACATTTAGGTTTATGCATTTTTACATATATTCTTAGAGACATGAAAATCAACTCATAAATGTAATTTTAATGTATTTTATACCTGAGGATTTTATAACAAAAACATGTATTGAATTTCAACTTCAGAAAGCATAAACATTAAATTAATTCTGCTATTAAAATTTTTTAAAATTTTAATTTTTTTCATTTACATTTGTTTTGAGCCTAGCTTACCAGAGATTTTGTTGCTATGACACAGGTTTCCATGTTTCAGACAAGGTTTTACTGTTTGTTACTAACCTCTCCAAGTTCTTACTTAGCAAGGAGAGCAGTGCTTGCAAAGTACAAGACACTAATTTAAAATACAGTATATAATTCAGCAAGTTTGTGGAGGGAATGAGCAGCAATTCACACAGTAGAACCGAAGACTCAATTTCTCCTCCCTCTCAATTACCTGTTCTAAAAGAACTGAGAAAATTTATCTACTGAATCAAGCTCCGCATAATTAAGATGTTTATGAATTGGGCTCAAGGGGAAATGAACAGCTTCACTGTGCCAGCCAAACTCTAATCTCTCACACAAGCGACATCGTTTTTCTTTATTTAATTAAAATATGAAGCCACATTTCTCTTCTTTTTTTTAATAACTTTCTGATTCAGCTAGGAGGACCTCAAAATTTGGATTACTCGGGTGGTTAGCTCTCAAAACATGGCCATACGAAATAGGCCATACAAAGTGGTTTATCTCAAAGACACTTTGGTGTGTGTCATACAGAAATCAGCCGAGGCCTGAGTTCTTTCCTAATACCTAATATCTAAATATAAAACATATATGATCTAATGATGTTCCCCATGTTTTGACATTATTAATGCAAACCAAAAGCAATGCAAAACACAGACTCACATCCCTAAAACATAAAAAAATAGAAGCATCCAATGTCCAGTGTAAAACACACACTCACAACCTCCCAATATAAAAACACACATATATAACTCTCCAGTATAAAAACTCAATAACCTGCAGACACACAACCATCCAATGCAAATACAGAAACAAAAACAAAAAACAAAGCCCCAGGCATTCATTATAAATAAAGCCAAATTTAAAAAGGGAGTCAATTTAATGTTATGAATAATTTTCAACAAACAATAGATTCTAAGTGAGCTCAATATTTCCATCCTGTTGAGCACATGAGTGTATTTCTGTCTACTATTGTCAGTAGAAGCAATGTTTATTGGTGATTCTTAGTTTTCTTCTGGATCCTCTCCATCCATCGATATCCTCAGATCATGCCTCTGAAAACCACCTTTGTCATGAAAGTCTGTATCACCAGCTTAACACATATCGATGCCACTGGGATCATTACTTGTCACTCTGGCAGTAAATCTCTACCTGTGTGTCCCCGGCTTTGGAGCTAAGAAAGACACAATTCTGTCAGATCTGCTTAAACCACGCTGTCTGTCTGATTGTCTGCTTTTGTCTTTTGCTGTGTGTGTGTGTGCACGCACACACACATGTGCATGTATGTGTATGTATGTGTGTTTACGCATTTGTAAGTGAATGTACACATGGAGGGTTGAAGTTCATGTGGGTCGTTTTTCTTGCTTGCTTTTCACTGTATTTATGGAGTCAGGGTCTCCTCCTGAACCCAGAGTATGCCGCTTTCTGCTGGTCTGGGTGGCGGAGCCAGCTAGCCACGGAGATCCCCTATCTCTCCCTCTGAGTGCTGGAGTTAAGAGGGGCTGCCATGCCCACCCACTCAGCTTTTTAAATGAGAGTTCTTGTGTAAGACCAGACCACCAAGGCTTTACCCACTGAGCCACCTACTTCCACCGCCCACACTATGTTTACCTTCCATCCCCAACTGGCAAGTAATTTCCATTCATCTAAAGAAAGAGCTGGGTTAGAGTAAATACACTGTTCTTACAGAGTAGCTCAACGAAAATTTCTTTCAAGAAAACTGCAAGTCCAGTCTTAACCCAACTATAAAAACAAAATTCTGAAGAACTCAGTGCATCATTGTCTCCGTTTGATTTCTGTTATGATAAACATTATGGCCAGAAGTAGTGTAGGGACAAATGGGTTCGTATGGCTTCTGCCTCTGCGTCATAATCCATCACTGAAGGAAGCAAGGGAAGAAATGAAGCAGACGCCATGGAGAAGCTGCTCCGGGAGTCTCTGGTTCCCTGGTTTCTGCTCAGCTCTCTTCCCTACATAGCACAGCTCTGTCCATCGAGGATGGTGCTGCAGTGCTATGAGCTTTCGCACACAAACCAACAACCGAGAAAATGCCCCGCGGACATGCCACAGGCGAATCTTATTTGAGCAATCCCTAAACTGAGACTCCTTCAGATACCTCTGGGCTGGGCAAGTTGACAGCTGAAGCTAACCAGGACAATCATATTTTCTAACTGAGGCCCCCTTGTAGCCCTCTTTAAAACCATGGCATTGAAATTGTTATTATTATTATTATTATTATTACTATTATTGAATGGATCAGACTCTGTAGCATAGGATAGCTTTGAACTCACTATGCCAGACTGCCCTGAACTTAGTCCTCAGGCCATGGGATGCCAAGTGCTGTGTTTATGCCATTTTAAATAAGTTCAACTAACTGACTAACAATTCCCAATTAGCCTTCTATTAATCGTTAAAATATTCAGCCTATTTGAACTAGCAACTTAAAGACATCCAATTTTATCTGACTTTGCTCACATCTGCCCAGGCTAGTCCTGGCTTAGGAGGCATTTCCACATCTCTCCTTGCTTGTATTCAATCCACGTCCTGTTCTGAAAGCCTGCTCCTGACCTGCTAAGAGATTCTAGTTGTTGGCTCTCAAGATGTTTCTAGCTAGCAAGCTCCCCACAACCCTTGCCTTTGAATTATACCATGAAGACCCACTGAGCCCTGGCACCCAGAGACCTGCACATACTCACTATTGTAACAACCAACACTGGCGAGTCTTTGTTGCAGATGTATCAAATGTCTCCTACTGCCCCAGTTGACTGTTGTAAAAACATCTTGCTTTTTCTTGTATGATAGCTAAAGTTAGTTCAAGACAATGAAGATCAAGTGTCCAGTAAGTCTGTTAAATGAATGGCCAGTATGGAGACCCACCAGTATTTCCTTTGGAAGGAAAATTCTGTTGGAGAAACAGCTTCAAGAAATCTGTAAGATTTCTAGGGGCATCTGCTCAAACCTCTCTCCCACCTCAGAAGAAATCTACAGGGAATGGGTAAAGGCCCCTAAGGCTGGAAACCTAAATTCTACAAGTTAAACCTGAGGACTCAAGTGAGAAGCAAAGTAGATTGATACCTCAGCATCACAATGGAAGCAAGATCTTTCACAGAAGTGGAAAAATGACAAGTTTGTAGAATATCTCAGCACACTTCTAAAAATAGCCTAGCTATTGATCACCTGATACATTTTAGCCTGTAAAACCAGGCTTTCAGAACACTGTTAATATTAAAACCTTTTTATTTAAGAAAGTTTGAGTATGAGCTGGAGAGGTGGCTCAGTGGTTAAGAGCCCTGATTGCTCTTCCAGAGGTCCTGAGTTCAAATCCCAGCAACCACATTGTGGCTCACAACCATCTGTACTGAGATCTGATACCCTCTTCTGGTGTATCCGAAGACAGATACAAGGTACTCATATACATTAAATAAATAAATCTTAAAAAAAAAGTTTGAGTATATAGTCATATGCATGTAAACACAGGAATACTATTCATATACCATTTCAGTATGCATATAATATTTATGCACATTACACATATTTGAAGGAACTTAAAAACATGCCTTAGTAATTAAGTAATTTCTGTATACAGATCCCTGAGGTGCTTGCGGATCCTTTCAATTATATTTGTAAGATACCTGAAAATGCTTATAAGGGAAATACAGAAAATTCTAATTATGAATATAATTCATCACTGAGCTTGTAAATAATGATACATTTCCTTAGAAATTACCTATATGTCATCTGGATGATTACATACAATGGGCACTGACTGTGCCATATGGCTTCCCAAACAGTGTCACGTACACTGACTATAAGCACATTAATAGTATAGATTTAGGGAATTCCAAAATATATAAATAAATATAAATGTTACTGATTCTGCATGACTTTTAAACTGAGTATAGAAAAAAATGCTTATTACATGGAAGTCACTAGTTTGATGTTTTATTACTACAAATGTGTAAAGTGTGGAACCTACACATTTATGACACATTGATGACTTGTGTGCATGCTTAGAAGTGCCCCTCATACCATCTGTGTCAGCAGAGGGTACCAGTGCCCTCTACCTCACAAACATTCACGTGAATGAATAATCAAGAGATACATAAAGCCAGTTCTGTAAACTGTTTCAACTCTAACTTTTATATTGAACACAGGTAGCTAATGATTGATTACTACATTGTTTTAACTCTTTTCACACCACAAACCTTCTAGTCTCAAGACGTAGTAAACAAACATCCCAATTAAATTTCTAAGCAACAGACAACAATTTCTCCAACTACACTGGTTCACTGCCAGTGCTACACTACATTACATTTTTTATGTTAAACCATCACCCAGAAAGATTTTACGGAGGTACTTTGTAGGTTATAAACACTGGTCTTCATCTCTCTCTTTCTTCCCTGACCCATTTCTCCTCCATTCTGTTACATACGCTTCTCGTCATTTAATGTAAAACCCACAATTCAAACCTGTGCTCTAAGTTGTGGAAGCTGGTCTGCACACGTGTAGGAAAATCAAAGTCTGTGCTACGTCAGACGTTAGGCCTAATTCAAGGAGTTCAGCCCCAGTTATCTTAGCCCACTCCCAAACACTCCCTGATTGGTCCCTTTGTACCAGCTCTACCGAACTCAGACTGCGATTGGTCTGGCTGAAAAGGGAAGGAGATAGGAAACCTACAGCACATTTGTTATTTAGAAAAAATAAACTTTTTCCTTTCCGTATTAAAAAATAATTTCATGGATGCTAGATCTCTTCTCCCTTGAATAAGGTGAAAATCTACTGGAATTATGAATTCTTCTGTGGTCCTTCATTGCCTAAATATAATATCTAAATTAATATTTATTTCTAGCAAACGGATACTCCTAATACAGATAAACTAGAAACCATTATTCCTCTTTATTTTGAATTTTCAGTGGTTTAATAAATAGAACACATTAATTCTGGTTAACAGTCATGAAGGTTCCTGTTAATCTATAGTTTTAAAAAATGGTTCGTGTCAAATTATAATCACAAAAAGAACCCTGTTTCATCCTGGTTATGAAACACAATTAGTATGGCTGTGCTGACAGACTGAGAAAGTCACTCAACACTCACCTTTTCTCATTACACTAGCAAGTGTTTTTCAGTAAATATGTACTTGTGGTTTGTGCATAAAATTCTGCCATACTGTTAATAGAAGAAGCAATCTAAACCATAACTGGGCAGTTTCCTACACCTGCACAACGTTACACACCAACACAATGTTACACTCCTACACAAGCCTGCACACCTACACAAGCTCACACAGCTACACAAGCTCATGCCTCTACACAAGCTTGCACATCTAAACAAGCTTGCACACCTACTCAAGATTATGCCTCTACACAAGCTTGCACACCTACACAAGTTTGCACACCTACACAAGCTTATGCCTCTACACAGCTTAAATGAGGCTTGCTAAGGAAAGATTAACAAGCACGTGACCAGAAACCCTCTGTGGTATAGTCCTCCTCAGTGGGCTCCACTGTAGACAGTGACAGGCGCCGTAGAACAGGAGCTGCTCAGGGAGATGACATTTCTACCAATGGCTGCTCTCCGAGTGCAGACGGTGGAGGGCCAGGATGTGACTACCATATGCTAGAAACCTCAGTTCTTAGATAAACCTAGATCTCAGTTAGAGGACAGGTCTTTCTTTCTGTAGAATATTCACTTTGGAAATTTATACAAGTTAGTTATTTATTGATTCATACATACATACATGCATATATATATATATACATATTTATGAAAATTAAAAAAGAATAGAACAGATAGCAAAACTGCTACCATTTCATTAAAAGGCATATTGTTATTGGATATTTTATTAAAAGGAATATTGGTATTGAATATTTTATTAAAAGACATATTGTTGTTGGATATTTGAATAGAAACATAAAAGTCAATCTAAAACCCTTGGAAAAAATATTTTTCAGATATAGTGATGTTTCATTAGCTATATCAAAATTAAACAGAGATTATTTATGTCAAACATAAAATCTTAATTAGTTTCTTTTAGCCACTAATAATTATCTTCTACTACCAGTCAGAGCTTAGGAAATTGGGACACATTTCTATCTTAAACTGAGCAAACATAACTATAGGGTATTTCTGCCACAACAGGGTAACTCAATGTATTCAAAATCTATATGTAAACCATTTATTAAAAATATTTCAGGAATGGCAAGTTGGCTCAGGGGTAAAGATAATGCTGCCAGTCACGAAGGGTAAAATCTACATGATAAAGAAGAAAGTAGAACTTAATACCAATCACCACTGGTAATGAACATGAACAAAGAATAGCATCTTAAAATGTTTAGCTTCACCTTTTAAATCGTTTGCTACAAAGACTTTACCTTTCCCATTTCTAAAAGCACCAGTCACAGATGTACACTCTAACTAAAGAGACACTTCTAAGTTACATTTCTACAGTTGCTAGGAGACACTTACCAATGGAAAACTGGAGGACAGATGCTGTTGTTGTGTTCAGGCATGTGGTGGTCTAGAGAGAGAACAAGCAAGAATCAGACCAGAAAGACAAGAGGCAGAGTCACCCAGAGTGGCTGCACTTTCTCAGCCATTCAGTCATTCTCAGCCCTATGCCAGAGCTTACTCCCCTGTGGGGAGCAAACTTGTGATACCCCAATTTAAGCTTATACAGTGAACCCAGAGTGCCACAGAAACAATTCTACAGGTCATCTTGCAAAGGCTTTTGATAGAACTACACACAGCCCTTCACCCCCCTCTGCCTTATTACCAGTCTAAGAGCCAAAGAGAATCTCATAAAAAGGCAACCAAACAAAGACATGGAGTTCAGAGTCAATGACTTAGAAAAAGATCATCTGTAAAAGCAAATGGATGGGCACTGATCTGATATGTCTCGGGTTAAGGACACTTGGGAACCTGAACCTGAATCCAAGCTTAGGCCTCAGCTAATGCAAGGAGAGAATTTACTCTAGCAAGTTGTCTTTCGATTTTATACCCATGCTGTGGTATCTCCATACCCTACCACCATATGCACAAAACAAATGCATATAACCAGAAAGAGTATTTTTTTAAGTAAATAAAACCAGCTATTTTCAATGTCATAATCTTTGGGAGTAATAAAAATATTCCAAAACTGATCATGATAATAACTATACAGTTTTGTAATTGAATTATAAAACCTATGAACATTTCTTAAAATGAGAGAGGGAGAGAAGAGGAAGAAGGAGTGTGATGGAAGAGGGGGAATGGAGAATGAGGAGGGAGAGGGAGAGACATCATGAATAAGGGTCTGGAAGGAGCCTCTGCCACACTTCTGTTAAATCTCAGTGTCATTAAGTGTCATTGATAAATTCTTCACTTTGGAAGGAGAAATGACATGGATAAAATGTTTGTAAAGTTATTTATTATTTGGAGTAGGCACACCTCCCTAATGAGATGAAAGTTAAGTTCTCATTTAGCTGGGCTCCTGAGCCCCATAGACTGAGGTCTGGAAGCCTCACAAGACCTCACTGCTGGAAACAGCCTCTCCATGATGTATGCTTAGCACACAGCATAGCATGCAGTCTTATTTCTGGCCCTTTCTGATCTGACACCTTTAAGCAACCTGTGAGCGTAAAATCCAGTGGAGAGACAGCCAGGGTAAGAGGGGATGGCCTGGGACATTTCATAAGCCCTCCCGCTGCAGAGTCAGTACGAGCTGCTACTTTATACCAGACATAAATGACTGGTATGGACTGACAAAGAATTCTAGCTATCTTCAGTCTGTGTCTACCCACCATGCCCAGACCTCTGCTTCCTGTCTTCTTCCTTCCCCAGAAACACGGAGAAAAATGAACAATAAAATACTTTGAAAAGAAATCTGCTTTCCCCCAATAGCTTTTAAAGTAAGTTTAACTCTCTGCCCTCATGGATTTCCCCTTGGATAATTTCATATTGAAAGCTAAAGGTATCCACAACCAACGGAGAACTGGTCTTTTAGATCCACATTTGTTGAATGCGTTTTTGTAACTGACTAGATTCCCAGATGAATCATAAAACAGTTCTGAAAGCGGATCCTTTGAAAAAGTGGTGTTACACAAGATAAAAGCACCGTGGTTATCAGGCCTGCGGGTGTCCAGAGAGCCCCGCCCCCTCCTGTCCCCTGCTGATGTAATAATTGACGTTGTGTCAGCTGTCACATCAAGTCACACAGCTGTGACCCCTGCTACTGAGTAGCAAGTTACTGCAGGAAACACTGCTAAGTTTCAAGGGTAACCAAGGTGACCGTAACTGTAGCTTCTGGCTACTCACTGGTTCTACACTTGTCCCTTCAGATGGCATGCCGAGGACTCCTGTGACATCTGAAGCTCATCTCATTACTGCACCCACTCACGTTAGTACAACTATTGGCCTCAAAAAGTAGGAGGAGGGCCTTGGCGGTGAGGTTAACAACGTGTTTGCTGTGCAAACCCATCTAAAAGTGTGGGCATCAAGGGATGCCCATAGGGCTGGGCAGAGGATGCCCATAGGGCTGGGCAGAGACAGGTAGATCCCTAGGGCTTACCAGTCTGCTCATTAGATGGGAACGGTGAGTTTCAGATCAGTGAGAGACCTGAACTCAAAGCATAACGTGAAGAACAATGGAAGCAGAGCTAAATGTGACCTCTGACCTCCACACAGACACACACACACACACACACACACACACACACACACACACACACGTACACACATGGGGTTGTGCACTTACATGTATGTATGCATACACAAGCACTACAGTACACAAAAAAAGAATAGGGAAGATGAACACACCAGAAAGAAGATGCAAGATCTACTCGTCTATGTGTGTAATTAGGTTTTATAAATTATTACTCCCGAGTTCAAGCAGGTTTTTGATAGTTTTGTAATTTTGAAGTCTTTTTTTTCCTCACCATATCTCAGTGCTCTTAAACAACCAAGTTTTAAACTGCAGCAAACACAATTGGCAATTTAAATAAACCAGGCTAACTTGCTATGGACCCTGTATTATGTCTTCCACCCTAGCGAATTTTCACTGAATGTTAGTGTTTTGGTCCAACTTACCACTGTAACAAAACCAAATCCTCAACTCTATGAGAAAAACTCTTTTTACAAAGAAACAGCAGGAAGGGGACACAGCTTGGTGTCTGAGAGCTTGCCTAGCGTGTGAGGGCCTGTGTCTCATCCTAGAGCACTGCTTTGCAAAGACAGGAGCACAACTCACAGTTCTGAGAACGTATTTCTCTTTATCTTCACTGGACACTAGCAAAGCAATGAAGCTTGACTACCTAAAGTCTGGAGACGAAAATAACAACATGTCTGAGGGCACCACGGACCTATGTGATGGGTGAACACAGATGCTCCCATAATGCATCTGTGCGATGGCACGGCACACCAACCCAAGTCTGAAGGATGCAGGCTTAACTGCAGGTCCGTTATGTTGTCTTTTGTTCTCTCCTTTCAGCCCCATGAAGGAGGTCCCACCCTGTCCCAACTAACTTAATTTTGCTCCTTTGGCTTGTTTTTTGTTTTTTTGTTTTTTGTGTGTATTTTAAAAATTTCTCTTCTCCATATTCTTAAGTATCAGAAGCAAGGAGCTTTGCAGGCAAACATAACAGGATCAAAATGGCTCCGGGAAGACATTTCAGCTCCCTCGGTGCCAGTCGGACCCGCACACCAGACCTGAGATTATGGTGACCAGAGGACATCCCAACTAAGACTGTTAGCTACTCCCTGCCATAATCTTCTCCTGCAGGGTCCTGGAACAAGTGCCAGCAATCCTTAGAGCACTGGACACCTTGCCTGTGCCCTTGTCATTGAATCAAACGCTTTCCCTGTTTCCCCTGTCTCGTGTGTTTTTATTGTTCATGAGAGAGGCCTGAGCTAGGCCTGAAAACTCTCAGATCCAGACCTGCAGGCTTGGACTTACAGATTGAAAGAGAAAGCCCTCATGATCTGAGACTCTCGGCTTGAGGTTCCTCCTTTTAGTAACCCATAGAAACTGGATCACGATAACAAAGCAGGTCTGTTGCTTAACAAGCCCTGATTTGGGGCTGGCTTCATCAGTCCTTGAACACAACAGCACAGACTGGCTTCCATGTTGAAGTTCCATGACAGCATCTGAATTTCTGCAAATATATTAACTAACGACTGAATCCACACTTTTCATTTGACTGGACTGCTTTCTATGAACACAACTTGGACACTATGAGTTCTTTGGCCTCTAGGAGAGTAATGCAATACAAAACTTACTAAAAATTAAATAGTTCTTATTGCTAAACTATCATAGCCAGGCATGGTGGCTCATGCCTTTAATCCCAGCACTCAGGAGGCAGAGGCAGGCTGCTCTCTGAGTTCGAGACCAACCTGGCCTACAAAAATGAATCCAGGACTGCCAGGACTATGCAGAATAACTCCCTCTCAAAAATCCAAAGCAAGCAAGCCAACCAACCTACCTCTTTGGCTCTGCAAAACACATTCATTTTGGAGAAATACTTATAATGGGAATATACAACTGCCCACTCATATCTTAGGTTAGCTTTATTTATACATTTTGAGACAGGGACTTGCTATGTTTGTAACCCAGGCTGGCATCAAACTCACCAATTCTCTGCCCCATCCTGAGATTATTGATTACTATGTGAATAAAGATTAATCTCACATAACAACTCAAAAACCAACCAACTTGGATATCAAATCTAATAATAAACATACTGAGCTACAGAAACATTTTATGTTGATGAAATAAAATAGATATTTCAGTTTTTACTTAACTTCAAAATTTACAGAAATACAAATTCTGGCTTTATAAGATACTTTTATTTCTCATTGCCAATATTATTCAGAATAATATTCAGGAATATTACTGAATGGAACACTTTCTAAAATAGTCAGCAATTCTCAGCTCAATTAACTATGGTAAAATTAATTTTATTTTAAGGATTACAGGTAATTAATTCAATCATGGTATATTATTTAAAGAATACTAGCAATTTTTTTTCCAGAAAGAATTTCACTACCAGTGTCATATTTGTCTGCAGGTATTATAACACCTTGTGAGACTTGAATTATAAGCACCTATTATTTTAATTTGCATGTAATTAATTCTGTTTGTGATCTAGTTTCAATTGAAAACTCAATTCATCAATGTTCTGAACTGCATATCCTTACTAGGCTAAATATACCCATTATCTCAAAAAGAGTACTCAAGCAGAATAAAGAACATGTTGCAAAGTTAATTGGCTTCCACATTTTAATAAATAATCTTCTTCGAATTGCTCATAGAGGGGTTGCTTCTTTACTATAGAAGCCAATCTTTTAGCAACTCTTAAAAGTTAGTGACTCTGAAAGACAATGTGTGACAAAGAAGTAGAAACACAAGCCCCGCAGAGGTGGCTGTGGGCAGCAAAGGGCCTGGCACTAGGGAGCACAGTGTGTGCTGGAGGCAGAGCAACTGAGTCAGGACCTCCTGGAATAAAGCTTCTAATCCCTTTCAGGGATGTGAAATGAATGCTGTCCTCATGTCAGAAAGGAGGACCAAGTCAAAGCAGCAACGGCTCATCAGCCGCAGCCTGGTGGTTAGCGGTTGACTGTTTTTAATGGAGAATGCTCAATGCGTCTATTACTTCCAGACCTTACCTTCTCAAGCAATGGCTAAGGCCCTAAATTAAAGGAGAGTAACCACTCCAGATTCAATCAGCATGAATTACACTTAAAACAAGCTCAGTTATCAGTACATTATTTAGAGAGAAAAAAAAAAAAAACCCATCAAGGTTCATCTATTGTTAGGAAGTGAAGTTGTAAAGTAGTGTCATAAGAAACTCTTGACTTGCAGAGAGAAAATAGTCATAATGAGATCAAGGCCTATATTGAAATACGCAGAAAACCATCCACAGAACTTGTGAAACTCAAAAAGAAAGGATGGCCAGAAAGTGGATTCCCCAGTCTTTCTTAGAAGGAAGAACAAAACGTTCATGGGAGGAAATAAAGGGACAAATAGAGGAGCAGGGATTGGAGAAAAGATCTTCCAAAGACTGCCTTGCCTGGGGATACATCCCATATGAGCCCAATAAACCCCAGCATTATTGCTGATGCCAAGTAGTGCTTACTGGTAAGAACCTGATATGGATGCCTCCTCAGAGGCTCTTCCAGAGCCATACTGATACAGAGGAGGATGCTTGCAGCTAACCATCGGACTGAACTTAGGGACCCCAATGAAGGAGCTAGAGAAAGGACTGAAGGAGCTGAAAGAGTCTGTAACCCCATGGGAAGAACAAAATGATCAACTAACCAAACCCATCACAGCTCCCAGGGACTAAAACACCAACCAATGAGTTCGCACGGAGAGACCCATGGCCCCAGGTGCATATGCAGCAGAGAATAGCATTGTCTGGCATCAATGGGAGAAGAGGACTTTAGTCCAGTGAACACACATTTTCCCAGTGTAGGGAAACGCTTCCAAGGTGCTGAGGTGGGAGAGGGTAGTTGGGAGAGGGAGCACATTAATGGAGGAAATGAGAGGGGGTGGGGTAGAATTGTGGGAAAGAGATAACATCTGAAATGTAAATGTAAAAAATTCCAATAAAAAAAGGAAAAACAATAAAGTTGAATATGGGCAAGATAAAGCCTGTGGTTCAAAAAAAAAACTCGAAAGGTCACAATTCGTTCAAAGGTGACATGTATTATGCATATGATATATAATCATATGTGTATTTTAATCCAGCTAATCACAGTGATAATTCACATTTTGTAAGACTCCCCAATGCTTCCGGTTTAACACTGAGCTTACTACCTCTCCCAGCTCTGAGATATCAACACAGTGCAGATAATATTTCAGACTTTCATCTAAGCTCCTAAAGGATAAAAGAATCAACAGTAAACACCATTATAAAACAATGTACTGGGGTAGCCTATACTTACCAACTCTCGAGGACCATATGGCTCACAGAAGGTGACAGCATTACCATGCATGATGGTGCCACACTGTTCTCCAGTCTCACAGTTGCTACATTCAACCCTGCAGGAACACAGAACACACGCTCAGTCTCAGGACTAAGCAGTCCACGTTGGTTCTTGCTCCCATAGTTAGTTCTTCAATTAATGGTACTGCCACGACACTCACGGTGCACTGGATCCTGACAAGAACCAGAAGGCACAAATCTAGAAGGCTTCAGTGTAAACCTTACTTCTTTCAGGCACGTGTGGTGGTGGGAAATTTCTTAACCCTCCCAATGTTCCAGTTTCCTCATGAGTAAAAGGAGGGTAGCATATTGACTGAAATCTTGAATGGCCATTTTGACAAGCAAATGAGACACTGTCTAGAAACTGTACAGAAGCATTCCTGTAACAGGCCTTAGTAACAGGATATGGTATTACCAATAGTTACACAGTGGACAAGAACAAGAACAGTTTCAAGGGTTAAAGATGAACAAAGTAATATCCTTTTACCTAATGAACTAAAAGTTTACATCTCTATAATGGAAATGTGTCTCACAAATAGTATGCATTATGGTTAGTATAAAAAATGCAAGTAACTATTCTCAGGCAAACTTACATGTTCACATTCCACTATGTTAAAAATAATGCAACCAGGTGTAGTCTATATCTAACTAAGGAATAAGCAGAGATTCTTAATACAAGTAAATTTTGGATACTAACCCATGTTAACCTTAAGTGGAATTGAATCCTCTGTTTTCATTTCATCACTGTAAACTGAGGTGGTTAAAACAGGATCAAAGGGGATTTTTTCATGTCTGTGTAGAAGAAGCTGGAGGTATGCCTACTCTGGATTGGGCTTTGGGTATGTTCAGTATCATTAGAATGCTCTCCACTGAACCATCTTCTCCTGCAATCAGCACACATCTAAGGTGTAGGAGGAAAGATCTTTATTTTCCCTGTCTGGATCTCAAGCCACATGAGGGCTTTATTTGCTGCAGAAAGAATATTTTCAAAGACCTTCACATTCCAGGTGCCAAATGCTGTGGAAAGGGCACTGTGCCCTTTGGCAGATCACTGTGTTATCCCTCTCTATTGTTTATGCTTTCAGAGAGGGGGCAGCGACTCCCTTAGAGACAGGAAGACAAAGTGTGAGGAGAGATCACATGGCCCCTGAGGGCGAGAGGCAGAAGCACAGTGAGGATAAACTTGGCAGAGGGATCTAAGTACCATCTTTCTCACTTTCCCATCTAGGGCAAATGGCAGCAATCCTAGCCTTCTAACCTATGCCCACGCTACAAGGTCAGAGATGCCAATTTTCTTTAATTTTTTTTCAAAGAAACAGAAGAGAATTTCTAATAAGGATTCATGGTGTAGTTCACTGTATCATAAATCTTGGCAGGAAGCTGGAATCATTTCTTGATTACTGCGATACAAGACTGTAATAAACTGTACTTGACGTTAGAAGAAACACAGCAGCTTTGGAAGTGCAAAGAACCAAATTTGTATTCATTTTTGCATGTTTATTTACTATGTGCAGTATTCATAAATACTGGTTGAATAAATTATTAAATATACTTCAACTTTATAAGCAGAATTATTCTCAAGGTCTGAAGTCCTAAGAAAACCCCTCACAATCCTGTCTGGCACATACTATACATGAGTTATTACCTTATTATTATTATTAATAGCATTATTACAACTATTAATTTCTCATGAATTTCTACCCTTTTTGGCTGGTACAAAACTGGTTATGATTACTTTCTCCATGATACAGAGTATGTGATATAAATTAATATCTATTGTTTTTTAATTTAAAAAATGGAGTATAAAAGAAGCATAAAGAGGTAACATAGAAATGTTTTTTGGGTAGGGCTGAAGAGATGACTCAGCAGTTAAAAACACCCACACAGTAGCTCACAATCACCTGTAACTCCAGTCCCAGGAGATCTGATGCTCTCTTTTGGAACACTCATATGAATGGACATAATACTCCAGACAAAACATCTATATATATATATATATATATATATATATATATATATATATATAATTTTAAAAAACTATATTGGGATGTTTTTTCATTGCTAAGGAATTAATAGGCTTCTTATATCTGTGATAGATGAGGATTAATTAAAATTATCATTATGAAATAGCTTGAGAGAAACATCAAACATCAAACTTGACAGAAAACAAAAACAAACAAAAAAAAAAGAATATTTAAAACTCATAATGGCTATCTTCCAAGGACCAGCCTCAGCTTGGAGAGGGCTCCTGAAGACTCAGAGACAAATGATGGGTTAAAACCATATAGCATTATAGTCTGCTCTAGAGGGCTCCTTATACAGCACTCTGTAGATAGCTCTTGGCTTTGTAGCTTGCTTGAGACCGCTCTCTGCTTGATACAGTTCCTTGTTCAGGACAGCTCTCTGCTAGATACTGTTCTCTCATTCTAGAAAATAAAAATTCTACAAGTTTTCTGGATAGCTCATGGGTTTTTCATCCAAAGTCAGAAAAACTGCTAGAAAAATAAATTCTAAAAGAGCTGTGTTATCTCTCCAAATTTCTCCAGACAGCACAACTTCTGCTAGTGAAAATTCTAAAAGAGAACTGCTATTGCCTTCTGCTAGTTCATCTTCTGCAAACCAAAGCCCACTCTTTTCTTTACATATCAATTCAACTGATTACCCAGGTTCCTTTATGATTATCCCGTGGATTAACATTTTATGAACTTCGCCTCTTGATTCTTAGAAAAAGACAGCAAGTACAATTTTTTAAAGACATGACAAATGAATTAGAGATCTGCCTACCTTTGTAAGCACAAACAACAAACTTAGCTAGGTAGGATCCTGTCCTGATATTACCATTTTTACCATGCCTGGACCTAAATTCACTCTATCCCAGGCTGTCCTTGAAGTCAGAAATCTGCTTGCCTTTATAAGCACTAACAATAAACTTGATGAGGTAAAAACTTGCCCTGTGATGACCACTACCAAAATCTCTTTATCTCTTTCCTTAATATGTTTCTGACAAGGTGGTTCATAGTGCAGATGCCCATGTTCTTTTGGATCTGTGAAAACCTTCATATAATTAATATTGCATCCTTATATTTTACATAGTTGAGAAAGTATACATTTCTGAACTCATGTTTTCAGGGTTCTTTCCCACAGCCTTAAGGGCTGTCCTGAAGGTCATACATGTTTCTTTTTTTCTAAGGACATTAAACACACCCTTACCTCTCAGACTTGTGCTATCTCTGATTATCATGGAGTCATTAAACTTGGCTGAGAGGACACTTACTCTAAGGAGGAACATGAAGTAAAGTATACAAACATGCCTTAAGCCTCGCAATTGCCAATACTTGTAGAGGTCCATGCCATGCTGGCTGTGTTCCAAGGGTAGAAAATCATATCAACACTGTTCTTTCTACATGGCCATGCAGGACTCTGAGCTATCTACTACCAGCCTCTAGGACAGTGGTTCTTAACCTTTCTAATTCTGTGACCCTTTAATACAGTTCTCATGGTGTGGTGACCCCCCCAACCATAAAATTGTTTTTATTGATACCTCATAACTCTAATTTTGTTACTGTTATTAATTATAAATGTTTCATATTTTCAATGGTCTTAGGCAACCCTTATGAAAGGGTTATTTAACCCTCAAAGGGGATTGGGACCCATAGGTTGAAAACCACTGCTCTAGAAACACTTCACTAAAAATATGATTATTGATATGAATCTAAAGTTGGCTATTTGAATTTCTATAGTAACTACTTCAGCTCGATGTGTTCACCAGGAGTTCCCACTCAATCATATATAAGGAAAACAGTATTTGAACAAAGTATGCATTTCAGGCCTCCTCTATGATTTTGGTTGAGCAGGTATGGGGCAGAATCTGCATTTCAGTATACTGTTTAAAGGCAATGCTGATGCAGAGAGCCTAACAGCCCGGATTTAGAGAATCAGTGATTAGAAAAGAGGTATGAAGCGTGAACCAGTGATTAAAAAAGAGGTGTTAAGTGTGAACCAGTGATTAGAAAAGAGGTGTGAAGTGTGAACCAGTGATTAGAAAGGAGGTATGAAGTGTGAACCAATGATTAGAAAAGAGGTGTGAAGTATCTTTGGAGGATCAACTCTACTTTGTAGAATAATGGCTGATAATAAAATAAGCATGGGGAAGAGGATGCAAGCCAAGAGGTAGAGCTCTTTCCCATGTGGCTCAACAACTCTTCCAGACCCTCCTGTTCATATAGTCAGGATTACATATACATCTATATTAAAGGCATGCTAGCTTGTTTAGACACTTCCAAGTACCAGCTATCATTCACAGGGTTGCTGCCTGGAGGAACAAAGGCTTCCCAAGGATTGATGGGATAAATCAGTGGGTTTCCTGCCAATGCTTTTAAATGTCCTTTGTTTGATTTCTCACAATCTGATTGCGTTTGTCAATGTGATTTCTTTTAATAAACCCAGCCTGCCTATCCCTCTGGGTGGTCAGGTCTAGACCTTCTCTCAGCTACTCCCAAGTGGTGTGGTTTACTTTCTCATCATTTATTAATGCATTCTTCTGTTCTACCATGCTAAGAACTTACAGGCACCATGCTCAGCTTCAGCAGAGCAATGGAGAAATGACACAATGCTTTCCTTTCAGCAGTTTACAACACATATGGAAAATCAGAATAGTAAATAGACAGGACACCCATGCAGTGGTAGGTACTGCAGTGTTACATGCACTTAAGTTCCCTAAAGTTCATTTAAAGGTGTCAAGATCTCTTGGGGGATAGAGGTTATTGTCTTCATTTTTACTAATAAGAATAATGACCTCCAGAGAGGAAAGGACATTCAAAGTTATGCAGGTATCAAGTTGAAGTGTTATAATCTGAAACAAAGAATTGTGACCTATTCTACAGTTATTCTGTCCTTAAAGTAGCAATATACACTGACTGGTGGGACCTCTTCAAAAGTGGGAAAGGAAGAGACAGCTTCTAAGGAAGGTAGCCCCTGACCTGGCTCTACTTGAGAACTAGAAATTAAGTAAGCAAGAAGGTGAAGTCAGTGCATTTATGGAATAGAATACACAGGAATTATGCCCCATAAGCTGAACTTTTGGTTTAGTGGGTCCGTATGGCTGGGATCATGCAGGTACACATAGAAAAGGATGGCAAGTTGCAGCCTTAGAAAGTAGAAGGTTGCATATACCACTGCCCAGGTGACTGACAGGTCTGCACTAGAGAAATCTATAAACAAACCCTCAACCTCATAAAACTATTGTCCTCCATTGTTTTAATTCTTATTTAGAGATGCTAAAATTGAAACTTAGAGATATTATTGTTCAAGGTTGTAAAACTACACATGTGAAACCTGGTACCACAGAAGGGTAAGACAGGCTATCACTTCACAATGAGGGAAACCAGTTGGAGCAGTACAAAGGAAACTCAGAGTTTCTCAGAAGAGAATTGTGATTCATTTATAAAGGATAAAGTAGATTTTAAAACTGTACAGATGTAAATAACCATCTAAACTTGAAGAATAATCCCTGGCTAACTAAGGCTTTCAAAATAGCTCCTAAATGTTACATGTGTACTTCTCCTAGTCTCCTTTCTTAAAGAATGAACCTCTGGATGTCTGAAATTTTAATTCTGCTTCTATGCAACAGTTCAAATTTCCAAGAACTGAGGTTAAATTTGGTAATAAGTAGCCCAATGTTATAGAGGCTCAAAGAGGCAAAATAAAAGGTGCTGTTTACTGTGACATTTGAATCTATGGCTTCATAGCTGGGTTTCCTCCTCTGATGTCCTGAAGAAAATGACAGGCTTTGTAGAGTTAGTCAGAGTAGTCTTCCAGATACGTGGGAAGGAGGGAGTTTTACATAATCCCAGTTAAACAGGCTTTTGTTTCTCAATTTAAAAAGGAATGTGACCTCCCAGGCTAAGGATTAGAAATGAATTCTCTCTCTACCTAATGGCAAAACTATGGAATGTTTCTCTAATCTAAGAAAGCCTTTCTCCTTTTTCCTATCTCCCCAGCTTGGAAAAGTTGTACATAAGAATTTAACAGACACCATATACTGCATTATGAACAATATGGTTAAAACACATTTTAATGGAAATGCATGTAATTTTCAAAGGCATTATGAACATGGAATTTATTAAATGCTAGGCCTACTGCATGCTGAGGTCCCACAGGAGTCTCTTTTCTTACTGGAGTTCACAGATGGTCCTGTGAAAAAAATTTGCAGCACCACTGAATCTCATCACCCTGCATTTGATAAACAATAAAACAGGACTAGAATTCGAGTTGCCACAGTGGACCCCGAACTCAGCCTGCAGGGGACCAGACCCCCAGTTCTATAAAAGGAATGGGTGTTGCAAAGAATGCTAGCCATTTTTACTGGCAGCATTTTGAGTTCATTCTGAAGTTCCGTAATGAATTGCTCTTAAAGTTATTTTTTCATTTACAGGATAAAGAGATTTGGTTTCACTAACAAAATTCTATAAAAATAAGGTAATGAAATGGATTTCTTGGAAAAACACTGAGTTAATTCATAGGGACTGGTGGGCGTAAGAGTGAAGTTCTGTGCGGCGCCTTCGGCTGCTACATATCCTTGGATAGCTAATCAAAACCTGTTTTGTGTTTACACTTTCATTTCTGCCTCTCTCCTCCCCCTTCTGTCCTTTGCTATCAAAACTATGGAACAATCAGTAAACATGGAGGCTACCCAACAAAACCATGCCGGCATAAGCCGAGATTAGGAGAGATGAGGAAGATACTCTAATCAACTCTGAGGCACCTTCTAAACTAAAGATTTTCTCTCTCTCCACCCCCATTTCTTTTTTAAATAAAGCAAAACCAAAAGTAATCTTTAGGTGTTTATGTTTTCATCTTGAAACAAATAATTTTATATAATGTACATCTGTGTAGAGGGCACACTTCTGAAAGTATAATTATGTCATTTATTCTAATTTTAAAATTGTTAGGCAAGATGACACACTCAGCTACTTGATCAGCACGCAGGAGAGTCAGGACTGCGATCTGGATTAGGAGACAGAGGCCCACGCACTGCAGTGATGGGAAGTGCCTTGGGGACACAGGAAATGGGGAAGTACTAATGAGAGAACTGAGCTCTTTTGCACAATTGCAGAATTATGAATGGTTGGTGCTGACATCATCCTGACAGCAACAAATAAATAATTGCAATAGCATTTGCTTGGGCCACCAAATGACGTGACTCATTTCTCTATCAGGTCAGAGGGAAACTGCCCACCCTTTGGTCAGCCACTCCATGGGAATGAGTTAGTCACCTGGAAACTCACTGACAATCACCTATCATTAGAGTCTCATTTGAGATACATGGCCTTTGTCCCCAAGGGCATTGTGTTATCTGTCTATGATTTATTAATCTGAAGTGGTCAATTCTCCACTCAGCCCCACAAAGAAGCAGTCTTCCATTTAGTGAAGAAGACCTCACTATTCACCAGCATTTTTGTACAGAGATATTAAAACGATTTTAATAGTTTTTTTTTTCTTAAAACGTTCTTTAAAACTAGCAAAAGAAAAGGAAATTATTATAATCCTTCAGTGCAAATTCAATGTGTCTCTGCCCCAGTACAGTCCACACTGTGTTCTGACAGGGACTGACTGTGATTTCACAGAGGAAATGAGTTCCACAGGCCCTTTGTTGCTGATCAATCTCTGAGCTAGTCAAAGATCACAATGTTCCCTGGGTCTTCCCGTCCAGCTACTGAAACCGCTGGCCTTATCTTATTTTGTTTTTTGATTTGTTTTCTTTTATTATGATATATAGTCTTGCTACACATCTCTCATGGACCGAATACTCACTGTGCAGCTCAGGCTGGCCTTGAACTCATGGCAATCCTCTTGCCTCTGCCTCCCATGTGCTAGAATTATGGGAGTGCACGTGTACCACACACATCTTTATTTTTTAACCAACGTTTTATGCTCAAGAGAGTATGGCCAAATATTTGGGAATTATTTATGTAACTAGTTTTAGGAAATTAAAAACTCAAGCTTTAAAAGGTAAATTTTAAAAAGCACTCAGTTCTCTTTGTAAAATGTAGAATGGTTTTAGCAAAACAGTGAGGAACATTTACTCTATAAGAATAATCTCACCTTCAATTATCACGTGCCTATTTTTCTAAGGAGGTAACATGCCTTAAAGGTGAAAATGACAAACTCCATTTATAGCTCATTCTTTCTCATTACTTCTCACCGTGGAAGGCAAAAGAAGTCTTCTGATTTCACTGGGGAGTTGAAAAAATCCGCTCTCTTCTTCATTAACAGGTATAGTGACAAAAAGGTTAAAAATAACCCCTCTAAAAATCCTACTACTGCAGCCGTGTTCTCATCTCCTACTATGGCAAAGTCTACAGCAAACTGCTTGAAGAAATATTTTCTCACTTGCTTCAGATGCACTTGACATTTAATTCCACCAAGTGAGCCCTTGTTTCTGTCATCTCAAACACAGATTCAAAAAGGAAGTAATAAGTCCCCAGATTTACACCTTATTGTATTAGTGGGATACCTCCTGGTTAACCTTTCTATTGTAGAGAAAGACTGTCCCTAGAGCAATTACATCATGGTAAAAAAAAAAATAATCAGAGGAAGGAATTACATTCGAAAGAAGAGCCAGAGGTTTTGTAATAAAAAGAAAAGGTTATTAATGAAAGAAACCGGAGATGAAATGACAATAGGAAGAAGTCAGGAGGAAGGAAATAACAGGAAAACGTGCAAAAGACTCAGATCAGATCAGAATTACTATTCTAAAGTGGCCAAGATAAAAATTATAATTCACCAACACTAAAATACAGCAGGGGTCCTGGTAAAGGTGTGCCAACACAGAATATATTTTCATTCCTTTTCTCCTCTGTTCACCATCCTTTGAGTATGGTCTAGTCTCTAAAAGTTGTGTATGGTCTTTCTTCTTCCCTACTAAGACCACTGTCCCCTGATCTCACTGCCCCTGGGACTGCTGGACACTGAGCAAGTTCTGTTAGGCAAACCTGAGTAAGGTAATTTTGCCTTATTTTTTTTTCCTAATTATCTTGAAATTCCACATGTACTGTACTTCTCACACCTGTGAATGTGTGAATGGCAGAGATCTCTTGTTTTGCCTTTAGGGAGTGATAGTGCCTCCTACACATTGGTTGGTGAACCACAATGTAGTAAAATCGTATGCCTGGCCTTGCCACGTGTTGCTAAGTGCCCAGTGATGTAGCTTCCACTTTGGTGACTCATCTCACCCCAACACCTTGGTGGTTTTATATTCTGTCTTCAGACAGCAATATTTCTCAGTGGAAAAGTACCGTAAAATACCCAAATCAGCAGTTTGTTCTGTCGGATATTAATTGCTTCAACAAATTAAGTAGATGTAGTAAAGTCTGTGATCTTTTTGCTGTGAACACTGAGATTGGGTGGATCGTACCTAGCTCACAGAGGACTTCCCACAGGACAGGGTCTGAGACAGCCTCTGTCTTTCTTGATGCTCCTCATCCCTGCGGGCATCACAATGTGCTCAGCAGTTCGGAGGAGCAGTTCCTGGTCCCTCTCAGCTGCAGGACACATCTCCCTGTTACTATGTGTACTGCTGTGGTATTGCTGTGCTGCAGGGGAAACGTCTGCTGTGCCCTCGTTGTCATCCATCACTGTGCTCTGTTGCAGCCCTGGACTTCCCACGAGAGGATCCCGGATATTACAGCCCTGGTGCCTTCTGCATTCCTCAGAAATCAAGCTTTCAAGGGATAATGTTGGCAAAACAAAGATTCCTCCTTGTCTTTACAACTGCCTGAGGAAAAAGGCACTTCTTACTCAACTCCATCATTTTTAAGCATCCATTTATTTTTGTTTCTCCCTTTCTCCCTCCCTCTTTCTTTCTCACTGTAAGCTAGAAATATACAGTGCTCCCCTTTTTGCTTTCTTCTGTTGTATCCATGATTATTGTGTGCAGGTGTGCATGCCACAGTGCACACATGGAGGTCAGAAGACAAGTCTGCACAGTTATCTTTTCTGACATCTCTACATGGGTTCCAGGATAAAATGCAGGTCACCATGGTTGTGTGGCAATCAGTGCTACCTGCTGAGCTGACCTGCCAACCCTTTCTAATTTTTTTTAAGTAGGAACATATTTATACAACCGAAATGCATATAGCACTATTTTAACAAATATCTATCCTACATATACTTTCTCAAGAGCATCATTACTTCCTAACAACGCTGTCACATTAGTTCGCTTCATAAAAGAACTCCCCAAGTATCAATGTGAAGTACTCGTGGTTGCTGGAGATATGGGGATTCATATCTAAAGCCATGAGTGTACTAAATAAATGCGTTCCCTCTGAGATAATCTACAGCTCTTCAGATTTGCCATTTCTAATCTTCCTTTTCATTTAAATTTAGTCATATAAAATTTCCATCCTTTTGTGGGGGCAGGGTTCAGAGGGTTGTTTCTGCATGGTGAAGGGGCTCTGTGGATCCTTCTATCAGCAGCTATGCAGATGTCCTGAGCGCTCTCTCTCTCTCTCTCTCTCTCTCTCTCTCTCTCTCTCTCTCTCA
Source organism: Micromys minutus (assembly GCF_963924665.1). Taxonomy (NCBI): domain Eukaryota; kingdom Metazoa; phylum Chordata; class Mammalia; order Rodentia; family Muridae; genus Micromys; species Micromys minutus. The sequence continues at coordinate 12,619,168 of NC_137958.1, read as the reverse complement.
CCTGAGCACTCCGTCTCTCTCTCTCTCATACATATACATTCACACACACACACACACACACACACACACACACACACACACACACACACCTGAGCACTCTCTCTCTTTCTCTCTCTCACACACACTCCACTGAGCACTCCCTATCTCTCTTTCACACACACATAGACACACACACACACACACACACACACACACACACCTGAGCTCTCTCTCTCTCTCACTCACACACACACACACACACACCCCACACACACACCCCCACACACACACACCAGGATTCAATGACACTTGCATTGAATTGTAGCCGAGGATATTGCTACCATTCAGAGGCAGGCCTGCATGTGGTCCACCATCCAGGCAAAGAGAGACTCAATCTTTCTCAAGTCCGTCTGACACCACTCAATCTGCCTGCTTGCTCTCTTCACTCCTAACTTAACTCTCAAAACAACCAGAAGTGAGTAGGAGAGAGGAGCTATAAAGAGCTATGAGAGCGTCCAGGGACAAAGGACAGTGCATCCCCGGGCAGGAGAACAGCTGCCCTGAGTGGAGGAGGTGACTTGGACATACATCCCTTCCCTCCTTGTCCCTGGTGAGGAGAGTTTCTAAGCCCTTATGCTGGTATAGAAGCAGTAACTGCCCAGGAGTCACCAAAGACGAGAGTGGACCCTGGGGACTTGGTGGGCACAGACATAAACATGTCTGGGCACCAGGGGCACCCGTATTTATCACCTGCCATTGTACCGATAGGACTTCTGAAGCTTAGCTAAATCTAGACAAATGGGAAAGGGCAACCCAGAACTGCATGAAATTAAGGCTTAATAATGGGTGAAGAGAAAAATAGATAAATAGGATAACAGCAGAATAAAGAAAGTTTTACCGTCTGATATCTAAGTTGGCAACTGAAAATCATAATGCACTGTGTTTGCATAAATAATTTCTAGGACAGAGAAACTACAACCATATAGTTAGTAGTTATCCATACAGAGGGAAAGGACTTCCTGTTGTTTATATTCCTTTATTCATTGACCTTATCACAAAATGAAAGGATCGCTTTTTAAATCAGTTCAAATCTTTGTCATTTAGTACACAGTCCACTTACTAATAAGTTCACACACAGCACGTTTCTTAATTATACACCATGGCCATCAAAAACCTGGGAGAGGGCTGGAGAGACTGCTCAGGGGTTAGGAGCACCGACTGCTCTTCCAGAGGTCCTGAGTTCAATTCCCAGAAACCACATGGTGGCTCACAACCATCTGTAATGGGATCTGATGCCCTCTTTGATGTATCTGAAGACAGCGACAGAGTACTCATATAAATAAAATAAATGGATCTTAAAAAAAAAATAAAAACAAAAGACCTGGAAGAGCCACAGCCCTGTCCCTTTAATAACAGGAATGCCATTTTTTTTTTGTTTTAGTCCATGTGTAGTTACGGTAATAAGACAACAAAGGAGACAGTAAATAACCGCATGTGTGAAAATGGATGTTCGGGAAATGAGTAGAAGATAAGAGGGCGACCGAGCTTTAAACCAGACTGAAAATTAATTTGTCCTCACTGCGCTTTTGTCATTTCTCCACTACTGACTGTCCACACAAATGACTGAGCTACAACTGTAGCTCACTTCTGAGGTTTTTGGTTGTCCACAGGAATTATAAACTGAACAACGCTCACGAAGCCTCTAGAACCACACGGGAGGACACACGTAAGCATCACATCTTCGTTTTCACGCAGGTTATCCGGGGAAGTATTTAGCTGTGGCAATGTTGGTGAAGTGCCACAGCCTGTGCTTGGCTCCTCTCTGGTGTCCTGTGGCATGGGCACAGGGACAGAGGTGGCAAGGAAAAGGGTCCTTCCATGCTGTCACCAGGCTTCCAGTATGCTTTTATTTCTGTGGCATGAAGAGACTAAGAGACAATATTACAAAGGGCAAGTGTCTCATTGGAGACACATATGGACCAAGAAAACAGATTTCAGGAGACTGAAGACTTTCCAGAAGGCTTCAAAGCAAGGTGAGGCTTTGCCAGTACCCATTAGATTGTGGGTACTGGAGAGATGGCTCGGTGGGTAAAACATCTGTCAAGTAAGCATGGAGACCTGAGTTCAAATCCCCAGTGATGTATGGCTGCAATCCTAATGCTTCCACACCAAGATATGAGGAGCCAGGAGAACCTGCTGAAGCTCCCAGGCTGGATACTCTGGCACACTCTTCAGAGAACAACAAAGAGACTCTGTCTCAAACAAGGTGGGAAGCTAGGACCAACGTCCAAGGTTGTCCAGACCTCTACACACGTACACTCTCATTACACGTATACACATGTGCACAAACACATGCATATACCCATATACACACACTACTAACCCAGAAAATCTGAGTTTACTGGTTCTGCGTTTATGGAGCTTATGTTTAAGGGATCCAGGCTCCCAGGCCTGACGCTCTGTCCCTCCTGTGGTTCTGTCTTTACTCTGTTCCCATCCATTCACAGAGAAGGCAATGCAGGTATATTTAACTTGATGTTTGGTTCTCACACAAATGTGATGAACAAGACTGAAGGACTCCAGTGCATGGATTAAGATCATTTTTAAGGCTCTTGTGTGTGTTGAGAAGAAACACAGTCCACTGTACAGAAACTATCACAGAAAGGAGGAAAGGGATGCAGGAGGGGAAGAATATGGCAGGTAGCTTAGAGAAGGATATAGCAAGGGAAAAAGGAGTGGAGATGGGGGAGAGGCGAGAAGGAAGAAAGGAGGGAAGGAGGGAATGATGGAGGGAAGGAGAAAAAAAGGGAGGAAGGAAGAGAGCTGAACGGGGGGAGGAATGAACTCTGAGGAACACCTGTCCTTTGTAGCCCAGTTTAAAAAAAATGGGGAGGGGGGAGTGCCCAGTAAGCAAGCTGAATACTCAGAAGATAAACCAGACTGGACCATTTCTAGCTTGACAAAATTGTCTTCTCAAATAGGATTGTCATTGTTCGAGGGTTTTGTTTTGCGTTGCTTTGCTTTGCTTTGTTTTGTTTTGAAGAAAGTAAAGGAAGTACAGAAAGAAGGAGGGAGGGAAGAAATGAATGAATGAGTGAGGTGAGAAGGGCGGTGGCCACCAAGAAGAAGCGAGCTCATTTGGAAGCACAGATGGTAGAAGTCCACGCTTCTGAAAGGCTAAAAAGGAAGAGGTGTCAAAAAGGGTGGAAAAAATCATAGCTTAAATAAAAGAGACATAAAATCCATAATCTCAGCCAAGAAAGATCATACCCAATCAATCATGAAAATGGTTGAAGTAAAATCAATCACATTTCATTGATTTAAAAAAAAACCCAACAGATTTTTGAATCACATAAAAGTCACATTTTATATTTGTCAAGAAAACTGAAAAAACAAAGTTAACTTGGCAGAAATAAGCTTTCCTTGAAATAAACAAACATCTGCTAACACACACACACATATATATATATGTATATTAATGGAATACAAAAACATAACAAAAGAAAAACAAGAGCTTTTCTTGGTCAAACATGGCACTTAACATGCTTTAATTTTGACTTTCTTAATAAAATTCTTAATTAAAATTTTATTTATTTCAAGACAATTTTTCTTCAAAGAATAAAAATCTTATTGATTTAGTGTGTTTTTAAATAATATATGTAAGTTAGGAGGCACTATGAGTCTTTCTGGGTTAGTAGTATTTTATTCTGTTTTATACTATTTGGGCTCATATCTCTTTCTAGAAAGGACATAAAAGTTCTGAAGCTCCAGCAACCAATGTGTCATCTTCAATTTTCAATCCGAGGGCCTCTTTCTCTAGGAAAACTCTGCTGGGGGCATCATTCCCATTCTGGGTGCCACTTTATTACATGTATTACATTTCTGTCCATGATTTAAAACTTCTGAATGACATGTCTCTAAACCATTACTGAACTATTAACTACCTGAGAGAAATGCAACTTTAAGGAATTCCACTTAAATAATTACTGCTATCTGTGCGAACATAGCGTGCTGCCTGACTGTGTCACTGGGATGCAAAATATTTGTTAAAACAGAAAAAAATAAACAGAAGGCAGTGTTCTCATATGCTTAGCATTCAAGGTAATGTCATTCACACTCCAATCTTGAGTATTAATTGGGCTTTTCATTTCAGGTTCAAAGTTTATCATTTTTAAACTCTTCTTTATCCATACAATCATTTACTGGATTCCATAAAGCCGAAAATTCATATACTCTTCCAAATAGCTGCCGACTGACACACACATTCTATGATCAGCAAAGAAATGTAACACACTGCCAACAAATTTAGTTATCAAATTATATACAAAAGCTTCTAATCTGATTTTATTTCTTTGTCCCTCAAATCCCATGGAATCTGTACTTTAAAGTCTTCTAAAGAAAGCCTGAAGTGTGAATACATGAGGTCTTAGGAACTATGAGAGATTATTCCAAGTTACAGTGAAGCAATCTTTCACATTCCCCTTCCCACTCCCCACTAACTATTGGATACATTGTAGCGTGATGATTTTAGCTATGGCTAATCTTGTTAGCTTGACACAGATGGAAAGAAAGCACCTTAGTTGAAAAACTGCCTCTATTAGATTGACCTTCTGAGCATTTTAGATTACTAATTGATGTACAAGAACACAGCCCACTGTTGGCAGTACCATCCCTAGGCAGCTCACTGTCAGCAGTACAACCCTATGCAGGTGGCCTTGCTATATATGGCAGCTAAATATGAACCTGGAAGCAAAGCCTGGAAGCAGTGCTCCTCCACGATCTCTGTTTCAGGTCTCACCTCCAGATTCCCAGTTCCCTCTGTAATGAACCTGGAAGTGTAAGCTTAAATAAATCCTTTCTTCCTTCAGCTGCAACAACAGCAAAGTAAATTAGAATAACATAGGAAGATCTTGTAAAACCAAGATATGTCCAAACACATTCAAGAATTTGAAGAACTCCTATATTTGATTTTAAAAAAGAAACAAAACAGGAAGTGTTTCTGGTACACAAGGGAGTCCACAGGCAGTTAGCCATGCTCACCATTGCCTTTACCCAAGAGAAGTTGAGTATATAAGCGTAGCCCATAGTTAACCATTCCCACCACTACATTAGTACTTAAGAGCCATCGAATATTCAGGAATTGACCCTCTAGGGAGAAAAACTTTTCATTAAACAAAGTCAGCATCTTTTCACAACACAAAATGGAAGTTCTTGCCACTTACCATATATTGGGATTCAATTCCAGTTGGTGGGAGTCAAAGTCATCTCGTAGAATCACGCTGTCACTGTGTATTTCAGCTGAGAGAGAAAGTATTTAGAGAAGAATTATACTACGGAGGGGCGATTTAGCAGAGTGTCAACATGCTGCGGCTATGAAGAATAGCCGTATTTTAAATGAGAACTGACTTTTAAATAAGTGGTTGACTGTAATTACTCTGACTGTTAATGCTGAGGGGAAAGCCTTTGCTATTTAGACATCTTGAAGTTTGAAACCCAGAGCACCCGAAAGAGAAACCGTTGAATGGTCACAAGCAGGACGGGCAAAGAAGAGAGGTCACACAGAGCCTATTACTCATCCTTGACCCATATTTATCCATGTCTACGGAGACACAGCTCGGACAGACCTGCCTCTGCTCACTAAGGCATGGAACCATGAAGTTTTCTGGCTCTTACTGCAGCAGCCAAAAGAGCGACCATGAACTCTTCTGACCCATTTTCTCTTGTCCTTCCTGTCGGCCCTGTTGCCCTGGCCTATTTTAGAACTCCCCACATTTGCTCACTATTCATCCAGTGTGCGCTCGTGGCTAACTTTGTTTCCCATCAGAATTGCATGAGAAACATCTCTATATGTATAACTAAAGCATCAACTTAAACCTGACGGTATCAGGCGAGCTAGGATGGCAGCCATGGTGATAAATACAGTACCACTCCCCTGTAGCTGTGTTCAACACTTGTTCTTAAGCATTAGTCTCTGGGGCATGCCAATGAACACCTTCACACGCCGTCGACTGCCTAGCAACTCTGAAAGCTGGCTTGGCAGAAGAGACGAAAATGATTTCGTGGACGGCTTCAGTGCAAGTGTGCTCGCTGCGTGAAAGGAGAAATTCATTACTGTTTTAACAACATTCTCATTGGACTTTTGTGACACTTGCTCAGGACGTCTTGGGTAACATGAATCCTCTGGCTCTTTTCTTTACAATTTTGTTCGATCTGGTCAGTTTTCAAATCAATTGAAATCATGTCACTTGACTAACGGAGACCCTTCATTTTTGTAGGTTTCAGAGTTGGTATTTTCTGCTTGTAGGGGCTCAGTCACACAACTCTCTGAACTCGCTGGGTAATTAAAATCTCTTCCAAATATCAGGGAAGATGATTTCAAATTCTCTTTGGTGACATCCCACCTATGGCACCCCGCAACCCCCGAATACCAGGTATGCCAGCAGGCAAGCTTATAACGAACCCCTGAAAGCAGCGAATCAGCATGTACTTAGGAGTACTGGCTGTTCCTCCCCCAAGCCTGAGGCATGAGAACCGGGAGAGAGTGTCCGTACACTGGAGAGAACCCAGTGATAGACTCCGAGCATGGGTGTGATTTAATGATTCCTCCAAGCACTCGGATACAGTGTCTGATGAGCCTACAGGGTACAGCTCTCTCAGGTCACAGCTTGGCCAAGACTCTGCTGCACCACTGCGGGTCACCAGCCTGTCGTGTCTGCCAGAAGGCATGCTTCTAAGCAGTTAATGTTCATCTGCCAAGAGGAGCCCCAAGCCGTAGCATTACATAAAAGCAAAGCTTCTCAAGGCAGATCTTTCCAAAGAGAAAAATAAATTAATTGGGTTTGTAGGTTGAAAGGAAAAGCCCAAGAGACATAATGGACCTATCTGAGGCCCCACAGTAAGAGATGCCCGGAAGGACTGGGGCAGGTTAAGATGATCCCTTTCTCTTTTATTAAATTGCAGAAGGTAGGAAATTGGTTTTTAAAATAAGTCTTTGCTGACACAACATGGTAAATTTAACTCTTAGTGCTTCCTTGTTCTGTAGAGACAACCCCCCTTCAGTGGATAAGCCCATTTTGTATTTATCACCAGACAACGCCATGCCTTTTACTATATAGTTTGAAATTTCACTTAATCTGCACGCCAGCCCAGGGAGGTAGGTACTGTTACCAGTTCTATTTTACATGTGGGCACAGACAGGCCACTCGATCAATGTCATCAGGAACAGCAAGTGTGATGATCAGATAAATACAGGCAGCTCGGTTCCGGCATCCTTGCTCTAAACCATCCCATAACCTCTGACCAGGTAGTATGCTAATGGCATCAGAGCCTTACATACTTACCGAGGTGCAAGTAAGCAGTGGCCTCTGTGGGAGCTGGAACACAAGAAGAATAGAGAAGAATAGTGACTAATTGGTGATAAAAGCAAAATCCAGTGACCAGTAATTCCAAACACAGCTGGGGAACTTAGTTCTCAGGAGATAAGCCCCCTAGATGGGGGCTTTTTCCTCTGCAGGATTAAGGGGGGAAATGGTAACAAACCTCCTAAAATAAGATGGCCAGCTTACTTTTCATCATATTTAAAAGTCTTGGTTTCTCCTACAATGAATAAAGCCCCTCATTTTTCAGGCACAGTATCCGGCAAGCTCGGGATATAAATGCGACCTGACAGCTAATGGATATGCCAAGCTCTTTCGAGCACCTATCTCTTGAACCGAGCTGCTTTGGCCATTTGGGTAATGGAAACAAAAGACCATTGCGCACTCCCACCCCCTGAAAGAAGTTGTTGTGGGGGGGCATGACTGATGGAGAGCACAGTGTTCAGAGGGTGCTGGGTGAGGCTGGGTGAGGCTGGGTGAGGAGCGAGGGTTCTAAGACTAGACTGACTAGGAAATGAGGGGGACCTGGAGAGGTTTACGGAGAAGACACGTTCCTCGCTGAGTGTTTAAATACTAGCAGAGGAAGATGAGCAGAGATAAAGGGGGAAGAAGATGGCTTGTGGAAGACCCCAGGGGCAGCATGGATATGAAACACTGGGCGCACAGGATTATGGGATTGGAAGCTGAGGGTATTTGTGGGATTCATCGTACGTATACAGTGAGCTTCCCAACCTCCATGGGCGAAGGGTGAAGGACAGTATGATCACGTGTGTGCATGCAAAGGAACGCAAAGCAACAAGTAGGGACAGACAGGGCCCCGCCCACTCCACATTGCCGACAGTTACTTCTTCCCTGCCCTGCAAGGATTCCAAGTTTGAGGGAATATCAATGCACTGCCTAAATGTAAGACATCATGACATACACTCCAATGTTTTTTTTTAACTTTCAAAGAAAAATTTCAACTAGATATAAAAATCAATTTCTCCCACAACAGGTCAGTTATACAAGACTAAGAATCCAGAATTAACAGCAGTTTAGAAAAAGACAGGTGCCTGTCATATTGCTCCAGATTAACATAATATGCACACCAAAAATGTCTCCATAGGTTTTTAAAAAGCAGATTCTATGGCAAGTACCGTGATTAAATTTTTTAAAGTCATTTGTGGAACTCTTACAAAATGGAAGATAATATGTTTCGTGGTTTTGTGTTTTATGCTGATGCTCAGTGGTTAAGTTGCGAGGGTTCTACCATGACTCATTGAATCTTTAACTCGGAATGAAGGTTTTCTTCAAATAAAAAAAAAAAAAAAGAATACTTGCCACCAAATACCTAAGAATCAAAGATAAGACTGTGGCACACTGGTGCCTGTTCTCACATGTCATCCTGTGCATACAGGTGGAGCAGGAGCATGTCTCAGGTAGCAGGAATAGTCAAAGAACCAAAGCTGAAACTGAGTTTGTTTCTGGTGTTCTGGAGGCAGGGTCTCAGTCTACATTCCAGAGCGGCCCAGAGTTCACTACACCGCCCACTCTGCCACCAAACTTCTAGCAATCTTCCTGCCTCAAGTTCCAAATCTGCTGTACCAGGCTTGACTTAGAAACTTCAAACCCAGAAATATATAGGGCTAGGAAGATAGCTCAGTGGGTGAGGTGCTCGCTGAGCACGTGGGAGGATCTGAGCTGGGCTCTCCAGCAGACATATGAAAACCCAGTTTGGTAGTGCACCTCTGAAAGCCCGGCAGTGGAGGAGGGGCACGAGCAGATCCCGGGTACTGCCCAGACAGTGCAGCTGAACCACTGACTCCCGGCTCCAGGGAGAGACACTATCCTCAAACTAAGGAGAAGAGTCATGAAGCCAGACAGCTATGGCTGGCCTCTGGCTTCTACATACATGCATATACCACATACAAACACATACACACACACACATGCACACGAGCACACACACACAAAGAAAATAAACTAGAAACGTATAATGACTCTACATATTTCCTTATCTGAAGCAATTTTAGATTTTTAACCTGTACTTTCTAGTGTTAGCAAAACTTTAGCAAACAATCCTAGCTTCTTTCTGTTATACTTTTCCCCCCAACTCATATCACATCCCTATAAGTTATATATTAACAATACAAGGTTGGTAAAAAAAATTTTTTTAAATCCATTTGTACACAGTTGTGAAATACACACATGCTTTGCTTCAACATGAACTTAACTTTCTTAAAAAAGAAAACATAAACAGATTTTATCAATATGTGACTATAAAGGAACATGAACTTTTTCAACACTCGACAACCCTTTTGAAGAGTTTTAAGCAGTTAAGGAGAGGCAGGACTGTGATGCTACTTTCAACTGAAAATTTATAAAATCTTAAATAAGCAAGCTATTCTATTACTTACATGCATTTCATACATAAAATTTATACCAGATTTTCAAGCCTTAGCATAAAAAAAATGTTAATGGTCTTATTATTTTGTATTGTTAATATTATATTGAAATGTTTAACATTTTATATAATCTGTGTTAAGTAGACATATTAACTATCTTATTTTTGTTTCATACATGTGGCCACTATAGGATTTAAAGTTACATAAGGCTCACATTATACTTCTACAGGACAAGGCCGAGTTAAGAGTGGGGGGGGGCATCTGTGCTGGTATCTATTAGGGGATCGCTGCTACTCAAAAAGTGGAAACAAAGACCCAGCCACTCAATTCAGTGAAAATCAAAACTTTGTTCATACTCTTTTAAAGCTTGGGCTACCAGAATCCCCCACAATCACAGGAACCTAGGCATGTTAGGAAAACAAGGTTGTACTTAGTCCCCTTTTCAGGACCGTGTTACCCAGAGGTTTTTAAGTCAGCATGTACCTCCAAAGCACCAATAAACTTCAGCCCATTTAGTGAGCGGAATATTCAGTCCAACGAAGACTTCAATACGTTGAGAAGAATAAAAGATATGTTTGAAGTTGAGCTGACTGTTGATATCACTGGGTGATTAATGCCATCTTTGAATCAGGTAAGCAGTCACACACACACACACACACACACACACACACACACACACACACACACACACAGACACACACTCAGGCATGCATGAACGCACATGCGCGCACAGACACATGACAGACAATTCACACACATACAGACTATCAGAACTTTACCTCCTAAATCATTTTGGAATTCAAAGGCCCTAGGTAGTTTTGTCTCATGTGTCTTTTCACCTAATTTGAAATTCTAATGTATTAAATTTCTAAAGCTAAATATGACAAATTAGACGTGGCCTGTGAAGTTAGTGTTTAATGAGCTATGAACCGAGACTTTCATCTCCCCAGGAATAATTTCTTTATTACTTTTTGTATTTTACTGCAATAAAGCACCATTTGACCTTCAAGTATGATAATTAAACTTCCAAAAATGTTATAAATTTGGAATGAAAATAGTTCTCCCTATATTCAGGAAATAGTTATGATCAATATAAAAGATTACTTAATATTTAAAGCAGCTAAATTATCCACAGAAGCCAGCAGTTGTAGCGATTATTTTTCTCTTCCCTTCTTCCCATCCCCCACCTTGATTTGTGTTTTATGGCAGCTTATGCTCTTTCCTATCCTAAAATAAATCGAATGTGATCAGAACAAAAATATATCTTTATGACTTAGGAGAACTCTTTCAGGTAAGCCTGATTCTTTTATGAGCTATCAATCACAGGACCTTAGTGACCAAACCTCGTGACTCACTGTGCTATCAGGCTCAGGTTTGATGAAACAGTCACATATTTTTCAAAAAAGTAGTCATGCTATGAATAACAATTTTGAGTGAAGAAAGAATATAACGTAATATAGAGTTGTTGGGAGATTATAAAACAATTGTTTTGGAATTTAAAAAAAAAAAAGCTCCACACCTTTGTGAACTCAAAAAATTATTTAGTTAACCGGAAGCCCAAGACCTGAGATTAAGATTTAAATAATGTTTTGAGATTGGGGCAACCAGGAGAGAGGTAAGAAGGATGAAAGGAAGTGGATGAGGATGGTGGCATGCAGGAAGACAGAGGCAGAAGGGTGAGGGCACCAGGGCCAGTTTGGAGAGGACCTTGAAAGCCAGACTAAGCTTGGGTCACACGATTTCAGACACAGTTGGTGTCAAGGAAAAAAAATGACTGGATTGAATGATTGTGGTTGCGGTTATGAAAAACCACAGGTGCTTTAAGGATTACTAAAAAGATCAAACAAGTTGGTTCTCAACACGTTTCTGTAAGCATGAAAGACAGAAATGTGCGAAGGATGTCCCCTGAGCACCTGCTTAGTGTTTGGGGTGATTACCAAAGCACAGAACTGCAGTAAAAACGGGCAGAGCCAAGGACAGAAAACGCCCAGGTTAGAACTGAGTTGGAGGCACTGAGATGAAAGTCCTCCACCATGGTTAACCAGGACTATCAACTTGATGAGATTTAGGATCCATGGAGTCTTACCTCTGGGTATTTCCTCAAAGAAGCTTATAAACTGGGTTAATTTAAATGGGAAGACCTAACCTTAGTGTAGGTGGCACCATTCGTTGGGCTGGAGTCCCTAGACAATATAAAGATGAAAATGTGATCGGACACTGGGCGTTCATCTCTCTCTGCTCTGCGACTGTGGATGTAGCAGGAGCAGCTGCTTCACGCCCCTGTTGCTGCCCTTTCTGCACAGAGATGGTCTGTAACCTCAAACTGTGACCAGAACTAAGCAATCCTTCCGGAGGCTTGCTCTAACAGTTATTACGTCGCAGTAATGAGGAAAGTGACTGGAACACGCTGATAGCTAAGAATGATAACAAACACTCACTAAGGTGCCAGACATGCCACGCAGTCCTCGGCAGCATTTACCCTCTTCACTATATTCCTTTGGGATAAAGACTAGAAGACCGAGCTCTTAGCAATGAGATGGGATGACCTGGAAAGCAAGTACTGCAATTCTCCCCCTCTGACAAGGGCATTGAGACACAGTTCCAGAACAGAAATTCACAGGCAGAGCGAGATCCACATTCCATGTTCTCTGTACAGAGATGACATTCCATGTTCTCAGTACAGAGATCCACATTCCATGTTCTCTGTACAGAGATCCACATCCCATGATCTCAACCACATTGTTGTACTGGCCCTGAGTCCTCATAGAACAAATGGACAGAGTTCCAGAGATGAAAACTACAGGGGTGGCGTCATACCGGTATGGATGGCAGAGGTGTGAGGTCACACGAGTGTGATAAGCAGCCCAGGCATGAAATCCCCTGCAGCCCCAGCATGAACACTGTGAGGCACAGGAATCATACAGAAATCAAGAGAGCAGGCAAGATTAGCAGGGCTGGGTTCCTAGTAGGCTATTGGTGTCCTTGGAGATCAGTTCCTGTGGCACTGTGGGGTGGGGTCCTAAGAAACAATGAACCTAAAAATGCTGAACCTATGAGACAGAACAGAAAGAAGCTGAGCAAGGGCCTCAGAAAGCATGGCATGATACATCTTCACTGACTGTGTGTGTGTGTGTGTGTGTGTGTGTGTGTGTTTTACTTATGGGTTTGGACTAGCATCTATATACTACACACTAAGAACAGGGGATGGACGAATCAGCCTCATATTGCCACACAACTTCCATGGGCCTGGTACAGTACCACATATGCCTTCTGACAACGGAGCACAATAAATGCTAACAAATATGACTACATTCCAGTGCTTAAAAAACTATGAGAACCTATATTAATTTGTAGCATGGCACAAGTGTATTTTCATACATACATCAAAATAAGAATGAATTAATGAGTTGCATGAAATAATATTTCACAAGGAAAAATGGAAATATGATTGATGTAGGTTGACAGCAATTTCACTCCCAAGTAATTACATATACTCAAATCTAGGTTCTGTCCTTTAAAATATGAGGGATCCAGCAGATTATAGAGCAGTTAGAGTAGAAAGAGGCTCTGTGGGCATCCAGAGGCAGCCAGTGTCAAGTTCATTTCAGGCATAAATCTTGGTGTTTTGACTTTAGACCAGATAAAGCTGTCAAGTGGGAATGTATACAGCCCCCAGAAATGAAAAAAAGGCTGTTTACACCCTTGTTCAATCACCTTGGAGAAAAATAGCACCAGTCTAAAACACCCTTTTTTGGGAGTCTTAAAAAGCAGCCCAATCCACACAGGGGCACTCGCAGGAAGTTTTAGTGTGGCTGTATGAGGTGGTTCTGTCATTCCTCTTCATCTTGCCAGTCCTGGGTCACTCAGGGACACTGTGTCGTCTGTCAGAGCCCCAGGATGGTCTGTTTTCTCCCCTAAGGGGTACCTTTTCAGACTTTGAGGGGGAACTGGGGCTCCTGGATAGCTTCTCTAGCCTGTTCCCCAGCTCTCCTCGTTGTAAATCTCAAGCCAGGAACAGGAGTTGTGGTTGCTCACGTGAAATTCCAGCCACAAAACAGCCATGGGAAAACAGATGTCTTTGACAAGCAAATCTTTAACCCTGGGAACACTCAGTGAATCGGTTCTCCTTCAGGAAGGTAAAACATAACTCTGGCTAACTCTGTGAATGAAGACCAGTCTAATAAAGACTTTGCATATTAGGTTATTTTTTTTTATTAATTGAAGCTATTGAATAACAAGGGAATAGCAGAGAAGAACCAGTAGATATGACCTAGAATAATATTTAAACTATCACTGACTGACTGACCGGCTGCACTACAATGCAGGAACTGACCCAGGGCCTCATGCATTATTGGTACCATTATTACTGGTTCTACCACTGAGATGCACCCCACCCTGACAGGCACACTGAAAGTTTTTGAGCGACATCTAATTTAAATACCCAGCTTACTCTATGGGTTTCATTGTTCAACTTTACCTCCCCCCTTCTGCCTCGAAGTTTACACTCCCACGATCCTTAAGACAAATGATTTAAAAATTAAAGAATGTGAAGTCTGGTCTGAGGAAACAAGAAAGCCAATGAGCAGAACCCAGTGCTGGCGGACAGCATCTCCACGCAGCCTACCGCCCGGTCATGAAGGTGCTGGAAAGCAAAGCTGTTTGAGTTTCTCTGCATCAGCTGTAAGCCTGAACCATTCCTTCTGGTCCAAAGCACATTCAGCCCTAGCCACCACCATCATCCCAACAACAGGGGGTGTCAGGATGGTCTATAAATGCTGTGCTCCTTTGGGAAGTACGGGGTAACAAATGTGTGTTTTGAAGGGGAGAAGCTCAGAGCCAGTGAACAGGCGTGTACACTCTACCCAATGCATCCTTGGTTGTGCCTTATGAGAACCACCATCCCATTGTCAGCCCTGCTCCCTGACTCACATCTGTATCACACTGGGCCCTAGGATAAGCCTCGAAAGAGTAAGAATTTTCCCTCAGTTTTCAGTGGAGGTCTGCAATGGTGATCATTTTTGTTGAGGTATATGTAATTCAAGTTTTTCTTAAAGTCTGTAATCACAGCACTTGTGTGATGGAAGCAGGAGGATCAGGCGCATTTGAGGATAGCCTCGGCTATGAGTCCATCTCTCTCTAGTCTCTTCCATTTACTTCCAAGGTTTTGGCCCATTCTGAATTTGATTATTTCCTTTGGTCACTTTAAGCAGTATGTCACCATTTCTGTCTTTAAAATCTTGTTGTTGGGCGATCTCTCAGACACCAATTCCTTTGCTTTCCCTTGTTTTTTTCCCCCATCCAGTATTATCTCCTCAGTGAGACCCACCTGATCTGGTGCCACACCTTGTAAAACTGTCCTCTCCCTTTTCCCTGCCTCCCACCCAGCTGAGCTCTGCTTACTGACACTGATGCTCACAACCTCTGCAAGCAATGATGCTCACGACCTCTGCAAGCAAAATGCACCCACGAGCATTCAGTAACCCTTGGAGAGGACTGTTAGGTGATGTCTGAAAGAGCTGAAGCATCTTCTACTTTCATAATTGTGAGTATGTAGCCCCCACCCCATTCCAAACAGCAGTAGCTCCAGGATGGCAATGAGGACACTCTTGTCCCCTGTCTGCACCGTGACTGTCAGAAGAACCCATCTGTGGATTGCTTACTGCTACCTCTAGAACCTCAGAATTTAAGGTGATTTAAGAATAGCAATGCGTGACCTAAAGCTATTCACTAATCAAAATGAAAATCTATGAATGGTTTTCAGAATCTCAGTTTTACTTGTTTACCCACACATTTATCTATTTGTGTGTATGGTAAATGTGTGTGTGTGTGTACATGCATGTGAACATGTGAGTATGTATGCACATGTGTATACATGGTTATATTACCCAGAAGTCAATGCCAGCTATCTGAAACAGGCTCTCTCACTGAACCTGAAGCTCAAGGATTTAGCTAGGCTAAATTAACTGTGAAGGTTTTCTACCTCTGCCATCCTAGTGCTGGAGTTGGGCGTGCAAGCTATGCCTGGTCTGTTGTGTGAATGCTGGAGATCTGAGCTGAGGTCCGCATGCTTGCATGGCAGGCACACTTCTGACTAAGCCATCTCTCCAATACCTTACAGAGTTTTAATACGACAGGACCTACATTTTACAACCAGCATCGATTTAAGGCCCGCTGTTTGGTATCAGCCAGGCTGCCCCACTGTGCTCCATGGGCAATGTTTGAAGGCAAACAGTTCTTAGGAGAGGCAGTGAGTTTTCAACAGTAAGTCCTTTAGGTTAGTACTTCATTATTTATTAAGTGCATGCTGTAAGTAAAGCTTATTATGTGTTAAAGAAAAACAAATTAAGGCAGGATTCCTCTTGCCCAAAGCTCCCAGGTGAGGGAAAGGAGCATTTGGCACTTTAGGATACGAAGGAGACTGAGCACATTAAGAGTCTGAAGAGTCCTCTTATGGGAGTGACATGGGCACTTCCGCATTTGTCTTCCATTCTCGGCAGAAGTCCCTTCCCTCTTCAAAAGTCGATTGGGAATAGGGAGAATTTGTGTTAGTTTCTTATAACTCAAATGACATAATTTCATTGTAAAATTAAAAAAGAATAGAGGGAGGCTTAAGAAGAAAAGCTCTCCATGCACACTGTCTCACGTCAGTTGACTTTGCTGCTGGAGTCTGCCTGTTCCCACTGCTGAGCATGACCTCTGTGGGCTTCTCTAAAGGGGAAGGTCACAACAGTGTAGTTCCAACCACAACTCCCTGACTGCAAAGGACATGTAAAGCCTGAGACCTAAAAGTGAATGACTGCTCACTGGCCTCTCTCCTCCGCCTCAGGAGAGAGAGAGAGAGAGAGAGAGAGAGAGAGAGAGAGAGAGAGAGAGAGAGAGAGAGAGAGA
The DNA here is from genome assembly GCF_963924665.1 of Micromys minutus. NCBI lineage: Eukaryota > Metazoa > Chordata > Mammalia > Rodentia > Muridae > Micromys > Micromys minutus. The sequence continues at coordinate 12,602,541 of NC_137958.1, read as the reverse complement.
GAGAGAGAGAGAGAGAGAGAGAGGCAGTCCCTGCCATCCAGCTGGTTTAGCCCTACAGCTGAGCCTTGGGGTCTCTTGTGGAACATAAACAATCAGCTTCAGACAACCACACTGTATGCAGACAATGGATGGAGATGGAAACAGGGCAACTTTAGTACAGCCAAACCAAAATGTCTCCTTTTCTTACCTGGCAATCAGAAGCTGGAGTCAGGCAGAACAAGAGACATGAACGGTTAATCTGAGTGCTGGGCGTGTGGGATGAGGCTCACTCAGGGGATTTAGGGTGTGGCTGAAAGGAGGCTGAGTGAGGTGGGGACAGATCTGTGAGCCCTGGCAGAAGCCAGAAAGCTGGGACTGACCTGCAGAACAGTCTTCTAAGGAAGGGGACCAAGGCTGCTGACCGCTTATGTGTTCTGACACCTTTTCAGTATGTTTAGTCCACAATACTAACCTTAAATGATCCTGCTTCCAAGCTCCATAAAACAAAATTTGCTTGGCTTGAATTGTTTAATTTAATTAAGACCAACATACTAAAATACAATGTATAAACAAAAGGCCCTGTGCTGTGGTATTTTTTTTCCATAAATACATTAGGTATTCTTTGCAAAATACACGGAAAACCATTACAAGAAAAATTAGGGTTTTTTTTTAGGAAGCAATGTTTTAATCAAAACTGGAAAGACTCAAATACATGGCTTGTAGCACCAGTTAGCTCCCCTAAAAAAATAGAAGTAGTCAAAGTCTCCCAATCAAAGAAAAAGCTCATGGCCAGATGGTTTTAGCACATAATTCTACCTTACCTTCAAAGGTAAGGTAGGTAAATCTGGACTTCAACAACAACAGAAACAACAGAAAGTCTACAAACCCATAGAAACTGAACAATTCTCTACTCAATGGCCACTGGGTCATAGAAGAAATAAAGAAACTAAAGACTTTTTAGAATTCAGTGAAAATGAAGACACAATATACCCAACTTCTGGGGACAGGATGAAAGCAAAGCTAAGAGGAAAGTTCATAGCACTAAGTGCCTCCATGAAGAAATTGGGGTGACTCATACTAGCAATTTAAAAGCATACCTGAAAGTTCTAGAACAAAAAGAAGAAAGCACACACAAGAGAAGTAATGAATAGAAAATAATAAAACTAAAAGCTGAAATCAATAAATTAGAAACAAGTAGAACAAGATAAAGAATAAACAAAACCAAGAGCTGCTTTTTTGAGAAAATCAGCAAGGTATACAAACCCTTAGCCAAACCAACTAAAAATCAGAGATTCAAATTACCAAAATTAGAAATGAAAAGGGAGACATAAAACAGACACTGAGGAGATCCAAGGAATCAATACATTTTACTTCAAAAGCCTTTACTCCACAAAATTGGATAATCTAAATGAAACGGATAATTTTCTTGATAAATTCCACTTGCCAAAGTTAAATAAAGACCAGGCAAACTATTTAAATATTCCCATAACCCCTAAAAAAATGGAAGTAATCAAAGTCTCCCAATCAGAGAAAAAGCTCATGGCCAGATGGTTTTAGCACATAATTCTACCTTACCTTCAAAGAAGAGCTAATTCCTTAAACTATTCCACAAGATAGAAACAGAAGCAACATTACCAAACTCATTCAATGAGGCACAAACACCTTGATATCTAAACTCAACAAAAATAGGGAACCTCAGGCCAATTTCTCTTATTAACACTGATGCACAAATACTCAATAAAATACTCAAACAGAATTTAGGAACAAATCAAAAACATTCCCCATTATGATCAAGTAGGGTTCATCCCAGGGATGTGAGAATGGTCCAACATATGAAAATATATCAGTGTAATCCACATATAAACAAACTGAGAGAAAAAACCCACATGATCATCCCATTAGATGCCAAAAACTTTTGACAAAATTCAATGCCTTTTCATGATAAAATTATTTGTAGAGATCGAGGATACAAGGCCTATGACTAAACATAATAAGGCAAAGTCTTAGTTAGGGTTTTACTGCTGTGAACAGATACCATGACCAAAGCAACTCTTATAAAGGACAATATTTAATTGGGGGTGGCTTATAGGTTCAGTGGTTCGGTCCATTATCATCAAGGTGAGAACATGGCAACATCCAGGCAAGCATGACATAGGAGGAGATGAGGGTTCTACTTCTTCATCTAAAGGCTGCTAGCAGAATACTGACTTCCAGGCAGCTAGGGTGAGGGTCCTAAGCCCACACCCACAGTGATACACTTACTCCAACATGGCCTCCTTCCTAATAGTGCCACTCCCTTGGCCAAGCATATTCAAACTATGACAGGCAATATACAGCAAAATGATAGTAAACATTAAACTCAAAGCATTTCCACTAAAATCAGGAACAAGATGAGGCTGTCCACTCTCTGCCTATCTCTTCAATATAATACTTGAAGCAATAAGACAATCAAAGGAGATTAAGGGAATTAAAATTGGAAAGGAAGAATTCAAGGTATCATTATTTAAAGTATTTGATAGTATATATAAGTGACCCCCAAAATTCGACCAGAGAACTCATGCAGCTGATAACTTCTTTGGAAAAATAACTGGATACAAAATTAACTTTAAAAATCAGTAGCCTTCCTTTAAACAAATGATAAAGAGTATATGAAAGAAATTAGAAAGTAACATCCTCACCCTTCACAATATAAAATATGTTGGTGCAACTCTAACCAAGCAAGTGAAAGACCTGTATGACAAGAAATTCATGTTTCTGAAGCAAACAACTGTAGAAGATCTCAGAAGATGGAAAGATCTCCCACTCTCATGGATATCAGGATTAATGTAGTAAAAATGGCCATCTTACCAAAAGCAATCTACAGATTCAATGCAATGCCCATCAAAATTCCAACTAAATTATTCACGACCTTGGAAAAGCAATTCTCAACTCCTAGGATAGTTAAAACTATCATATACAAAACAAAACAACAAAAAACTTCTGGAGGTATTACCACCCCTGATTTAAAGCTGTGCTACATAGCAATAATAAAAAAACAATATGGTATTCCCGTACAACCAGATTGATCAATAGAACAGAATAAAAGACCCAGAAATAAACCCACACACTTACAGACACTTCATTTTTTGACAAAGAAGCCAAAGCTATACAATGGAAAAAAGAAAATATCTTCAACAAATGGTGCTGGCCTAACTGGATGTCTGCAGGCAGAAGAATGCAAGTAGATCCGTATCTATCATCCTGCGTAAAACTCTAGTCCAAGTGGATCAAACACCTCAACCAGGTACACTACAGTAGAAGAGGAAGTAGGGAGTAGCTTTAAATGAATTGCTACAGAAGACACCTTCCTGAATAGAACACCAACAGCTCAGGCACTAAGATCAAGAATTAAAAAATGGGACCTCATGAAATTAAAAAGCTCCTATGGGCACTAAACGCTGTCAATGGGAAGAAACTACAGAATGAGGGAAAAAAAAAATCTTCCATCAACCATACATCTGGCAGAAAGCTAATATCCAAAATTTATAAAGAGCTAAAGAAGTTAAACACCAACAACCCAAACATCAACAACCCAAATACCATATCAAAAATATAGTTCAGGGATAAATAGAGAATTATCAACAGAAGGATCTCTAAATGGCTAAGTAACAAGAGAAATGTTCAAAGTTCTTAGTCATCACAGAAATACAAATCAAAATGACTCTGAGATTTCATCTTACACATACCAGGAATGGCTAAGATCAAAAACTTAAAAGACACACTGACAAGGATGTGGAGCAAGGGGAACACTCCTCCACTGCTGGTGGGAATGCAAACTTGTACAGCTACATTGGAATTTTGGCAGTTTCTCAGAAAAATTGGGAATAGTTCTACCTCAAGGCCCAGCTATACAACTCCAGGGCATACACCCAAAAGATGCTTCACCATACCACAAGGACAGTCATTCATCTATATTCATAGCAGCTTTATTTGTTAATAGCCAGAAATTGGAAACAACCCAGTCCCTGAATCACAAAATGGATAATGAAGATGTGATATATTTACACAATGGAATATTACTTAGCTATTAAAAACAAAGGCATCCTGAAATTTCCAAGAAAATAGAAGGAATTAGAAAATATCCTGAATAACCCAGACCCAGAAAGACACACACGGTTATGTCCTCACTTATAAGTGAATATTAGCCATAAAGTACAGTATAACCATGTTACGATCCATAGACCTAAAGAAGCAAGGAGAAACCAAGGGAGAATGCTCAAATCTTGCTCAGAAATGAAAATAAAATAGACACTGGAACTGGATGGAGAGAGGGAACTGGATTGGAGAGGGCATGGAGAGGCGAATAGGGGTGAAGGTCAGATGTGGGGAAAATGGAGGTGGGGTGGGAGGGCTGGGAGAGAGAAGGGAAACTGTCTGGAATCATCTCTGGGACAAGCCTGAGACCTGGGATGAGGAAGACTCCTCGAAGATATGGGGGTGATCCCAGCTGAAATCCTTAGCAGCAAGGGATATGGAGCTTGAAGTAGCCAGCCAGGCAAGACTTCCTGTGGAGGGAGGGGAACATGGTCCCACTCACAAATGACCCCCAAATTTGTCCTGCCTACAGTATATTCACAGATAAAGATGGAGAAGAAACTAAGAGAAGTGCCAACCCACGACTGACCCAACTTGATTCCCACCCCATGGGGAGATCTAGCCTCTGACACTATTAATGATGCTCTGCTATGATTACAGACAGGAACATAGCATAACAGTCTTTTTTTTCATAACTGTGTTGAGAGGCTTCACCCAGCAGCAGATGAAAACAGATGCAGAGAGAGACCCACAGTCCAACATTAGGTAGAGCTTAGGGAGTCTTTTGGAAGAGTTGGGAGAAAGACTGAAAGACATGGAGGGGTCAAGGACACAACAAGAAGATGGATGTTCAGAGCCAACTAACCTGGTCCCATGGGGGCTCACAGAGACTGAACCACCAACCAAAGAGCAGACACATACTGGGCCTAGGTCCTCTACACAGATGTAACACATGTGCAGCTTGGTTTCTATGTAGATACCCCAACAAGTCTTGGGGCTGTCTCTGACTTGGACTCAGTTGCCTGTCTTTGGATCCCTTCCCATGCCTTGTATGGCCTCAGTGGGGGAGAATGTGCTTAGTTTTGACAAGACCTTAATGTGCTAGGGTTGGCTGGTTCCAGGGGAGGGGGTGCGCTGCTTCTTTAAGGAGAAGGCGATAGGGGATGGGAGATGGGGGATGGGAGGTTGGGACTGGGAGGAGAGGTGGGTGGGGGCCGCAATGAATGTATAAGGTGAATAAATAAATAAATTAATGAAAACACTGTGTGCGTGTGAATACTGTTATATAAGATAGGCTTTACCCTCACTCATTGAGAAATTTTTTATATTAATTTTCGTAGCTTTTTATTTTACTTTAAATAGTCCAATCCAATTATAGTACAGCAGACTTGAACTTGTAAGGCTTAAGAGAATTTAGTTTTAGGGACTAGTAAATGTGAATTTGACATATCTTTTTCGACATTATATATTTTCAAAAACGTTGATGCTCCTTGCTTTGTGGTATTCTATATTTTCAGTAAATATTTTTCCCAACACAGAAGAAATTTACACTGTAATAGAATTCTTTAGTCTGCCCATTCAGACATATTTTAATGCCTGCATTCTTGAGAGTCATATAAGAAAAGTTAATTTAACCAAAGGATATGGATCATGGGTATTTGGAATGATAGAGGGGAGTTCTGTGAGTAAAGAATCTGTAAGAAAATAATTAGAATTTTGACAGTAACAGTTTATCAAATACCACATTACTTAGGTACAACCATACTGATTCTGTCTATCTGTAGATATAGGTATATAAGCAACTCATGGTATAACCAACTAAAGCACAGTCAGAGACACTGGAGTGTAATGACCAGAAACACATTCGGCTAGACGCATAAGTGGAAAATTAAAGGGAATTAATTTTTGTACAACTTTACAATTACTATTAAAATGTATCACTTTTAGGACAACTAAAATTGACTCAAAAACAATCTTATGAAATTATAAAATTTCTTTTGGTTCATTTGCTCACAGTGGATATGTTTATCTGTCTGTTAGCTTTATCAATAACTGGTGAATAACTAATGAACAGAGATATGAGCTGGTCAATAACTCAGCTTTAAAACATTGTGATAAAGTGACGTTAATGAAATGACAGCTCAGTACGTAAGACAGAGGACCTGCCATAAACAATGCAGACTAACAGAAACAAGTCCAGGATGATCTTACCTCCTTGTTCACACAGCTGCTGGGCTAATGCATCCTTGAAAATCACCTGGCCCCTATGTGTTGCAGTAGCCCTGGAAATTGAAGAGGAAAAGGTTAATTTAAATGCTTTAATATGGTTGATATTATAATATTTTAAAAGATAACTTAAAGTCCAGAATAAATGCTTAAATCAAGTCGCTCAGGGCCAATTGCTACCTCCAGGTCTTACTTTATAAAGACAATGTGATGTTTGTAGGTTTATTCTGGAACAGCAGGTGTAAGCTGAGCCTGGGTGGAATTGAGGCAAGGATGCTTATCAAGTTCACACTGACGTGAAATGTTTTTATGAGCACAGGAGATAGATCCTCCTAAAGTCTTTTAGGGCTTTTGAAATAATGGTCACTCTAAGATGGAGAGTTAAGGCTAGAAAATGTTTTTTAAGAGAATATTTTCCCCAAACATGGGCTAGTCAGAGCTTTTATAATTAAAGAAACATCTGTCAGAATAAAATGCACCCCCCTTCCACCTAGTGGGTGTACTTGACCATTTGCAGGAGATATGCATCTTTCCTTTCTGCTAATCAGAGCTGTGCATATAGAACACTGAAAACCCGGCTTCTCACGGCAGATCTGTTATTCAACAGCCATAATTGGAAATGTCTTATTTCTTATCCTTTAGGAAGAATGATTTGCTCTCTATATGTGAATTAATTTCCCTTCAAAAGAATTACGTTGAGGTGAAATATATTTTCTAAGTGAAATTAGAGCAGAAAATCATGTTTCCATGAGAAACTTGTTATTTTGTTTTGTTTTGTTTCTTTAGAAGATAAATCATACAAAAATACACTCACTCTCTAAAAACATATTAGCATTAAATCTTTACTCTTGCCCAAGTCATGCTAGGACAAAAATAATTTGATTCTGCTGACATCTGCTGAGAACGGATTATAGACAACACACTGGGCTAACTCCTGAGAGGACAGATCTCGTGGTCCTCATTACCCCTCCACAGGACAACCTTTGGTCAATATCTCCATCTTTGCTGGATCCAATAGGACCTCCCGGCTCCTGACATCCCCCATTTTGGCTCCATGTGGATGAACTTTCTTCCTTCATGCTGTGGGCCTTTCTGATTTCTGTTCTCCATAGAATCGTTCCTGTGGCCCCATGTCACTAATCAAGTTTCAACTCTCTGGAAATAATGAAGGAGCCTCCCATGCTGACGTGTTAATAGGTGACAGGGAGCCACACTAATAGTGCCACTAAGAAAAGTATGCCTTAATTACCACACGTGCACACAATGAATGCAGAGGGCAGACAGGACGGCTGAGGAAACGCACGGGTTGTCTTCAGCTCACAGCATATGGGAAACTTGCGTGGGGTGTCAAGTTCTTGTTATATACTAATCATTATCAAAAAGAAAGCTCTGAACACCCAAGAAACAACTCACTGATCATATGAGGCTCAAAAATGGAAAGGCCAAAAAGTGGAAGCCTCAGTCATCCTTAGAAAAAAACAACAACAACAACAACGACAACAAAAACAAGTGTATAGCACCCACTCAGAGTGGGGTACACCTAGACCTTAAATCATTAATAACCCAAGAGATAAGAAGATAGCCTTGTGGCAATTTTTGGTATTTAAAAATCATTATGTTTAGTCTATGCACACAAAGAAAACTTTGAATGTTACATTTTATTTTATATGTACTTTATGCTTATGGTAACTAGTAAGATTTTAATGCATATTATCAAACCTTTAAAAAAATCAAGTACTGACAAAAATATATTCATATAGTTTTATGCCAAAATTCTTTTAAAAATCTGTACATGTATCTCTTTTATAAAAAACATAAAGTTGTAAGAAAAAAATCAAGTACTGATAAAAATATATTCATATATTTTACGTCAAAATGTTTTTAATAATCTGTACATGTATCTCTGTTTTTTAAAATAAAGTTGTAAGAAAAAGAAAAAGAGGGAAAAATGTAAACATCATATATATTCACCATATTAAACATATAGAATGAATGTGTAGAAAAAACAGACATATAAGGAAATATTACAATCTTTCTGTGTGTATTTGTGTGCATGTATTTGTAAACATGCATGTTTACTTTTATGAGAATGAAAATGAGGCCTAAACATTTGGCTAATCTACGTTATAAACAAAACCTATCGACTCCTTAATCAGTACAGGTTTTCTGTCAAGAGAGAAAGTGGTAACTTTATTTCCCTCTTCAAATCAATTGAACTAAGTGCTTCTGAGATCGATTTCCCATCTACTTCTCATAGCATCGAAATTGTAAACATGTAATTTGAAAGGGTATTTTCAGACATCACTAACTAGCAGGAGAACTGCTCCACATGTAGCACGTGAGAACTGTGCTGGTGGTACCCAAAGTTAGCAGGCGGTCACTGTGCTCCCACAAACAGGCTACCTCACAGGCAGAGGTGCGAGATGAGAGGCCTGCAGCAGGAGCCCCCTCAGCTCTGTCTCGACTGTGAGAAAGCCTCACGCTGCACAGTGCCGCAAGACTTCACACTGTTCTTTCTGGATACCATGGCCCCAGGTCTGGGATTTAATGCCTTTATCCATAGATTTATTTCTGCATCTTTGGTTCAGTGAACAATTTCATAGACATCTTGGTACATACAGAGTAACTGTGGCTGAAGGAACCTTTGAGTTCATCATCTAAGCAAAGTTTCTATTTTTTTAACCGATAATCTGTCTTTTAAAGGCTTATTAAATGTAGTCACAAAGGCAATTTCTATGCAAGTCTATAAGGTGTTTTATGTATAGTCTTGGATCCCCCATCTTCCCTCTTCCTGGCCTCCCCACTTCCGCTGTTTTCCTTCATTCCACTGTGGGTCTGTTTCTATGGCTTCTGTACACACATGTTTTTATTTTTCCACTGTCTAGGTACTAACATTAAGAGAGAAGCTGAATTTTATGTGACTGTCGGGAACTGACTTAATTCATTTAGCATGACTGACGAGCTTCCATCACATTCATTTCTCTGCAGACATCCGAACTTCTCGATTTGTGGGAAGAATTCCATCATTTTAATAAATGGTATTTTCTTTCCCTGTTCTTCTATTGATAGACACCTAGGCTGGTTTCATAGTTTAACTTCTAGGAATGTGCAAGTAACTCTGTGGTGCAGAGAAAACACACACACACACACACACACACACACACACACATACATACCACATCATACCTACACATATAAAGGCATACACACATACAAGCACCAAAAGAACTCTAAATGACTCATGTAACAAATGAGCTAATAAAATGGACGGAGAGTTTATAAAAGTACAAACAGCCAAGAAATATAGAAAAACATTCAGTACCATTAGCTAAAGAAATGCTACTGAAAATTACATTGTGATTCCATCTTACCCTAGTGCAGGATGACCATCAACAAAACCGAGAACGAGGACCCTGGTGAGGGTGCTGGGGTGGGGTGGGGTAATGAAGGAGCTAAAGAGGGTTTCGGCCTCATGGGAAGAACAACACTGTTGATCAATCAAATCCTCCACAACTCCCATGGACTAGATCACCAACCACTGAGCACACACTGAGAGACCTATGGCTCCAGTTGCATATGTAGTAGAAGATAGCAGTGTCTGGCATCAATGTGAGAAAAGACCTTTGGTCCAGTGAGGGTGAGTTTTCCCAATGTAGGGGAATGCCAAGGCACTGAGGTGGAGAGGGTGATTAGGAGAGGGTCCACCCTCATGAAGACAGGTAGGGGGGAGGGGGGAGGGGAGTAGGGTGGGTGAAGGGGATAACATTTCAAATGCAAATACAGAGAGTATCTAATAAAAACTAAATAAAGAAAACAATGGTAAGTGCTTTAGAAGTTTTAGACTGTATTGGTGTTTTACACTATCTGTAGGAATGTTAACTAGTTCAGCTTCTATGGTAGTCAGTGTGCATGTTTCTCAGAAAACTAAAAGCAGACCTGTCATATGACCCAGCTGAGTCATATGATCCCTCTCGGTATTTACCCCAAAAGAAAGAAAAACTTAATTAGCATTCATCAAATGCACATGGAATTCCAAGATAGAAAACTTGAAACTTGAGCTCTGTCTTTGAAGATTAGCTCTCACTCCACATGGTCTGCATAGTCTATTCTTTACATCTTCCTGAGGTATTCTGAAAGCCACAGAGCTAATAGCCCTCAACAGCATATAAATAAGGAAGCCTTGGGCCTAATGCAGGTCATACAGTAGGCTAAAGGCAGACAGGGCTTGACTTCAGGCCCACGGTTTTCAGGACCTGTCAGAACTCCTGTAGGAATCTCCTAGGAGCCACAGAAGGGCAAAGGAGCAGGAAGTGCTTGGGGCACTGGTTCATCCAACTAGAGTGCCTGGGCTGAATATGCTCTCATTAGTTAACGTCGTTCAAGAAAGTGGCTCTGTAATTCTAAACTGCCCAGAGAAGCAGTGAACGCCATGTGCTCCACACAACTATCCCATGTTCTCTACTCTGGAAAAGCAATAGCCAATAGGAACAATAGTTTGGCTGGCATGCACCATGGCTATTAATGTAACATCCATTTAGAATTAAATTTTGCTGCCTGCTAAGCACTGTTGTTGGGGTCTACAGGAATCGACTCAATCCTGACAACATTACCATAAGGAATGTAAAATTCTTCTCATTTTCCTGAAACATGGAACTTCACATGATTTACAAATGTCACAAAAGTGGGGATGAGGTCAGGATTCAAGCCCGGGCTTTCTGGGTGTTGAATGCTTCTCTTAAGGCTATGTTACCTTTTCACTAACCCGACTCTAATGACCAGGTGACAGTAACTCTGTTTCTTGCTGAGGTGGAGCCTCCTTTCAAGGTCCTCCCTTTAAAGTCATATCTGCCGTAGCTTGGACTCTACTTCAATCTTTCAGGACTTTTAATTTAATCTTCTGGATAAGCCAGGTTATTTTCTGGTTCTAGTTAGAATCTTGGCCACAAAGCCAGCAATGAGAAGAAATTTATCTTTTAAATTATCAATTTTGTACGGTGTTCTATGCATATAATCCTAGCATTCAGAAGGCCAAAGCAAATGAACACTAAAAGATTGAGAAAATCCTAAGCTACACACACAGTGAGGTGTAGGCTAACCAGTTCCTAGGGTGAGAACTTGCCTCACAAACATCAAAACAACCAATATTAACATTAATAACACATTCTGGTTCTGCGTTCTCAGCCACAGCACAGGTGCAGGCAGACACACAATCCCCATGTTGCCATTCTCTTTCTAAGCCTTCAGGACACCCCAGTGGTTTGTTCACATGGGAATGCCTCCCCCTGTCATGGTAGCATGAAGCTCTGCAGTGTTAGCATCTTATCTTACCCAGGAAGCAAGCTCCCAGGTTTCAACACTTCATTCCACAAGATGCTCAACTCTCCACCTGACACTAGTACCAGTGACATCAGTCCTACCTAGAACATGGTTAGATCTCTAAAATCATCTAAGGTGGTCTGATTTTGAGTGGTCTATGAAAAAATAGGCATTTTAATACAGATAATAAAATGTATAGTATAATATAGATGTGCACAAACATATACTCAAGAAATGCTAAAATGATTCTGAGAGTCAGGTCCTCCAATTTTGAATCCACAACATATTGTACGAATAGACAACCATGACATACAATAACAAGCCTTATTCACTATCATAATCGCTATTTTATATAATTTGTCGTTCCCTTTGGAGGAAAGCTCGTCAAATCTGGGGTACTAATAGCTGTGTTGCTACTATCTGCACTCAATTTTGTATAATTAGCAGTAATTTTTTCGAAGGAGATCAGAAAATATCCTTATTGTTCAGGGTTCTGGAGTATAGACCAATTTTCTTAAAATATTTCTAATGAGTACTTACATTCTCCAAAGACACAGAGATGCTAAAGCAAATCTGCCAACAAGAGTCTCTATTAAATAAGTCTTTGAAAATTGGGTTTGGCTGTTCAGTTTTATCATTTGACAAACTCCATAGATCCTCAAATGAAGGTTTTAAAATAGCTTGTGCAGTTATCTGGGAAAAGCGTGAGATACCCCCATTTTAACTGAATGGGGCTAGCTGCTGCTCAAGGCACTTGAGCATGAAGTGTATTCACTTTGTTTCTGGTCTGTCACTGCACTCAGTAGGACGAGTTTTAAATACTATGAGTTGCCAAGCATGTGCTACCAGACTATGGACAAGTTCTTTAAACATTCTAGCTTCACACTCCCTATGTGAAGAAAAAAAAAACTTGAAATAACTACTGTCACTTAAAGATATTAATATTCATTCCTTAAGTCTTTCAAATAGAGTTTCGAGATTCTGGGACAGGAAATCACTTCTTTAACCCCCTCTCCCTCAAGAAGCCATTAGTAGTAACTTGAACATAGAAGGAAGTCAAAACCATATTTTTTGGTTCAAATTTTTCTTTCTATGTACATTTCTATTGACATCCAATAATCACCAAAGAAGGAGTACAGAAGATATTTAACAGGATCATCATAAACTCCTAAGATTCACAAGAGAGTTATTTATAGATGAAATGAGTCAACTTGGTCACATCAACAAGAAAAAGAATGGCAGCTGCCTCATCTTAAAACAGAGAACCATGAGGGTTGCTTCTGTTTCCTCATGAGGTCTGACTTGTCCTGCTTTGAAGTTGGAAAGAATGTTCATTAATCAGCTATATGCAGCCAAGCTCACATAATTTCAGTAAGCTAAACCACGGCCAAGCAGCAGTTCAGAACATATATCGAATGGAAGTCATCTGAATTTGATAAAATGTTTCAAAGGAATCAAAGCAAAACAAAATTGCATCCTTGCTATCTTCAAATTACAGCACTTTCTAATGTGAGGGCACCGATATATGCTGACTCTTCAAAAGATTGATGTAGGCTTTTATTAGCACATACTCATGTGTGCTTGCATGTGGTTTTGTGCACCACATAGGTATAGGTATTCACACAGGCCAATGGTGCCAGCTTTCCTGGAACTGGAGTTATGGGTGGTGATGAAGTTCATGATGTGTGTAAGGTAACTTCTTTTATTTTAATTGGATAATCTTTGCATTTACATTTCAGATGTTATCCCTTTCTCTCATTCCCATGCTCCCTCCCTCTCCCATTGTCTCCATAAAGATGCTCCCCCTGTCAACCACCCTCTCCCAGCTCAGCACCTTGGTGTTCCACTAAACTGGTAAAATGAGGCTTCGCTGGACCAAAGACCTCTTCTCCCATTAATTCCAGACAATGCCATCCTCTGCTGCATATGGACCTGGGGCCATGTGAACTCATTGGTTGGTGTTATAGTCCCTGGGAGCTGTGGTGGGTTTCGTTAGTTGGTCATTTTGTTCTTCCTATGGGATTGCAAACTCATTTAGCTCCTTCAGTCCTTTCTCTAGCTTCTTCATTGGGGTCCCTATGTTCAGTCTGATGGTTAGCTGCAAGCATCCTCCTCTGTATCAGTATGGCTCTAGCAGAGCCTCTGAGGAGGCATCCATATCAGGCTCCTGCCAGTAAGCACTTCTTGGCATCAGCAATAGTGCTTGGGTTTGGTGGGTGCATATGGGATGGATCCCCAGGTGAGGCCGTCTCTGGATGATCTTTTCTCCAATCCCTGCTCCTCTATTTGTCTCTGTATTTCCTACCATGAGTGTTTTGTTCTCCTTCTGAGGCATCCACATTCTGGTCTTCTTTCTTTTTGGTTTCATAAGGTCTGTGAATTGTTTCTTGGGTATTCTGAGGTTTTTAAGCTAGTATCTGATTATAAGTGAGTACATATGTGTTCTTTTGTGACTGGGTTACCTCACTCAGGATGGTAGCTTCAAGTTCCATCTATTTGCCTAAGAATTTCATGAAGTCATTGTTTTTAATAGCTGAGTAGTACTCCATTGTGTAAATGTACCACAATTTCTGTATCCATTCCTCTGCTGAAGGACATCTGGGTTCTTTCCAGCTTCTGGCTATTATAAATAAGGCTGCTATGAACATGGTGGAGCATGTGTTTTTGTTAGATGTCGGAGCTTCTTTTGGGTATATGCCCAGGAATGATATAGCTGGACTGTGAGGAAACTTCTGCCCTCTACCAGAGCAGTAAGCACTCGCGCTTGACCACCACACCACCTCTCTACCTCCTTCTTTCCACTAAATAAACAAGAAAAATGCTTCACAACACATACACATGACTGTTGTAAACTTCAGAGAGAAAATAAAAAAAATCACTGTCTTGCTATATACCCCAGGCTAGCCTCAAAGTTAAGGCCCCATCACTTAGGTTTGTGAGTCTCTTTTTCTTAACCTATAAGATCCTATAAGAACCTAAACCTTCCTCCTGCAGCCCCTTCAGTGCTGGGGTTATAGGGTATACATTGTGTACATCTTGGTTTTTTTTTTTTTTTTCCAAATTTTCATAGTTCTGTTATTGATACGCTAAATAATTATTTCCATCTGTCAAACAGTTCAACGTCTTCTATCCTCAAAAAACAACACATTTCAGCATGATGATTATTATCCAGTAATCCCAATGTCTGTCTGCCCCTCGAAACCACTATGTGACCTGTTTTCAAGTCAAAGATTACAAGACACAGAAAACAATTTAAGCAACCATTTAAGTATATACTAAATATAGATATTTTAATAATTAAATTAATTATAATTTAAGTACACAACACAAAAAATAATTTTGTGTTGACACAGCCATGCAAAGTATTGAGTTGTCATATCCAAACATAATAAAGAAAGGACCAGTTTCACACAGGAAGCGTAGGACTTTTATTCTAGGTCTGCTGTTTATTCAGGCCCTGTCACTTAGCGTTAGTCTGTCTCCTTTTCTTACCCTAGAAGGTAAGATGACAGGTCTGGTGCATCCCAGCCTGGGCTCAAGCTCACTATGTAGCTGAGGATAGCCTTGAAATTCTGGTCCTCCTGCCCGTGCCTGCTAGAAAAGCACATTACCACCTGAGTTACATCTCCAGCTCAAGCTGGACCGTTTCTAAAGTTTAAACAACAGATTTATAATGAGAAGACAGGAGCGTGAGCCATGAAGCAAGGTTTATATTGACCTCACCCAAGTGTTTGCTTTGTGATACAGGACTCAAAGACAGATACTTCTCATTCTTCGGGGTGGACCAACTCTGAAAATTTCAGTAAAAATATAAGGAATTATAGTAATGATATTCTTACTGGTTAATTCAGATACTGGTACTGTATTGAAGGAGAATGAAAAATAAAAACATAACCTCCTTAAACAAAGCAAATCTATTTTGTGAATCTAGAGTGAAATTAGAAATGTTGTAAAATGTTTTATCTCAAAGCCAAAGCCAATGGCAGCTGGAATACAAATTCTAGTGTTGATAGTCATCAAAAATTAGAACAGTGAACCTTGGATAGAAATCCTGCCATAGTATGTGGGTTTTCCCTCATCAGCTAAACATGTTGGAAATGTTCCCCACACATGTCAAGAGATGTGTCACCATGGTGATTCTAAATCCAGTCAAGTTAATGATGATGAGACATCACAGCCCAACCCTACAACCAAACACATCCCTTTAAATCACAACATCACCCTCCTTTTCCCCAGGCCTCACATTCAACTCATAATTCAAAGCTCATTAGTTCATCTTTCTTCGGTGACTATCTCATGATCTCAAATTCAATATATATATATACACATATACATATATACACATATACATATATGTATATATGTGTGAATGTATGTATATATGTGTGTATATGGTGTGTGTGTGTGTGTGTGTGTGTGTGTGTGTGTATGCAGATATTCCACGTCTGGGTTTTAATTCAGAAAATCTGAAGTTAGTTAGTTAAAAAGATGCCTCCCTCCAATCTTCATAGACTTTATATTGAGCCCTCATGGAAAAACATAAAGAAATTAAGTATTCTTAAATTGGTCACTGAATAAAAAATGTGATACACATATATACAAAATGGGATGCAAGTCAACCTTATAGAAAGATCCCTTGTAAGAGTAGAATTGGAGAACTTCATGTGACATGAAATAAACCAGGAACAGAGAGCCAAACAGCTTTTGCAACCACATTTGCAAACACAATAATGCATCAACACAGAGAGCAAATCAGAAAGTTTAGAGTCTAGACCGAATGTAATGGATAACGGCCGTCAATGGGTACCAGAAAGTCAGGAAAGGGAGTGAAGTTTTTAAATGAAAATCTACTTCATAGCTCAGTGGCTGAGCAATTCATCATCACAGAATTGTCAAGAGGTTTCAAATGTGCTTACCACAGAGAAGTATTAAGTGTTTAGATGACAAATATCTTAACTGGATTGTTTTAATTATTCTACATGGTATGTATGGGCTATATAATCACTTTATACCCCAAATAAGATCAATTATAAAATGTTAATATTATTAAACAGTTAAAAGGAAGAGAAAGGGACATATCAAAGCTCTAGATTGCACAAGACATCATGGGCACATACGGGGAGAAGCATCTATTACAAGAAGCCCTTCTAGGACCCAAACCTCTGTACATATTAACTCACAGGGGTGGCTTGAATATGCTTGGCCCATGGGACATGGCACTATTAAGATGTGTGACCTTGTTGGAGAAAGTGTGTCATAATAGAGATAGAATTTGAGACCCTATGGTCAGCATCAGAGACTCTGCTCCTGGCTGTCTTCAGATTAAGATGTAGAATGCTTGGCTCCTCCAGGACCGTGCCTGCCTATAAGCTGTCCTGATTCTTGCCATGATGATAATATACTGGACCTCTAAAACTCTAAGCCAGCCCTAATTAAATGTTGTCCTTTATAAGAGATTCTTATTCATGGTATCTCTTTATAGCAATACAATCTTAAATAAGACACCAACCAATGGATTTTTGTCACAGTAGCCCAAGCCAACTATGCTGTGATTCATAGTTCATGACAGTCTATCAGTAAAAGCATGCTATTCTCTCTCATTAAAAAATGCAAAAGCAAAACCAAGCAGATCACTAATATTTGAGTGCATGCTTCTCTCTCTCTCTCTCTCTCTCTCTCTCTCTCTCTCTCTCTCTCTCTCTCTCTCTCTCTCTCTCTCTCCCACTCCCTCTCCCTCTCCCTCTCCCTCTCCCTCTCCCTCTCTCTCTCTGTGTGTGTGTGTGTGTGCTAGAATGAAAACCAAACAAGGGCATTGGATTCTCTGGGGCTGGGTTATGAGCAGCTGCACTGCCAGGCATGGCTGCTGAGTCCAAACCTGGGTCCTCTGGAAGAGCAGCAAGCACTCTTGCTTCTCTTTATCAGTATGTGAGAGAGTGTTCAACTCCCACCACTCCCGTGGGGGTGAACAGGCCCAGTCCAAAATTTTCAGTCAAGTGGTGGTGTGTTACTTAGTTTCCAACCTCCTGGCTATTAGTGGGGGCATTTTACAAGTCTCTAGTTACACTGTTCAGCTTTGCAAACTATCTGTGTCTGTGTTCCTTTGACTACAGCTTCCCAGGCATTCCTAACACAGGCACAAGGATCCCTTAGGCTATTAGCCCAATGTGATACTGGTTTTTAATACCAGTATACCTTTGTTGACCACATACTTTTATTTTTTGGGAAAGCTTTGTGGGGAGTAAAGGCCCCAAAGCCCCAAAGCCTGGTGACCCAACAGTAATCCTGGATCCCCCCACGGTAGATGAAGATTCCTGACTCCCGTATGTTGCCCTCTGACTTACACGGGTACTATCTGTCACATGTACACTCTTACCACAGATGTCACATAGAAACACACACAGAACAAGTAAAATAAATACCACTTCAAAATTTAAAATAGGAAAATGTGTTCATGTGATAAGATGCTTCAGTTCCCTCAATATGGCTGCAAGATGTCAGTGCTTAGGAGACTTACTCATTCTCAACTCGGTTACATAAATATTTGTATTCATTTAAGTAAATATTTATAAATACTTCCACACTTTATTGTGGAAAGCTTCTTCTTTCCTTGGAACTTATTTGGGGGTATGAACATTTTGTGGAAATGGGGATTTATTTTTAATATTTATCTATGTGATTTTATGATATCATTTGGTATTCATAAAGTTGCTTTTCTAGAGCATCTATACAACTCAAATAATAAGAGAACAGTGGACTGGAGACTATTTTCTAATGTTTTATGACTTGATCATATAAAAACAGTATGGAAATGCTCAGAGAGACTTTCAAATAAAAGTACTGTGCTGCTTATTTCTAGT
Organism: Micromys minutus; assembly: GCF_963924665.1. NCBI lineage: Eukaryota > Metazoa > Chordata > Mammalia > Rodentia > Muridae > Micromys > Micromys minutus. The sequence continues at coordinate 12,584,089 of NC_137958.1, read as the reverse complement.
TGTTAAATGCTAGAAGACTCAGAGTGTCAGGAGTGCATCAGGGGTGATTCCAACAGTCTAAGAACAGACTTAAGTGACGTGTTCGGGCAGGTAAAATGACAGGAATGGTAGGAAACTATTACCGACACTGAGCTACAATTTGAAGAAAGACTGAATAAGAACAGGACCAGAGCCCTGGGGCTGAAAGGAAGAGGATGGAAAGAAAGAACCTGGGATGTGGAATAGACACCTCCTGAAATTATAAAGTATCAAAAAGTCAAAAGCCAAGAATAGTAAACAGAAGACCCACAAGCTTGCAGGAAAAGAGCAGAGCATGTACCAGAGTCAGCTGAACCATCCCTGGGTGTCATATCTGTGGCCCCGAGGCTCTGCGCTCTTCAGAAAAATACCACCTTAATTCAACAGCTCCCAGGACGTCCGTCTCTTGGAGTGAGGAATAAGAACACCTTACCTGCACATTTTCTCAGGACGCAACAGAGAAAGTACACCAAGAAAAATGACCCCAGAGTGAAGACAGGGAAGCAATTACTTGTTTAATAACAACCACAAAAGGGAAAATCTAAGTAATATACCCCTTGATTCTGCAGTAAACACTTTCAAGGAAAAAAGGAATTGGAGCATCATTACTAACTCTAAGGAAATAAGGCAAACAAGGGAGCATAAAGCCATATTGCAGAAAATCAGACAACTATGTTCCCTAGAGAGATAGATGGCACTTAAATTTATCTAAGAAGTTGAAGGTATAAATAGTTCTGTAAGTAAAAGAGATTGACTTTGTAATTTAAACTTCTATTTCTAATTTAATTTTATTGTTTTACATCATGGCTTAGAAAATCTTTCAGAGGCAAAATTCCTGCAAGCATAAGAATTAAATTTGCATCTTTGGCTCCCACATAAACCCTGGGCATGGTTTATGGGCATATGTGTATAAAACCCAGCACTGAGGGCCTAGAGACAGGCACATCCCATGAACTGCTAATCAACTGTTGTAACTAATCAGTGAGCTCCAGGTCCAACAGATCCTGTCCCAAAAGCTAAGATAGAAAATGGTGGAGGAAGAGACTCAGTTTCAGTCTCTGGGCTGTCCATACAGGTATTCTTAAAGTCAGTTTTGTTTGCATACGACAGCACACCTGCATGCCTGAACTTACAACCATGGCTGTCTGCTCAAGACTGCAGGAGATCAATTTACATAACAGGCATCATGGAGGGGGGGGGAGAGCTAATGAAACCCCACCCTTAGTTGAGGAGCCATGGTCATTTGATGGGTTCTGGGAAATAAAAGACTTTAAAAAAATAAGGGTGTTCCTCTTTTAGGGGGGAGATTATAAACTTGTGGAGAGGGGACAGAGGGCATTTCTGGTAGGAGTTTGTGGGGGAAGGGATGAGGGATAAATGTGATCAGATACATTTTATGCATTATGTGCCTTCCCTGAGAGTTAAAGTGCCACTTGTCTGGCACAGAAACTGTATATAAACTGTAACTGTCCTTCTGTGTACTTCATGTGTGCACATTCAGACTTATCCACAGAAGCATACACACACCAAAACACCAACACTTTCACAAATAAAATCTTAAGCCAAGATGACTTCACGGTCGAACTCTACACAACTCTGAATGTGTAACTAATCCTGCGATAATAAACCATCTTCGAAGGTAACAGAAGGAACACTACTTTCCAGGGCTTTCTGTGAAGCTAGGCTCATGGGCTGGGAACCTGGACTGAATCCAAAGGAAAGAAGACAGAAAGCAAACTGGGGCCATAATTTATCCATCTGTGTTTCCTGACTGCAGCTGAGCCACTGGCCCCTGTTCCTGTCACATAGGACTGTCCCCTCAAACAGTAAGCCAAGACAAAGCCTGGTTTCTTAAAGCTGCGTTTGGCAGCCATCGTACAACGTGAGATGTACACTGGTAATAAGCACACTGGTAACGATACCCAAATGGACCTACACACCATGCACAGTGTATCTCAAAAAGCTCCCAGATGGACAAACAGATTCTGAAATTAAGATGCTTGCGGCATAAACTTGGAGCCTAAGCGAAGTCACTTAGCACCCACATGAAAGGTTGACTATGGCAGCGCACACCACCAATCTGAATGTTGGGGAGGTAGAGAAAGAGGAGAATCCTGGGGCTTGCTGGCCACCTAGTCTTTCCTGAGGAACGGACTTCGAGGTGAGCAAGGGAGTCTGTCTTAAAACATAAAGTAGACAGGGGTAAGACTGGTGCCCACCATAAACCTCTGGCCTCCACATGTGCATACACACATATATTCAGGAACATACCAACACATGCTCATAACAACTGGAAGCATATGTTTAGACAAAAATGTATACACAAAGATTTTGAGGAGCATCACAAATAACTGGCAAAGAAGCAGAAACAACTTAGATGTCTAGCAACAGATGAATAGCTGGGTAGAATGCGGTATGTCCATAAAGTGGAGTATTATTCAACCACAAATAGTGATGGAGTACTTCATTTTCATGATAAAATATTGAGGAATCATGAACATACACTGGATGAAAAAAAGACAGTCTTATTGTGTGATTCTGTTTATGTGAAATCTCCAGAATAGGCAAATGCACATTCACGTGGAAAGTGAAAATATATACAAGGTATCTTGGTGAATAAAAAAAGATAGTTGTTAATAAAGACTAAGTAAAATTCTTGGGTATACTAAAAGCAATGTCATCGTTTCCTACAAAGGTTAGCATTTGTGCCATGAAATCAATCTAAATGAAGTTGTTATTAAAACAACAGAGTTAGGGAGATGGCTCCACAGACGAGCCCTCCTGCCATGCAAATGTGAGCACACACACCCATCACCCATGGGAGGAGCCAAGGATGGCTGCACACATGCCTAAACTCCAGCACTCTGGGAATCATGGAAGATTGGCCCGCCCTCAGCCCAATTCTGGATTCAGTGCTCCTCTGGCCTCTGTGCCCATGAATCATCAAGTGTGTGCACATAACACACACACACACACACACACACACACACACACACACACACACACTTTAATAAGTAAATACATCAATACAAACACTGCAAGATGGACAGGTGTTCTTGGGGATATCTGGAACTCTGTGAGGTCAACGTTAAACAAAAAGGAGTGCTTTAATGTTTGCAACATCAGAGAACAGAGCTAAATTGGTATTTGTAAAATGTTGTAATCCTTCAATGCTTCATTAAAATTTGCAGCAGGTGGCCCAAGGAAGCTATAAAGCTTCAAATTACAACCAAATTTCAATTAAACTGAAGTTTAATTTCTACAGATCATTTGCAACTTTGAGTGCTGGGAGAAAGACGCTGTCTTCTTACAATATACGAGTAGTCTCTTACCTGCCCCAGGACACATTTAGATGAAAGAAAACATGTTAAATTATTGATGTAATGACGAATTGAAAGTCCCCTTAAATTAGATAGCGTAAGAAGAGAAGAACTGTGGCTCTTTTCAGGGAAAACTATTTCTTCCAATACATCGAAAAGCAGCGGAATGTACTGTTTCTGATAAATTATCACACTGAATTAGCCAGGAGGGATTGCTTAGGATGCTTTTCTGGATGAAGGCCATTGTTGTGTCTGTTTTTTGCCCACACATACAGTTACTTGGATCTTCACAGAAGCAGAATAAACTCCAGCATCTCACTACTTCAGGCAAGCTGCAAGGTTGCCATGTTGGTACAGGGTCAAGAAGACCTTGCTGGCTCTGCTCCTGGTTAGCCTGGTTTTAGAACAATCCAAGTGTCAGCACAGGTCTGGTAAGAACTGTTAGTGGACTAGTGTAAAACACACAGTGGCTCCAAGGGGACAACATGAAATTCCTCAGGCACAGTGCTAGGCCACAGGCATCTGCAGGAAAAGCATTGGGCCATGGAGGTGGGGTGGGACGGCAAGGGCAAGGATGGTCATCGTGCATGCGGTAGAGGAGCAGTTGCTAGGCAAAAGTAGCTTTTCATGTAGTGATAATACATCTTCACATTAAGCAAGCTACACTAGTGACTCTAGAAATGTAAATGTGTTTCAATGCAGAGACAATCAGTCCCCGCCCTCAGGAAGATTGGGCGAACTTGATACACCCTACCGTATGGCCAGAAAACTACTGGTTTTGAGAGAAGGCTATACATTAATGCATAGTTTTGAAAGAACTCAGCCCACGACAAAATTATAGTATTTACACTGAACATACTGTTTTCAAAATTAAGTGTTCTATATTTCGACATCTATACCCTAAGGTATAAACTGCTGTATTTATCCTGAGCCAGAAATACACTGTCCAGCCCCTTCAGTATCATTTTCCAGTGTGTAACAGCCATTACTACCAATCGGCTGGCCATTTTATTCCTTTCCATAACCAAAGATAAAACTGATTTTTGTAGTCCTATTTATTTCAAATTTTCACTTTCTCTGGTAGATGCAAATTCCATGTCCATCTAGTTCCATGCTCTTTTTTTTTTTTTTACATTTGTTTACACAGGTATGTAGGGGGAGGGGAAGAGAGGTAAGTTCGTATCATAACCCGTGTATGGAAGTCAGAAGAAAACCTGCTGCAATCCATTCTCTTACCCAGCCTTGAGGGTGTGGGGGACAGAACTCGGGTTGTGAGGCTCTGCACAAGGGCCACCACCACTGCAGTTCCTGTCCCCACTCAACAGCTTCTTCATGAAGTGTGGCTCTCGGGCAAGCCTAAAAGCTGCACTTTTCGAAGTATCTTTGGGAAAGGCATTTATTTCCAGGCACCTCACCTGGGCAGCACAGTAGGGCTGGCTACGCTGGGTGGCAGGGCCACAGGTGAGCCAGCCCACCGGGACATGAGCATGGCAGAGCTAGTCCTACAAACTTGTCAACTATGCTCCCCCCTCCCCTCCCCCAGTCTCTTTCTACCTACAGTAGGCTGGAGAGCTGGCCCTGGGGTCAGGAGAGCAGGACAACTTGTCCTGTTTCTCCCAGGCTTCGACGCTCAGGAGAGTGGTTCCTGTGCGTCTCGTCTGGGCAGCACGGTAGAGTTGGCCCTGCAGGCACAGGCATGGGTGAGCCGGAGAGCTGGCCCTGCCCCTTGCTGGGGCAATGCTGAAGAGCTCTCCCTAGTGGTGTGGGTGCAGGAGAGCTGGCAGGCTGACCAGCTCAGATACCTCCTAGGCCCAGATCTTGGGCTTTGAGTTGGCCCATCCCAGCACTTACTCCATCTTTGAACTGCTGGAGCTTGTGAAGGGGCCAGTTCTGCAGGTCCAAAGCTGCAGGATCTCCATGGCACAGGGCAACAACACACTAAGAGGACTCCCTGAGGGACCAGTACTGATAGTAGTAGAAGGAATAGGCCACTTACCAGACCAATGACTCATTGCAATGAATATTTGCAACCAAAGATGTGAGGACAAAAGGGTATATTGTGGGACACACTGTGACACACTACAGTGTCCGTGATGAGGTTTTTTTCTCTCTCTCTTCTGAGGTAGGATGTAAGAGTAGAGGGAGGTAAGATGGGACAGGGGGATAGTGGGATTGAGGTGCATGGTGTATAAAGAACCAATAAAAAAGTGAAAAAAAGAGTCACATGAATGAAGTGTATTATTGTTAGGACAAGTTGTGTGTGCCAGACAAGCCACACAAGGTAAAAACCATGCTTTTCCATAGAAGCAATTAACAAATATCAATGGCTGGTTGTAATAAATAATCTAAGTCAAGCCCACTCCTACCTGTTATGCCTGGGAGAGACACAAAAGCATAGTCCAAGAACAATCCCAAGTTTCTGACAGAACTGAGGTCACAAGACTCATGCCTGGTGTTGTCACCGCACTCAGAATTCCCCTTGGATGTCTCCATTCTTGTACTGTGTTCCAGCAAACACCTATTCACCTCCTGTCAGGAATTTCTCTACTTAGTCCAGAGACCTCAGTTCAGATGTGCAGCACCCATGGAACAAGCCAGAAGCTCAGTGCATGCCTGTAATCCCAGCGCTGGGGAGGAACTGCCAAACCAATCGACTTATCTAAATAAAGGAGCAAACTTCTATTGTGTCTCGTCAGACAAGAAGCCAACTAGTCTATTCCAAGAAGAAAAGCGTGTCTTTTCAACACTTACCCAATTTTAATATCCTTAGAGCTACACACAGTAAATTCTTGAGGTTACTGAGGTGAGCATATATGCCTAAACACTTGTCCCTTTTAAATACGCCACAGAAGAATACTGATTACCCACCATGTTGCCATTACATGAAGAGCAAACCCTAGACAAGTCTTGAGAACCCAGGTGAGCTTTATTCTTCAGGTACTGGCAATTTAGTGATGTTTCCTCTTACATCCCAGCTCACCAATGAGCGCTTGCTAATTCAGAACATTAGAACCCATCGCCCCTCTCCGAGAGGGGAAAGTGATTGTGCTTCTTCTATTGCAACTTTAACTTGACGATCTCCCCACCCCGTCTCTCCGCAGCTATGTTTCTGCAGAGGGAAGAACAGATATCACACCCATAACCTAGATGCATTTCCTAACATGCCAAGGTGACGTGACTCGAGGGAATAATAGCTGGTGATTAACCAATCCAAGAGATTTTAGCAAGTAAATCAGACGAACTGCAGGACGGCCTTACCTTCATTTCAAACTTCATAATTTGCTTCTGAACGTTTATAAGATCCATTCCATGCATTGAATGTAGTCTCTTTAGATGGTTTTAGATGTATAGAAAAGAGTCTCATATGCCCTTTGTTCAGATCCTAATATCAACCTGACCACAGCCATAGTTCATTGAACACGAAGAAACCATCCTTCCAGTTTGACAGTTTTTCTGCTAATGTCCTCCACCCCAGTTTCTCATCTAGGACACCACTTCAGACCTAGAGAAATCCCTTCTGTACGTATAAAAATTTCCAGGCCAGGAAATTTACTAAACATCCAACCAAGCCGACTGTGAACTCATTCATCCCATTTATGCTTTTCCTCTGCAAGGGAATGATAAAGGCAGCAGGAAAAGCTGGACACATGGGGGTCCAGACTGAGGTTATAAAGGGAAGGACAGGCTGCCAAGAAAGGAGGCAACCAGTCAAAGCTGAAAGACATCCGGCTCCGCCCAGGGCAGGCCTGTGCGGCTATGTGTAATTAGCTCCCACAATTACCACATCAGACAAACTCATTTTCATTTGAGAGAAAGCAACAAATCATTAATTATGCTAATAAGCCACAGACTGAAGTCTTTGCATGTGGGTCCTACATGGGCTGAGATTCTTGCCCGTGGCCGGCCATTGATTGCTTCTTCAGCCTTTGCAGCTGACTTGGGGGAGTCATTTCCTGTGACCTCTCATTGGCCAGCTCTAAACAGCAATGTCCAGCCACTGCACAGCAAATCTGAAACAGGTCTGCCTTAGCTACTCTTGTTCAGACAGTAACTTTGAAGGTATTCTTTTTTTGTTTTTAAAGATTTATTTAGGTGTCTTGAGTGTTTTGTTTATATGTGCATGTATCTCTTGTGGACCTGGTGCCCTCAACGGTCAGAAGAGGGCATTGGATGCCATAGAACTGGCGTCACAGACAGTTGTGAACTGCCACATGGGTGCTGGGAACCAAACCCAGTTCAACTCTAGGCCAACCTGGATTGCACTGAGACATTTTCTTTAAATAGAAGCATCAGAAGAAAACAAAGGGCTCCTGGGAGCAAATGTTTTATGTCTGTATATCTTTGGCTTTCAGATAGTTTTAAAATGCACATTGATCAATTCTTTGAGAATTTCATATATGTATACAATGTATTTGATCATAGGCACGCCCTCCCCAATGACTCCTCCACCACCTCCTAACCCTTCTAATTTTGTCGTCTGTCAGTTTGCATGTAGATAATCCACCGAGTCTAATTGGGGCTCTTCATAGGTTTGGGGCCATCCACTGGAGGGTGGTCAATCTATCAGGGGGCGGAAACTTAAAAGAGGATTGAGTCTCAAAGCCCGGAAGCCATCAACTGACAACAGCTCTTCAGCTAGGGATGGTGCCACAATAGTCCTCCCCTCATTGGGAATGCTGACAAGAAAAAAAGGTTGACCTTCTGGAGGGAGCCACAGCTGCTGTGGTAGAGCAGTCCCGCATGGCTGGGAAGACATTGTTTGCCTCAGGCCCTCCTCCAGCACTGGCCCTTCCAACCTTCCCACCTTCTCCTCCATAATGGCCACTGAGGCTGTGCAGGAGTGGGGATGTGACACAGATGCCCCGTTTATGGCTAAGCATCCCACAGACACTTATTTTCAGCACTCTGGCCAGTTATGAGAGTCGGTGTTAGCACCTGCACTGCATTAAAAAAATGACATGGCTTTAAGCCATCGGCTGTCTACCAGTAAGCAATCTAAGTTTGTAGATGGATTTTATTCATTTACCAATTAAATTCTATTTCATTAAAATCATGGCAAAGTTACATTGTCCAATGAACCTGCGCCTCTGTGGAGAGGAGTCAGCCATTCTGTATTCCTGCCTCCTCTTCCCACTCATCTCCTTCTAGTCACAGTGTAGTTACGAACTACACTTACACTTCCTACCACAGGACATTTGCGTGCCCTACACAATAGCCTTTGCGTGGATCTAAGCCTTTCTCTGGGCCAACTCTTGGAGTTTACCTTCTATGTCTCCTCCACTGAGTCTTCTTTTCTCTCCCACATTACATCCAATTCCTCATTATCACTGTTAATTTTTTCCCTTTTCCTTCAGGAAGTCTCTCCTTATTGTGATGAACATTTCACTGTGTTAAACAGTCGAGACGTCAATAGCACAGGCTCTGTGGCTTTGAGCCTGAGTCTGATGTGGGTGTTTACTGGGATATAGCAGGTGAACAAATGATGCAGTTCTCTATCCACTCCAACTACGACCCGCTGCAAAGGGTTACAGCCAGGCCTGAAATAACCTCCACAGGGCATTTATCCTGGCATACAGGGACTGCTCAGTAGCTGTCGGCCACAATAAGGGTAACAATTCAATGTTGGAAGGACAATTCTACTGTATTTCTAGGGTTGGCATCGTGCCTGCCACATGGTAAATTACTGAAGAAAACAAATGCAAACCAGGGCTCCTTTCAGCCAAAGTTTCCTGTTCATATAGGAGAGCGGTGCCTCCCATGGTGTGCAGACAACAAAGGCAAAAGAACATGAAACATGGACATTTTCATCAGCTCAGGGGGAAAATAAGGCACCTTTATAAATACTCCAAAATTAACCTCAATTTTTTTTCAAGAAAAAGTTTACAGGTTCTTGAAAACTCTTTAAGATAAATCAAATATTAAGTGTTAAAATTCCTTTTAACAAAATATAACTAAAATCTGCCACCCAAAAGTCCTGAATTATAATAGACATTTGCTTCCTCCAATGTATAAAAATAAAACTATGTTATGGAATTAAAATAGTCAGTGAGAATACCAGTAGTTAAGCAAAGGCTGACTGGTAGGTAGAAGGATGACATTTTATAAAGACCCACAATCTCTAACTGGTCTTCTCCTAGAAACCTGTATCTTCATTTACCAAATTCACTTAACGATTAAGGTTTACAACATTTTAAAATGGCTCTAAAAAGTGCTGTGGGAATCATATACATTCACGACACCTACATGGAAGAATTTGATTAGCATTTTGTTCAGTAACAAAGACCAATATTGACACTGTACATTTAACCCCCAAGAAAACGAGCTAGACTTCAAAAGCAGGAGATCCCCAACCCTCCTTACAAAATCAGAACGCCAGTGTCATTGAAAGGCTCAACCTGGCTTCAGGAATAGGTTCATAATGGCTCCTGAAACACTCAAGCAGGGTTGGGAAGAGTGGGCCTTCCATCGAAAATATATTTATAGCTTATTGATCTAGGTCACATCCCACATACACACGTGAAAGACAGCACAGTCTGTTTCATGGCCAAGAATAATCTCACCTGTTTGTAAAAGCCTCATCAGCTTGGCAGCCACAATGCTAAATTGTTCCAATTTTATTCCCACCCAAGCTGGAACACATGAACATATATTTTGTTTACAATCGCTTTTTACCTGGGATGCATTTCCAGCCATACCCCCCCACACAAACACATTAATGTAACCATAAATCAGATGATGAAAACTTCTTAACATTTCTAGGGCTTTTCATGCATTTTAACTCTTCATCGCTTTTATCCTACATATGCTCGATGTCTTCAATCTATTTAGTGTACTTTGCATCTATAATAAACTCGTAGCTGTCAGCAATCGGGAGATTAACATAATATTGGTTAAAAGACATCCTACGGGAGTGAAAATAATTGAAAATTCTGACACAAACTCCAGGACTTTGCCTAGTGCTCCAGTGATTGATTCAACACATGCTCTTTGACATCTTCTAAGTATAAGGCTTTATGCTAAGCTCAGTGGGGGACAGGTACCTGAACCCTGTCATCAAATTGCTTAGAGATTGCAGAAGATGCCCGGCTTCCAAGGGGAGATGCAGGTTAACGGCTTACAGAATTTTCCAGGCACTCCCGTAAATTATAATGGTGAAGATCATCGTGAGACTGGATGGCAAGCTCCCAGAACAACAGCAGTCAGCAGGGTTCCAGATCTTAGGACTCCATCATTTTCCCTCGGCTCCTCTCCTAGCAACAGATGCAATTACATGGAGTGCTTCCGAAAGCGGGGTTCACTACTATCTTAAAAGGCAGAACATTTTTATAAAGAGTGAAAATTACACCCAAAAATATCTCAAGGATATAAAAACCACCAAGAAATCGTTGGGTTCCATGCTTAAGACCTGCAGATGCTGTGTAATTGTTAGATCCTCTTAGTTTAGCCTCCTTCCTTCACTACTGAGCGGAGACGGGGTCCTCATCAGACCCTTTTATTTCCTCATCTGATACAGGGAAAAAGTCTTATCATTGAGATTTTTAAGGGATTCCTATCTTTCTCTTTGGGATTTGTATTTATTGACTGAAATTTAAAAACTGACTGAGTATGAGGTTAAGAGATGTACATAAAAACGACTTTGAATTATGTCTAACTTGCCTGTGTGATTGATAACAAAGCCAAAATATTAATGAGAAGAATCCTCAAATTTTGTCTGAAGTTGCTGGGAAGTGTATCTTTTTCAAGTAGAATGACACTGAAATGGAGGCCTGAAAGGCACCCTATCATTTACGCTCCGAACGCATGACAAATTAGGAAGAATGCCTGCCACACTGTGCGGGTCACAGGCTGTCAGGTAAGCGATTCATCCCACATGCTGGCGGCAACGCATACATTAGCTATGTAAATGTGAGGACTGCACACAGTTTACAGGTTGGAACACGTTCTCAGGAATACGGGTATAAATTATGTGCAGTTAACACTGAACCTGCTTCTGCTGCGTGCAGGCTTCCACAAATTATTTCTAAGGACTAGGAAGCAAGGCTCTCCAGACAGAGCTAATGCAGTAATGTATGTCTTCACTAAGAAACAGTGCAGAAAGCAGTAATGTTATTTCCCGCCAACAAATTAAACCCCTAAATCTTAAGTACAAGCTGCAAAAGCGAGTTAGAAGACGTGTCTGTTATCAAGTGTGAGTTAGCCTTTGTGATGCATTTTGCTCTGTATTCTTTTGCTGAGCATCACAATAAGCCAACTATTTCCAATGCAGAGAAATGGAGAAATTACCATGAATGAATGATGTTTAAATTTGATCAGGAAGTCTACTAAGAGTTGCTTTGCAGAAATTATTTAAATATCTAACTAGAATTTGATATATTATATGAGCAATTATTTTCCCCCTCAGGTAGTATGAAGAGGCAGGCCCAAAACTAGAACCAACTCTTCTTTTTTTTCCATCAATAACTGAATGAATAGAGTTGGCCTGTAGCTGGATTTCTAACTTCACAGGACTTCATAAGACAACATATATGAAAGTGCTTTATAAACAGAAAAATGTGTGTAAAGAATTTATATACAACGTCTCCAGGACCCTTTACTCGTCTTCGGGCATCTGGTTGTATATGACACATGGGTGTGCATTCATCAAAGGGCCCAATGACAACTACATGTGCTGCTAACTTGTAGAGCTGAAGGACTATCAGCAGTAAGCACTTGAGCTTCATCGCATTTTCCCATGTGACAATCCTCTGGTCTATTTTAAACAGTGTGCTACAGTGTGTATTTAAGAAAGGATGAATTCCTCCGAAATACTTCTGATTATTCCAGCCAAACTCCAGTGACTTGGGACTGAGTCGAAGGGTTCTGCTATATTGGCTGTTGGCTCACTCGTCCCTTGGAGGTACAGATGATCTTTACTGATATCCCTAGGTCATGCATGGGATTGCACACATACATCCAGTGCTCCAGAGGCTAAGAGGAGTCGTAGAACGAAACAGATTAGAGACCCACAGATGGACAATATATGGAGAGGGCAAGACCTTGGAACACTCAGTATCTATCACATCCCTCCCTTAGGGTGAGGAAACTTTGTACAAGAGGAGGTAGAGAGACTCCAAGACCCAGAGGGGATGAAGTGCAGGAAACAAGGATTTTAGACACATCAGAGCTCACAAGCATATGAACTCATAGGGACTGTGACAGTAAACACAGGGCAGGCACAGGTTTAAGCCAGATGGGGGCTCAGCACTGGGCAGAAGGGGGGTGGCCATAAGCCCTCATACCTAACCCAGAAGCTATCTCCAATTGGTAACTGTTCAAAAGCGAAACATTTTCTCCAACAGAGTCTCATTTTGTAAACAAACCACTCTTAAGATCAGGCCCCATGTCCAGCAGTAAATGACCAACACAAAATGAACTCAGTAGAATTTTTGGAGGTTTTTTTGTCTTTGTAGTTGCTATTTATTTCTTTGTTTTTTTTCCTTGTATACCATTTGTGTGCACACACACATTTATACACCTATATGTATATATATATATATATATATATATATATATATATATATATATATATATATATATATATATAACTGTTTCTGCTCTGTGTTTTTTAAAGTAGAACTTCTCTCTGTGTGTAAATACATGTCTCCACACCCAGCCTTTTCTTTAGCTTTTATTCTTCTGGTTTTTTTTTTTTTTTTTTTTTTTTTTTTGTCCTGTTCTAATTTCTTTGTTTGCTTTTAACTGCCTGTTTTCTCCTACTGAGAGAGGAAAGGGTGTGGATGTGGGTGGGTGGGATAAGGAAGATCTGATGGAGTTGAGGAAGGGAAACCTTGATCAGAATATATTTATTATATAAAAAAAACTTATTTTCAACAAAGTAAAACTGCATATAAAAATACATGCTCACCTGGGTTATACAGTGAGACACTATTTATGAAGAAAAACAAAACAAAAGACAAAATGTGTTTTAATTGTTTACAGGGTCGATCTAAAATTGAAGTGTAAGACACAAATGCCTGGCTTTTTCTTCAGATTCACTTGGAATTTGGCCCCAGTGGTGTCTTGACAGATGCTAGATAAGCAGCAAAAAGGTAGAAGGGATCATGGGATGCATCCCTGTTTTTTTTTTTTTTTTTTTTTTGTTGTTTTTTTATTTTTTTACCAGAAAATTCATAGAGGTGGCCATCAATTTACTGCAGGGATGAGGACACATCCTTGTGGGTTTTAAGATGCTAAGAGGAAATCAAAGACTCAGGACATTAGTTTTCCATCTCATCTTGGAAAACGGGCTTTTGATGTGAGATGAAGAAAGTACAGTACACACTTTTAGAGGACTCTAAATAAAGCCAAGCTTGATCTTTCAATGAGAAGAACATTGACAGTATAGTTGCACCGGAGGGAAAAAGCAAACAACTCTAGAACTTCGTTGAGTTTCATATGTATTAAGAACTAGGTAACTGCAGAACCCACTCATACATATAGGCAATAAGTAGAAGGGGTTAGTCCTTGATTCAGACAGTTGTCATTCTACAGGGGCAATGGAGCTCCCTACGCATGCTGGCAAGAAGAAAAACAAACATCAAATTGAGTCAACCAAAGTGAGCTCTTCTCAAAACTCAGCTCATGTCCTTGGCATTAAAATCAGGCACCATGACAATTAAATGTGTAACAATCAGCATCATCTATTCAAGGTAGATGAAAAGCCAGGAAGACTCCCTCTCTTCTTTAGGTCTGAAAGTTCACGCTCATTGATTGAGTCAAAAAGGTCTCCCTGGTACTGTGTTATGAGCTCCAAGTCAAAGGGATGAAGCCACACCCTAATGCAAAGACAGGAGTGACAGTCATGACAGTGCACAGCAAATGCCCTGACTCTTTGATCTGAATGGGAAGAAGAGGCACCTGTGATGAGCTGTACGTGACAACTGAGAATTTCAGTATATGGTGGACTGAATAAGACCAAGAGAGAAGAGACAGCGCACAAGGAGACGTGACAGCATTAACTGGGACAGCGAAGCTGGTGGGTGCTTTCTAACAGCACACACTACCATAGCCAACAGCCAGCAGCCAAGCAGACCAAAGGAGACCCAGAAGAATGTGGCACTGGAAGGCATCTGGTCCAGTATGAGACTGAAAACAGGCTTCTGGTTGAAAATCTGTTTAAACGTCTTTTGAAAACTCTCCTCTCTGCAACCCTATACTGCCCATTCTCTGGCCTCATCACATCCTCAGAGTCCCGCCACAGGGGAGTGGAGGTGGTATTCTCTAGACACCAGGCACAATCAACACCAAGCTCTGCTTAGAATGACAACCCCAGCCTCCAGCCCCTTCTTGGCTCTCTTAAGGCCAGCTGCTAGGTGTATATCTTTTTTGAAGAGATGGGGAAATCTGTTTTAAAAACTCAGATAGGCCAAAGAAAAGGAGGACACTAAAATCAGACGCCATTCCAGAAAATATGCTACACCAAGTCAACCTACAACGAGCATAAACATCAATAATCCGTAACAATGGCTGGCACCTCAACACAGAGCTTCCGGGAGGCGGGGGGATCTGCAGTGTTTTACCTGCTATGATAAGGAGGTTAGCCCAAATACAGCAAGTACAAAGTGGGAGAAGCCATGCAGACAGACAGGAATTAAGTACAGTTGGAAAAATTCGGTATGTTAGGGTTGGCAAGAGGGCCCAACAAGTAAAGCAGTTGCCACACAGCCCAGGAGAAGTAAGTAGGGAAGTCACTGTGGAGGGAGATATCTCCCCCGAGGCTGACCTCTGACCTTCACAGCAAAACACTCACCGGCATGTGTGAGTGTGTGCCAGCACTCAGACACATCCCTCACAAACAATAAGAAACCAACCAATTTAAAAACTGAAATACTAAAACATATGAAAGGGTGGTAGAAAAATGTCAGGAGAAAAGAATCGATGACACATTGGGACTATCTTAGTTTAGTATTCCACCTGAGAAAAGAAGATTTGGGAAGAGCAATCAGTCACTTAGGAAGCTGAGTAAAAAACAGCATGAAAAGGGAGACATAAAATAAGAAACTTGGGATAGAGACATTTCAGAACAAAGAGGGAGGGGGAGAAAGAGGGAGGGGGAGAGAGAGGGAGGGGGAGAAAGAGGGAGGGGGAGAGAGAGGGAGGGGAGAGAGGAAGGGGGAGAGAGAACACAAAGAGGAAAGAAGCAATTAATTCCTTAACAATATAATTCAATCAAAATTCTCAGCCCCAAGGAAAATAGGTTTGCAGGTAGAAGGTCCACAGGATTCTTAGAATATGTATAAAAATGGAAATAGAACAACAAACTACAGCAGAAATTTTTGGATTTCCAACTCTATAAAACAAAGGTTATATACATTTGTAAACAAACTTCTCAACAAACTTCTGCTGCCTTCTAGCTCCAGACTTGACTCCTGCTGACCAAGGGCATCAATGTTCAATGCTTTCAAAATCTGAGAAACACATTTCCAGTTCTGAATTTTTCATGTGTTTTAATTTTTGAAAATAAAATATGGTCACATAATTTCCCACTCCTTTCCTTCCTGCATCTCTTTCCTTATACCTTTCTATCATGTCTTTCACAAATTCATGGACATGGCTTTCTCTTCTGCAGCTGTTATGCATGTGCTAAATACATAGATAAGACAATTTGCTTAAACATACAATGCTATCACAAATATATATATATATATATGTATATATTCAGAGCTGACCACAATTCTGAATTGTATACACATCCAATATTTATTCAAGACCAAGAATTGTATTTTTATATCAAGGAAGTGGCATAGCTTTTCTGTTGATACAGAGGTCCTAGAGGACGTTCTCTTCCAAACAATGGCGACAGAGTGGAATGGGTAGGAATCACATTAAAAAGGAGAAGAATGTCAAACTGAAGTAACAGAATCAGCAAAAGCAGGAGGCCCTGCACCAGCCACACTGCCTGGACAGCACCTGGAGCAGCATTCCAACCAAATATTCCAGCAGGTTCCCCTTGAGACTCAAAGTGCTGGGAACCTAATGGTATGAATGGGTCTGGAGAGAGTGCATACAATGAGAGGAATCCTTTGCAAATTACAGGAAAAGCAACTACGTACTCCAGGAAATATGGAATCTAAAGCTGGACAGGGAATGAAACAGTAGCACAGGCTCTGTAGTAAATGGTGTTGAAACAGTAACACTGGCTCTGTAGTGGATGGTATTGAAACAGTAACACAGGCTCTGTAGTGGATGTTATTGAAACAGTAGAACAGGCTCTGTAGTGGATGGTATTCACATTAGTCAACACTGCAGACCACCAACCAAGAGCCAACCAAATTACAGAAGGACAGTTGGACTGTCCTTGCTTTTTACATTCAACGCCAGTAAATGACACCTAAACTGAAAAACCCAAGAAAACCCAGGCCCATCATTTTCTCTTGATACAGAAGAAAGTTCTGCAACAATGTGCTCAAAGGGGGGTCCTGCTGTGCCATAGTGAATCAGAGACACACAATGAGGCAATAAACATTACTGAGTCCTGGGTGAACAGAGACAGGATTTTTGTTTTCTTTTTTAATAACTGTTTGCATCAAGTTGTCATAGCAATTTTCTTTTTTAAAAAAATATTTATTTATTTCATGTATATGAGTACACTGTCGCTGTCTTCAGACACATGAGAACTAGGCATCAGATCCCATTACCGATGGTTGTGAGCCACCATGTGGTTGCTGGGAATTGAACTCAGGATCTCTGGAAGAGCAGTCAGTGCTCTTAACCACTGAGCCATCTCTTCAGCCCCAGGATTTTATTTTTCTATGACACCAGAAGTTAGGCCTTCCTCTTTCATGTGGTAGAATCTTCCAGATGCACATTCCAGGAAGTTTCGTTTCTGAAGGATGAGTTTGCGAAATGCCTATATTTCTAATGGATTATCTACTTCCAGTTACGTTCATGCTCCTTATCCAAAGAAACGACTTCAGTCATGCTCTGACCACCACTTTCCTTAGTAATTTCTTTTTAAAGTACCCAATCTATTGTAGCAATGATTATGATCATCTCCCCCCCCCCCCCTTCCTCCTTCTACTGGCATGCCCGGGGGACCTCCGCGCTCACACATACACATTCACTGTGCCCTTTGCCCCAAGCGTTATGAAATCAATTACTTATTACGCCACTAAGTAATGTCATTTTCTCTCATCTCTTTGTCACTCCAGCCTTGAAAGCAACAGCTCATCCATCTTCCTTTCCTCGAAAGGCCTAAATAACTAGGTCTTAACAATCATCAGCACCCAAAGCTTAGTCTAATCAACTGGAACCAGAGGAAGGAGGAGAAGACATTTGTGTCAGTTTCTTGCATAGGCTGGAATTATTTCCTTTGGCAGTAGCATGTCACATTCTTTTCTGTGACAGTCAGCAGAGCCGATCACAGGACTACACAGCGGGCCAGTGACAAGGCTGGAAAACCTGGCAATCTCACTCTTATCCCAACACCCCTCGTTGCAACACTGCTGGAGGCAGATTATCCATCCCTCCAGGAAAAACCACCTCTTCTGCATGGATTACAGTGCATTTAGACAGGGTTTGGTTCAAAGAAAAACGATGAGCTATTGCTGCCCTGGTTACAACAGCAGGAGGAGAGTTTGTGTTCCTCCCTTCTTTCTGGGAAAGCTGGTATAAGCACACATCTCAATCCCTTTCTCTTTAGAGTGCTTGCTTCCTGACAAGCAGGAAACTTCCTTTCATCAGCATATTTAAGATGCATAGTTTCCTGTCCATTGGCTGGGCTGGCGGGGAGAGATAACCAGGGCCGTTCTCCAATAGTTAATCGGGGTAATTCTTTTTTATAAAGTTACTGCTGAAATGTGAAGGCTCAAAAGTAACAACTGCCTTGTCTCAGTGTTAGTGCCCAGCTCTAGCTTCTAAAGTCGTATGCAAATAAGACTTTTCAAAAACAGACATCATTGACCATACCTCCTTAAAGAAGACACAGCGATTGTGAAGTTTTGAGGTAGCTTGTTTTCATTTGCAGTTTCGCTGCTTTCCAAGATATGTCCTTCCCGTGGGACAACAACAGGATCCAATCATCCGTAAATAAAAGCAAAGCACATTCATCTGAAAAGTGGCCAAGTGAGAAGTGACCTATTATTTTTACCTGCTGTACAAAGTCGGGCAGGAGGAGCTGGGTGTAATCATAGAGCTACTGTAAAACACATTTGTGACATCGCCAACCTAACTCACACCTCCATGAGAGATTGGTACGTCTTATGAATTAAACATGAGTCCTGATTTATGTTCGGTTATCCCTCATATCAAAAACTACAGTAGCAGAGCTGTGTCACTGTGAATTCATTTAATGATATTGATGAGACAGCCTGCGTTTAGACTGCAGAGCAGCCGCTAGTGCATAGCACGGCCCCATAAATCACTTCTGCTGAGTGGTTAGGCAATAAATAACAAGTCATTAATTCCCTGTAAGTTATGCTAAGAAGCTCAAACTACATATGTACCAGATTGTAAATAAACATCCCTGCCATGGTATTTGAAATAGGCAACATTTGGCTCTAAAATACTTTATAAGAACAAATTTTCGCTGAGCTGAATTAATTCATTATAGATTTCTCTCGGCAGGTATAAACTAACACAGCTTTTGATGAATGAACCCATAAAACTCCTTTGGAGAGTAAAACACATATCAGGTAAAAAATGCCATGGAACCTTTTATAGTGTTCAGCGTATGGATCCAAGGAAGAGTGCGATAATAGTCTTTTGTAGGGTGTGACACGGAACATGAAGCTGGCGCTCCGATGCTTCTGCCTTGCCGTAGTGGTGGGATTGACGGCAGGCCAGCAATGGAAGGACACTTAAGCTGCTTTCTTCCGTGACTAAGAATGGTTCCCTTCATGTGACATTCGCTAGCCTCCCTTTCGAGTCAGCCATCTTCCAGTCAGCAAGTCACAACCAGTTTCTCCACCGGGCACTTGGAGATCGGGGTCCATGATATTACCCACTACGTCATCAGCGGCCGCCTTTGAGTTTTTCTGACATTTCTTGGGTCACACGCCCTCTTGCTATGGAGTCTTGGTTTCCTCTTCCCAGAGGACCAGTCACAGCAGAAGCGAACTAACCTACCGTGATCGCTGTTCAAAAGCAGAGCCCAAAAGCTCTGCTTCACACAGGGAAGGGACAGGGGGTGAGGGGAACTGGCCTTTACTGCAGGCAAATGGCTGGTGTCTGCATCCCTGGGGTATAGGGCATCTGCATACATATGGCAGGAGCTAACTTTTTCTTTTCCTCTCTACTTACTTTATTAGGATCGGCCTCATCTGTTAACATGGGCAAGGAACGACAAATGAGCTCTCAGCAGCAAGCTGTTTATCTGATTCTTTCTGTGGCATCTGCACACACAGGTCCCGCACACAGCAGCACTTGAACTGCATTACGTCTCAGGTTCCCATCTAACGTCTCCGCACTATCACCTTAGGCCTCTTTCGTCTAATTCCAGCCAGTCTAGTCTCAGTATTTCACACTGCCTCCTCTCACATTTGCTCACATCTATTTCTTATTCCTCCGAACAATCTCTAGAGACCCTTTGAGTGTTGTGCGATTCCTCATTAATGCTGTGTAACAAACATCTCTCCGTTTACCATCACCTGGGAATTTAATTCTCACGATCTGATCTCTCCTCTGCTTCAGGTCGGTGATGAAGATGTATGTATGCAGCTGGTTTTCTTGCAAGGCCACTGGGATGCTTCTTCCTCCACATGGGGCATGCTTCCTCTTGTGATCCTCTGGCAATCTTTCCTGTTTGCTAATAATACCCACAATCTTTCCTATCTTAAGTCTGAGATAAACTGAATGAAAAAAATACATCCCAGAGCATACTTAAGCAACTCATCTTGATTTTCTCTTAAGTACATTTGAAGAAAAGGGGCCAAATAAAAGCAACCATATCTTCAGTTGGTTAGAGAGAGTCCACAAGCTGGGAGACTAGTTCTGCGTCCATCTTACTTTGAGGAGACGGTACTTACTATTTTTAAAGTCAGTATGGGTACAATAGTGCTTCAGGAATGGGATTTTCTATATGAGCCAAATTTCTAGATGTGTCAAGAAAGGCCAAAGCTTGGCACAGATTAGACCTCTTTGTTAAATGCTACTATTAGATATTGTGACAATTCTATATTGAAAAATAAAACAGGTCTATGAGGAAACAGGTTGTAAAAAGTCATTCTTGTGACTTGGCAGGATGTCCCTAAGTGCTAAAGAGATAACTCTGTAAATCCAAGGGTATGTCAGACTTTCAAAATGGCACATACTGCAACTATGTTACCTCAAAAATCTCCATGAGAAGCACTTTAAAATACATTTTGGTCTGCTGCTTTTGGTCTTTGAGACAAAGTCTTGCTATGTATCTTTGGCTGGCCTTGAACTTGCAGACTCTTCTTGTTTGTGGATTTAGGTGTGACCTACCACACGCTCAGCAATTATCTAAAGACAAGCCTGTCCTCAGCACTGCTGTAGTATAAAATTCTAAATAAATGGGCATAAAACAGTAAGAGTGAATTCCAAATGTAGCTGATAGTTAAACCCTCGGGTTCACTCTTTCATAAAAGCTCTTATGTTTTCAGTTTGGGAAGTACTAAGTTCAGCTTACATGGTAAATTTTTGAAACTAGGAAAAAAAACATACTTAAGTCTGCTCCAGAAATTTCATTTTTTTTTTTCTATGTAGACTCAGCAGAAAGGTTGGGTAGCTTTAAAATTTCTTACATTTAAATAGAATCACGTAAATGTAAATCATCTTTTAGTTTGCATAAAAATGTAAAAAAATTCAATATGCAGAAAGTTCATCTTCCCTAAAGAAAATGGCACGATTTATAGTGGGTATGAGGAGCTATCTTTCTCTGCACATACATACTTCTCTCTCTCTCTCTCTCTCTCTTTCTCTCTCTCTCTCTCTCTCTCTCTCTCTCTCTCTCTCTCTCTCTCACACACACACACACACACACACCATACATGAATGCGCATACATGCACAAACACACACAAATATATATATATATATATATATATATATACTTTCAAAGGTTTTCTTTAGCAATGATAGGATATATACCTTATAAGGAAATTATTTTATCTAATATTATCCCTAGTTATATGACAGTAGCCTATGAAGTGACCAATGTCTTCCCGGTGAGAAGGGACACTGGGTAAGCCACATAGCACTGTCTTCTTGGGAGACGCAACCCTTCATTGTCTGTTGAATCTGTTGGTGCAGTAGCTGAGAGCATCACTGTGTGACACAGCTCAGATTATCTTCCTGGCTCACATTTCTCTACACAATTTTCCTACAGACCCTGATTTTGCCGCTCTGCTCAGCCCTGTCTACAGTTGACCCTCCATGGATTCATAGCAAGTTAGCATTTTATTCCCAGGCATGTCTAGAGGCACTGATGCACTTCAATGTTTCTCCGTGGACTCGGGCTTCTGGGAGATTTATGGACCAGTGACTTGAGAGCAAGGGCAGCCAGACAACCAAGGATGCAAACACACAGGCAGCCCTCTTCGTTTCCTGGAGGAATAATACACTTTGACTTCAGCAAAACCAGAGATGAAGACAGAGATGACTATGAAGCTGATGAGAAAGTTCAGTGTGAATATTTTTGTAAATAGAAAAAAATATTAGGCACTAACTGTGGTCACATTCATGTCTGTATAGAAACTATAATGTTCCGGAATAGAGCTATAGGAGTGCTTTCGGACAAAGCTTAAAGATATTGATGTTAAAATTTTACTCTGACAGAGGAGACAAATACAACATGGAAGGAAAGAAAAATGAAAATAATGTTGTCATAAAAGAGTATTGATAAGCTTGTGATGATAAATGAGTACATTCATTCAGATGTGAGTATTTAGAAAGTCAATATAATATGTACAATATAATAGAGCCAAATCTCATTTACTGGTAAATTTGTATATGATAGGATATTGTATAAAAAAATAAAGTAACAAACATATTTAATTTCAGCATTTTATTTTAAGTATAATTTTTTTGAAAAAAAGAGAAAGTAAAATTTATATTATATGTTTTATATGTGTGAGTTTGTGCATGTGTGGCTATATGCATGCATGTATGTGTTTGCATGTGTATATGTATGTGTGTGTGATCCATGTGTGTATGTAGATTTGTGTCTGCATATGTGCATGCTTGTGGTGTATGTGGTATGTGTATATATGTGTGGGTGCATGCATGTGTAGAGTGTGTGTGTGTATGTTTATGTATGTATGTATGCTTGTGCATGTGTGCATACGTGGTGTGTGTGTGTATATGTATGTGTATGTGTGCATGCATATGTGTGTGGTGTTTGTGTGTGTTCAGACATGGATGGATGTATGTTCATGAATGCATGTGGTATGTATATATGCGTGCGTTTGTATGTGTGCATATGGTGTGTATGTGTGCATGTGGTGTGTGTGTGCGCATGCATGTGCCTCAGATCCAGCAGCTCATTCTACTGATTTCTCAGCTGAAACACTTCCTTCCATGGGGCTCTAGAAACAAAATGTTTGCCTTCGGTTGAAAGCAAACATCTTAAAGTGTTTATTGAAATCTAATAAAGGAACAGAAAATACTACAAAGTGATCAAATTGTTATTAAAGGGATAACTGTATCATTATAGTAATAATTAGGATGCTGATATTTCTCTTGGAAATAATTATCAATACTGTTATTCATTGTGTACCTCAGCAAACAATGAAAATACAGGTTAATGAGTATCTTAGCTTTTGTCAGAATAAATTCATAGTTAAGTTTAATATAAGAATAAAATATCTTCACAAGTACAAGTATACAAAAATATTAGCTACAAGGTTGTCCATCATAAACAGTGAACCATCGGAAGCAAACACAATGTCCACATATGGAAGACTGACTAAATACAGTATAGTGTAGACACAGAACAGGATACTCTCTGGATGCTGAATCAGATGGATGTTTATTGGGGAAAATGTATAATCTAAATTTTACTTTCTCTTTTTTCAAAAAAGCTATGCTGAAAATAAAATGGGTGGTAGAACCCCAAATTTAATACAATAACAATTGAGCACATATATACATCTGACACATATGTACATCCTGAGGAACTATTTCTGTCCTGCAACAGTAGACATGTGTGTCTATATATATTACAATATTGATTATGTAATATTTTAACATATACAATTACAATTTTTGTAACCAGAAAAAATATCCTAAACTATTTGTAAGGAAATGATATTTAGTATCATGTATAAATATTCAAAACAAAATCTGTTTTTGAAAAATATTTGCTTATTTCTATTTTTTAATTAAAAAGTCACGATGCTTTATATTAAACTCAAATCAGAAAGACAAAAAAGACAGTAGTAATAACTTAATAGTTAAAAAAAAATACCCCGACACAATGTCTGAAAACAGCCGTAAGCAAAATGAGCTTACATTCCAAATATAAGTCTTGATTAAAAACTTAACTTAAAACTTTGATTTGAAGCTACCACATGTAATACAGAATTGAAATTACAGGAGCAACATTCAGAGAGAACAGGTTTCCTTGGATCCTTAGAGAATGACAGCCAGGTGCTGCAAAGCCCCTTAGGCGTGGAGAACTCAAGTGCACAGCACACCTGGGGGCTGCTGCACAGAGAAATATGTATTTCCACAGTCGGCAAGTGAAAGAACGAGGGGTTATTTCCTTCGGCTGATGACTGTGTGGTTGTTTCCTTAGATGTAAAGTGTTTTCCTTCCTAACACGGGAGCTGTCGCAGAAACCAATGAGGGCCCTCTTTTTAGAAGCTCCAGTAATTACACATAGTGCAGGTTCAACAGGACAAAATTTCTGTCTATTTCAACATATTTAAATTTTTCTCCAGTGTATGGGATGCTTATTATAAATAAGAAAATAACAAATATTGATTTCAGTGCTTTAGACTTACACTCAAAATTCCCTTATGTCGATTTCATTTTCCTTATTAAAGCATAAATATTAATAGTATTTCATTTTTACCTTATGTGACCGTAGGTAGGTGGATTTGTTTGTTGGTGGTGGTTCGAATTTTTTTTCCCCCACAGAAAATCATCCCATGCCAAATCCTGGCCTAAATGGTTACTGTAAAGTTTAAACTTAACTCCTGGACTTAGTCTTCTATAATCTCCAACTGTGAAAAATGTAAAATACACTTATGTATTTTTTAAGTTATACTCTTTTTTGAGAAGTCAGATAAGATCCCAAGTAACCTACATGTGGGTGCAGGCTATGCTTTTGAAAAGGCTCTCCATGAAGCTACTCACCAAGGAGCCTATTTCTCCTGGGATGAATCAAAGCAAGGTGACAATGCTCTATCGGTCACCATTTATAATGTGAAGTCTGTAGAATGTTATGAAGATTTTCTGGGGACACACACAAGCTATCCTCATCAATTCTCAATGAGACTCACTCTGCATGACACAGGAGTCATAATAATGAGGTATTCAACGCTACCCAGAACCTGCCTGAAAAACCAATGACTTTGCTTTGCGTTCTAACCATATTCAAATAAACTAACCAAACACATTCATTTTTCATCTTGAAGAGGAAAGTCTAGTTTACCCAATAATTTTAAGAACGATTAGAAGGCCATCTTTTGTTTGTTAAGAAAAAGTACCTAAGTGATAGTGTGACCAGTGCCAACACTGTTTTAATATAGTCTGTTTCCTGTACAGACTTGTCTTGAGGTTTTCTTCCCTGATAAGCATATCTTGCTTTTACCACGCAGAGTCATAACAGCAGATGCTAGAATAATTAAAAACCTATCACTGTGGACTCCTCCATCCCAAGGCAGCCTAGGACAATGCAGGCGTCTATGGATGTCCTTGTCACAGGGTACCCATATCTTCCGGGCTGTCTCTGGGCTTTAATGTACATCCTTGCACCTTCTCATTCGGCAGGAAGTCCGTCTCTGGGGATCACTTGCAGAAAATAGGACATTGAGTCCATAATTAAAGTAATCTCGTTCCAGGCAGATGCTGCTGTTGGCTCTGTTATCACAGATTACAAAAGGCATCTTGAGGGTTATAAAATGTGCGGCAAATAGCTTTGGAGATGAGAAACAGCAATTTTTCATCTAATTTTGATCCATAGACATGTAAGTACTGACTTGCTACTTTTTGGTTTTGAGCCAAATCACGATTATGGTGCCGAGAGGAGCCAGGCAGTCGCCAAAATTAAAGTACACTCTAGCTTTTATCCTCAAAGTGAGCAAAGCTCTTTTGTAACCATCTCTGCATTTAGCAAATAAGGGTGCCGTCTCAAACCTGTGCATTAATGCCCGCAGGGGATTTAGGAGAAAGGCTCATGTGGCTTAGCTTTAGGGACACACTTGCAACATGCTTACTGGAGTTAAAGCAGGAGTCTGACTAAGGGACCTGCCATCAAGTTGTCTTGCAACTACGGTGTATGTTTTTAATTAGAAGTCTGTCCACTGTTTGTCTTCCCATAAAACCCCGTGTGTTGCTCTTTGAAATATGCAGCCCAGAGCCTGCAGTAATGCCCCTGTCACCATCCTCCCATGCATGAACACCGGCAGAGGAAATGGTCCCGCTGACACTTGACTCTAGCTTAGGGCTGCTCAGCATCAGGGTTACCAGCCGGTGCCGTTGTTGAATGTTTATTTCATAAACAAACGAACGTTAACCAGATCCTGATTTAACTGTGTGAATGTCTTCTGTGTCCAGACAATGTGCTTCACATGCTATGTACAGTTCTTCAAAACTCTAGAGACAATGAATCCTCAATAAGACGATCCGTAATTGATTTGGGCCACTTAATTTAAAGGCACAGTCAACGAACAGTATTAACCTTTACATTTACATTAGCTTAACCAGCGATCAAAACTAGAGCTTCAGTCCAGTTTAGTCAACCATAGGCATGTTTGTGTTCTAGGATGTTTAAATATCAGAATTAATACTTAGAAGAATTTAGACAATGTCCCCGGAATTGTTAGAAAAAAAAAATAACTGTAAATCATAGAATGTGAGCTGCTTAGAGATTTTTATTAAATGACCAAACTGGTATTTCCCAAGACTACTAACATATTCCATAGCCTGCTGTTATCAGCGCATGCCTAGAGGGACAACTGGGAGCACAGACTCTAAATCTTTGGCATAATCTTCTGCTATATCATGCATTCGTGATCAATCAGCTCAATGAGTATGTATTAATCTCTGATAGATATCATATTGGATTGATAAATTATATTATATTCACTTGAGTGGCGTTGCCTCTGTGTCTATGGAGAATTAATGATATGATGCTGTATCATTAAATCAAGCAAATTAATAATTGCTTGAAGCACTGGAGATACGGTTATTTTGGAATACATAATAATATAATTATCTGTGTCTACCCATCTTGCTGTACAATAGATCACAGAACCTATTCCTTTGATCTGAAATGTTGGGTCATTTGGTCAACAGCACTCTATTCCCTCCACACCAGAGGCCATTTTACTCCTCTTTTCAGGTCCCGCGAATACTCAGCAAGTCTACACACAAGCATCAGCAGGTGTTGTTTGGATCTGAGCCTGACTTACTGCCTGTATTGTGTTTTCTTCCAGATTCACACCCATTGCACGCAACTAACTCTGCTCTTTAGGACTGGATGGCGTTCCAATACGCATGCGTTCCACACAGTCTCTGTCCGTTGGTGGATATAAGTTATTTCCACGTTTTGGCCATTGTGAATAATCTTGCAATACAAGGTAGGGCTGCAGGGCCACGTGGTAGTTCTACGCTTAAGATTTCTCTTTGAGAGACCTCCAAATATCTTCCATCATAATTGATTCTTATCAGGCGTTTGTAAGGATTCCCTTTGTGCCATGTCTTCTCCAGCACGGTTTATCGTTCATCTTTTTAGCATATGTTATAAGGAGTTTTATAACGGTATTTACAATTCGAACACTGGAAGCATATACTGAGCACTCTGCCACGTTTTCAGTTTTAAACGTTGCCCTCAGCTCTGTTGACATGAAACCATCTTGTTCTTCATCAGTGACCTTTCAGCTCTAGTCGTAGGCTTCAACCATTTTCCTGGTTAACGCCGCAGTGCCTGGTTACTGTTGGACAGCGCTCGGCTGGAAGGCCTTTCATCCCTGCTTTTGTGGCATTGTGCTCAGGTTTGACTTTCAGAAGCAACATGCTGATGCGATTTTGAAGTGACATTCTCAAAAGTTATTTTCCAGTGGAAATTATCACCTGTTTATGGATGTTGTCCTGACAGATGGGCTCAGGCTTGTTCAGGGACCTGTGACCTTTTGTGCTTCCATAATTTTTCAACTTGCCCTTTTCACTTATTGTGATGGATTAATTACATTAGGTTTAACCCTTTCCCAACCCCTTTCCTGCTTTGAAACTTCTAATTTCATGTCCATTTTAAACATATATATATAGGTTTAACAATCATCTTTAACGGAGGCAATGATCTTTGAGTTACTCTGAAGGCTCTGTAGTTTGGTTATCCGTTGCTCTTAAAACCCATCTTACAGCAGGTGTCCGTGTGCACTTGCTCAGTTACTTCTACACCCAATGCACACAATTGTGGACACTTGCCACACGGCTTTGCTCTTTGTGAGTGCATCATGAAGGTTTTGCATTTCCACCTTTCTTCTGGATTTATCTTGTTAAATATCACACATTGTCTATAAATCTTGCTTCTACAGGGTCTGTGTAGTAAAAAAGATCTTTCTCTAGAGCTTTGAAGATATGTTTAGTCTGCTTTCACATCTGTCATATTCCAGGCAGAGAATCCCAAGATGGTGGTTGTTTTCCTCCACTTCATTGAAGATATTTTTCCTTGGTTTTCAGATAAAAAACTCGCTGTTCAGCTGATTTCTGGGAAATGTACCTTTTCTCTGGTTGCCTTTACTATTTTCTGTGGTAATATTCTGAAAGTTTATCATGTATCGCTGATAGTTTGCTTTATCCTGCTTAGGTGGAAACAACATTTATCTTCCCCTTATTCCTAACACCTCTTCCCACTATCTCCTTAAGCTTCCCCTTCTCATTGTCTTATCTCCTCCTAAAATTTACACTGGAGGCTAACACTGTGTTTTGTTGCACGCAGCTGATGCTCTTGGGGCATGAAGAGATGGCTTAGAAGTTAAGAATTCTGGCTGCTCTTGCAGAAGAACCAAGTTTAATCCCAAGTCTTAACATGGCAGCTCATAACCTTTTGTAACTGCAGTTTAGGGGATTTGACATTCTCTTCTGGCCTTGAAGGAGACTGTATGCACATCACACAAATATACATGGCAGGCAGAACACCTATGCACACATGTGCGCAGGTTCGAGTGCTCGTACGCATGCACATTCGCACGCACACATCCTGAAAACTCAAAGGAGAAAGGGCTTATTTTGGGGTCAGTGTTAAGGTACAGCCTTTTGTTGTGGGAAAGTCAATGCTGGAGCTTGGAGCATTAGATCACATCACATAGGTTTGCATCAGGAAGAAGAGAGCAATGGATGCTAGTGTTCAACTCGGATTTTTCTTTTTATGCAATACAGAACCCCAGCCCGGAGAATGGTACCATCTACTCTAAAGGTGGGCCTTTCTACCCCAAATTAACCTCCTCAGAATGATCCTCCCTTGTGTGGCTACAGACTTGTCTCCTAGGTGACAGCAGATCCTGTCAGGTTGATAGTCAATGTTAACCATTGAAGCTGCTCTTCACATGTTGATGATTTAGCATCTTATACATAACTTTCCTTATGGATGACCCTAAGCCGACAACAGATTTTATTTTGTTCCCTCTGGGTTTCCAGGAAAATGGAAGCTTCATAGGGAGGACCTATTTCCAGCTCTCCCTTATTTTTACCTCCAACGATCTCTAAAGAAGCTCCCACATCTTCAGTCTACACAAGTGAGAAAGCCAAGCCTGGGCCCGAACTCTGGGTTCAAATATCCCTTGGACAGGACAGCCCTGGCTCCTGCCTCTTAAGTCAACCCTGGTCTTCCTGTTTTCTTCTGGAACCTGGTGCTGCTGTTCTCACAGGTCTCAAAGTTTCCTGCTTTAGCTGCAATCTCCACGTTATTTTAGCAGAAAAATTCCTGCTGTGTCAGCTTGATCTTCCACAATACCAGAAACTCCCTACAAACACAACAGTAATGTATCTGAAACTCATTGAGACAAATGGTTTTTTTTTTTCTAGGCCTTTTCCAGCCCACGTGTTCAGTTACTGTGGTGCCTTCACGGGTCCTCCGTATGCCATGGGATGGTAATAGGAAGATGGTGACTAAAAGGAACACATTTGAGTTTATTTTATTCGAGCTCTCCCTTCAGGGCCTGTTAGTCTGGGGAACATATAGGAGGTTAGGATGCCTGTCATGCATATACTCATACACTCAGTAAAGGAAAGATAGTGTTTTTACTGGAAATACAATACTTCTGCTCCTCACCACCATCCAATGGCATTCTAAACCTCATTATTGATCCTGTATTCATCATGATTAGTCCTCCAGAAGAGCTAATTTTAAGTAACGGGCACATGAGAGTAAGTTTTCAAGGGTAAGAGTACATTTTAGACAGAATAGGGCCTAAAACGTGGCACCGGATCGGCAGAATGGGAGCAGGAACAGGAAATGCCATGAGTAGGCAGCCCACGACAATGCCCGCCCCTCGTGCCTGGCTGCATTACGTAGCCAGGTTTAAGATCATAGAAAGAGCTGCACTAGAAATGAATTTACAGTGAACAATTAGGTAGCAAGCATTTCAGGCAAAACCATCCTGATCGGTGGAAGTTCAATGCTACGGTGAGTCAAGTTCAGAAGAGGAAACTTGATCTAGTTTACTGGGTCATCTAGTTCACCAGGGCTGGGGTCTGCTGCACGCCTACTGTTGTTTGACAGGTGACCAGACACGGACAAACCACTGAGTGGCTGCGTCCCTGGGAAAATGTATTTACCTACCTCCCTAACATAGCAGTCATTGCTAATTTTAAATATTACGACTTTGGGCTGGAAGTCATCAGGGGCTTCTAAGACTGGATAAACTAATTCTAAAAGGAAGAAATCCACAAACATTAAATTCCTGTTAGATTCCGAGGCATTTCACTGGGACACAGCCTGTAGTGCACAGACTTTGTTTTTCTGTTTTCACAAACTGCCAAAGGGGTGCAAGCAGGCTGTGGAAAGTGCAGGAGTCAGTCTGCCTCAGCTACTGGGCATACAGAGAAGAACGGGTCTGGCTCCAAACGTCAGGCCCTTCTGACTGCTCTGGACTCCCCCATCCCGGAAACTAACCAAGGGAGATGATAGTGCTTTCCACAGACCGCTTTTCCTTTTAGATTTATCAGGACAAACTAAGAACCGTCAGAAAACCAGGTCTTTTCAAGAGGAAACAAATTCACTAGCACTGCTATTCACTCTGGGGTAGAATTCTGCAACAGCCTCTGCATCTCCAGCAAGGAGAGACAATGATGTAACTCTGACTGCGGCCCCTGCAGAGAAGGTCCTGTGGAGACCCCAGTAGATGATCCCAGTAGACTCAACAAGGCTGACTTTGTGATTCTTTCACTCATTCATTCATTCATTTTTGGAGGAAGAAACACAGAAATGGAGAAGAGAAAAAAAAATGAAGAGCTGGTTTGTCTTTTGAGTGTTTGTTAAACTTTTAAAATACGTCACGTCATATAAGAATTATGGTTCCTTCAACCCATCTTGGGAGTTTGAAGTATATGTTTTATCCCAACCCTACTCCTCTCGATTAAAAATTAAATCCCCAAGAAGCAACCTGACCTCATTTGCAAAGGCGCCGATCTGTGAGAATACATGTTAGTCCCAGAACTTAGACTGTCACCCAGTCCAGCCTAATTGGCTGTGGAACTCTGATAAAAAGCAGGGGCCTGCGGGAGGTGAGAATGAGCAGCCGGGGCTCCGACACTTCCCTCTGCGGATGAATAATATACTTTTTATCTTGTCATTCGCGGGCGCAGGTTTTGAGCAGCACTAAAATAATTGACTCAAATTGTAGGATGTGTTTAAAAAAAGAAAATCAGACCGTCAGGGGGAAAAAGAGAATTGTGATTTACAGAAGAGATTCCTTATTCAGAAAACAGAATGTCTGGTTTTATCTCACAGTAGGGATACAATCATTTTCAGCTTACAGGAGAACTAATTTATGGGGTTATTTTTTGCAGCAAACTGAATGCAATCTTGAGATCCAAGAAGAACCTATATATGTCATGCTGATGCCCTGGTCTGAGGCACAGTGAACTCCCGGCAAACCCATGCACTCAGAGTCCTGTCGTATTCCAGATGTTTCCACAAAACAAATATAATTGTGGGGTTTCCTTTAGATGAGTAAGATAAATGGACAACCAACTATGGCCTTTCTTTGGGGATTCTCCAGGCAGCTGGAACGGCTCCCATCAAAAATTAAAAGCACTAGGGATATACTTGTACAGCAGTTCAACTCCGCATCCATTCTCGTCCAAGACTGTCAGGTGCTCAGAAACTGCGAGCGTCCTCAATTCTTCAAATGATCCCTTTGCTTCTTGTTTAGAGCACTTAAGAAAGCCCTCTAGAAGTTACTTCCTTTGAAGCATCAAATGTGCAAATATGGTCCCTCCCAGGCTCCTCTTTACTGGCCAAGGATACCGCTCTCCCCCCCCCCCAGAGTGCTCACGATCTTAAATAGAAAATATCTCAATTTATTGCTTATTTTATTTTCAGTTTTTCTGCCTATTGGTATTTGGATGAATGGGTTATTTTGCTGCTTTTAATATCATCATGCATGTCACACACAGTAGGAAACACCTGCTAGCCACACAGAAGACATTCTGATGCTACACTGCAAAACAATATAAGTATCATTACTTCCCATAATAAAATAGAAGTGATCACTTCAAGGCGGAAGAAGTAGGGAAACATGACTTTTTATCCTATGTTGTTTGCTCACGGAGTTAACTTCAGGTTGGTTATTTAACCGCTCTGTTCTTCTACATGCTCACCGGTGAATGCAGACACCAATTCTCTAAAACAGGTCTCATTATTATGAGGATGGTTGGATTGAGATGCAATGACCACTTAGAAGAATGGAAGTCATCTGGTACATTTTTAAAAAGTAAAATTATTTCCCTCCTTTTTCGGTAATGTCTAAGGTTAGATGTCCCAAGTCTTATTTCTCTTCCTCCCATTCTTTGGTTCCCCTTCACCCTAGCATCCTTCCTCCCTACCCACACCTGTCTTTGCCCCTCTCACCTCCTCCCTCTCTTGTTCTCCCTTTTGACTGGAGGTGTATTAGTCACTGAAGACGACAATACAACATAAAACTAGAGACAGGCACTTCAGCCTTAAGACAGGAATGTGAGGAAGATCGGAGACAATGTTACCTATAAAATGTTTCAACACACCACAAACACATTGTAGCCTTCTTCCTGGACATCAGCACAGCAGGCCCTTCATCCCCAGAGTGCCCCTGCCCTTGTCTCTTCATGGTTGTCTTTTAACAAGGAAGACAGTAAATGTAGCCCGCGTGAGTTGGTAAGTATCCAGACATTCAGACAGAAGGCCATTTATTCCTTACTGAGAAGGTGCACTTAATAAATAACAGAATTGTCTTGAATTTCAGCTCAAATGTATATAATTCTTAGTGTGGAATTTTTAAAGGTTTTAAAGTAAGAAACTTGGTTTAGAACTATAAGAAAAATCACCATGAATTGGCTGTACAGAGACAAAAATGAAAACCTAGTGTACTATCAAGTACTATCAATCGTCAGCCTAACAGATACCACACACATGCTAATGTTAGATATTAGTCACTGAATTTCTTCAGAGCTAGCACACCATATAAGACATTAAGTAATATATTAAAACAATAAAAGGGAGAAAGTGGAATGTGAACCTATGACTTTAAGTATCTAAAACTATATTTATGACTGCCAAGAGAGCTTAGTGAGTAAAGGTGCTGCTACCAATCATAATGATCTGAGTTCCAACCCCTCAACTCACATAGTGGAAGGTAACATGCTTTCTACAAACTATTCTCTGTCTTCTACACATGGAGCATGGCATGTGAATGTCCCCACCATTCATGTGAAGTTGTAAAAACTAAGGCATGGCCATGCTGGTTTGTAATCCCACCACTGGGAAGGCAAGGGCAGGTGGTGTAGAAGGAATCTCTTCTGTCTATTTGGAAACTTCATTTGTCAAGTAAAGCTAATTGGCCTGTAGCTGAGACAGGAAATAAAAGATGGGAGTTCCAGTAGGAAGCAGGGATTCTGGAACAGAGCCAAGCTCAAGAGGCTTTTCACCAGGTACATGGAGGATGTCCGTAGCATGGGAGCTGAGTAGACATAACCAGCCACGTGACAGAACTTAGGATAAATGAGATATTAAGCTATGATCTTATGGAGAACAGCCAAAGCTTATGCCCTAGGTATTAATAAATATATTTGATTCTCTGAGTCACTATTCCAGGAGCCTGGGGCTGGGAGTGGGGAACGCACACTTGACAAGATGGTTCCCTGGGGCCTATCTGCTAGCTAGCCTAGACTGCAGATCCTTGCCAAATGCCTCACTTCAGCAGAGCATTCAGGCTTCTCTGAGTACTGAGTGAATGATCATTGTGCCTTAGAAGATCAGCTAGGCACCATGAATAGGGCAGAGCAGGGAGAAGTGGGCTCACAAGTTGTGAAACTTCTGCAGTGGTCCTGCATAAAAAGGCTCAGATATAAAAACTTCCGCAGGAAGAAGGCTATGAGATTAAACGTTGAGCATCTCTATGGGATCACTGAGATATGGTCATCTGGGTCACACAGAACAGAGACAGGCAGGAAGTGTATGCCATCAGTGCCAGGGGGTGGCCATACGAAACCCTGACACTGAACTGGACCCTGTCAGAGCTAGAGAGTTAGTGATGGACTTTGGTATATACCATTTGTATGCATTTTGTCCCCTGAGCATGAGATTAGAACAGAAATATTAAAGGTACCCTCTACCTCTGTCTTGCCCAACAGTCTACTGAACAGCTGTTTCTGTGAGTTACCACACCTGACAAATATTCAGTGGCAACTGCTGTGTGCCAAGGACTCTTCTAGACTCGTGGGGCAGATCACTAAAGAAAATATTCTTGCCCCAAGGAGTTGAATGAATTTTAGTGGCAAAAAGGTAATTCAGTGAACATGATCGTGTTAGAAATAAAGACAAATTCAGTGAAGGCCATGAGTAAAAGCCAGGTCGGAAGGAGGAAGGTCACTGGCTGCAGGGTAGGGAGGAGGCGCAGTCAGTGTTGGGAGACACCAAAGCCTTTGACCAGCGTCAGGAGAGAATCTTAGGTTCTGAACTGTCCCAGACACTGTACGACCATAAATCATCTGCTGATCACTTCTCCTTCTCTTCTTTCTTCTCCTCCCTCCTTCTCTTCCTTCCTCCTCATCTTCTTCATCTTTTCCCCTTCTCCTCCTCTTCTTCCTCTCCTTCTCCTCCCTCCTCCTCCTCCTCCTCCTCCTCCCTCCCCTCCTGGTGAGCTACATGTATTCCTCCCTGTGTTAGTTGTTCTCTCAGATATTCTGGCCTTAGCTACACAAAAGGAGTTAATTCACTTAGCAGGTTCTAAGCACACTTTTTTTGTCAGAGAGCTCACAGCTAAATTGGTGATCATCTTCCAAGTTGTGTGTGAAGCCTTGAAAGATGATACCTTCTTTTATTTTAGTTTATAATACTCCCTTTCCTGTTGCTTGGTCGGGACTAGTCATTTAGTATTTTTTACTTTCAATTTAAATACAGTTGCATTATTTACCCTTCCTTCCCATCCCCCCTCCCTCTCAAAGTCATGGCCACTTTTCTTGTTAACCCCCCCCCATCTCTCTCTCACACACACACATTTAGTTTTGCTATGTAATTATATTATAAAATGACTAAATGGTATTAATTATATACAAATCACATACTTTTGTTTTAAAACGGGATCTCTCTACATGGCCCTGACTATCTTGGAACTCATAATGTAGACCAAACTGGCCTCGAACTTAGAGAAAAGGCATGAGCCACTATACCCAGCCAATAAATCCACTTTCAGTAATGGCAGTATTTAAGATAGTATGTCAGTCTTAAAATTGCCTCGTATAGGCGCCTGTGTGAGTCATATGATCCCCAGAAGGTAGCACTATTTAGGAAGGTTGTAGAAACTCGAGGACTTAGAAGCTAAAGACAGAAGGTTACTACAGTTGCGACTTTGAAGCAAATCCATTCATTTCCTTGTCCTCATAACCCCCTACCCTCTCTCCCTTGCCCCACCCCTCAACAAGTTAAACAATCTTCTATGCTACCTGTTCCTGCAACCGTGATGTTCCACCCAAACACAGAGCGGCCAGCTTCAGACTTAACTCCCTGGGGCCCGAGGAGCCTGTGTGTTTCACACTGCTGTGACCACACTGCAGGACAGAACACCATCTCCAACGGGAGACCTCACCACCCTCCTCCTCACACCTTTATTTCATTCAGGATTGCTGTCAGCTGGAATTTAATTTGATAAATATGGTGCTCACACATAAATATGCAAAATAAAAATTTGACTGAAAATTGACTACTTTAAAAACCAGTTTTGACTTCTTCTAACACTATAATTAATGGTTTCAGTTACAGTCAGACCTGGTGACATAAAACCTTAAGTAGTTACCCTGTGTAACCCCATGAAAGGTAGTACTTGCCTTCCACATTTGTCACACACACAATAGGTACTCACATAAAATTCACACAGCCTGTGCCAGCGGGCGGGGCAATCCAGACAAAGCTGAGGTTGGTCGTAGGCAGGTGACTTACATGAGAGGCCACCACGCTGCACATAAACTGGTTACCAAACTGGTGGTCAGACATGATCCCTGTGAGACAGAAAGGGGGGTGGTGTTACAAAGAAAACAAAATGAACTCCTTCCTACTCACCAAGGCATGATGATATTTTATGAACATTTTTATTTTATACCAAGGCTCATTAAGCTAAGTGGCTTCCCATAAGTTACGCAATCTTCTCTTTTCCTTGATAGAGGCAAATTGATCATTTAAAACACCATTATCATGAAATGACCAATGAAAGCCATCATTAGACAATGAGCTTTGCCTTCATAGGATTCTCCACTGATCACCGAATCCCCTCAGAGCAGCACACACCAAGCCTGGATTCCTTAGAGTTGTCAGGCCTGGGGACCACACAGCACAGTGAACTGGGAGGTGTGTTAGCACAGAAATGCTCTGGGGTCACGCACGAAATGTAGGTTTCTGTTGGGCTATTTCAGAGGAGATCAGGGTTGCCCGGCAATGCCACCATTTTCCCACTAGAGATCTTATAACCTGAGGGACAGTACTCCGGGCCTAGTTCACTCTCAGAGAACTATGGTTTGACTTCTAGAAGACAGATCCCAAAGGAACTGAAAATAACAGTATCACTATCTTAATTTTCATTTGGGAATATGAAGACAGAGTGGCTATAAGTTAGCAACTTGGCTGATATAAAAGTAGTCATGTTAAGAGAAAGATGGGTGTTGATCATTTTGTAGTTTGTACCATGGGCCAGCTTCTGTCTGTGATTGGGAATACCCAACTGGCCTGGGGCTGTGTTCTGTGACCTTGCTTATGTTCAACATAAGAACACTATGGCATATCAGCAGGTAAGTCAGCGACTACTGAAATATCAGGAAATGTCTCTGATCCCTTTTAACAGAGCAATTCTCTTAATTTTAATACAGATAAGAAATATGAATGAACATCTAAATAATAAGGAAACAAACTATTTAGAAAATAGACAAAATACCTGAAGAGATTTTGTACCAAAAAAAACATGTATGGAAAACAAGGTACAAATTGTTCAACATCATACACTGCTCCAGACTGAGAATTAAACAACAATAAAGCAAGTAACAGAACAACCAAATCACAAACACAGAAAATACTGTCTGCTGGTGTACATATGCAACGAGTTAAAAAAAAAAACTCTTCACCCCCTTTGGAAGACAATTTTCTTATAATACTAAAAATATTCTTATCATAACATATAGCAATGTTATGCTTTGTCACACACACATGTGAAATGAAAGTTTGTGCGCTCACATGTATGCATGTGTGTGCAGCACACACACGAACACATGGATGTTTAAAGCAGATTTGTTAATAATTTCCAACACTCAGAAGTAGCTAGAAGGTCTTTCAGCAGAAGAGTGAATAAATTCACTCTGATCTATCCAGGCAATGGAGCCTGATTTAGCTAAAATAGAAAAATAATGAACAAGCTACATAAAGATGCAAAGAAAGCTGAAATACACATAGTACCATGTAACAGTAGCCAGTCTGAAAAGGCTGCAGGATGTCTGACTCCAACCAGACATCACCCTTCAAAGGAGGGAAACTACAGAAGCAGTTCAAAGATGAATGTTCGCCAGGGTCCGGAGGGAGAAGGGAAAGGGCAGGACACAGGGTCTGAGGGCAGAGGGTCTTTCTACACAGTGCTTCAACAATGGACTACAGTCATTATGCAAATGCTCAAACCTCACAGGACATAAAATACTGAGTAGAACCTAATAGATGCTATGTGCTCTGGGTGATAATGATGTGTCCAGTGCAGGGTCATTGATCTTGACAAATGTGCCACCATGGGGCAGGATGTCAGCTGTAGAGGTGGGTTTTTGCTCTTTTTTTTTTCAGTGTGTAGAGGCAAAGGCTATATGGGTAACTTTTAAACTCAATTTTGCTGTGAATTTAAACTTATCAAAAAATAAAAAAATAAAAACCCCACATATTAACTAAAAAACTAAAATATTGCCAAGAGTGGAAAACTAAGTTTCAAAATTCTCTCATTTATTAAAGTTGTGGTTGGGAGCAAATGATTTATACCCTCTCAAATGTAAAAGAAAGGGGGAAATTCTGTGCCACCTATATCTAAAATATACTAAATTTGTTGTGAGATAGGAGAAAACCTATCTAGGACTACAAATGCAGCCACGAGTCCTTGTTTAGGGAGCTCACAGTCCCTAGGGGTCCACTACAACTGCTGCTTCTTTGGTGAATGGATGCAAAAATTTAGATCTCACATGTAAAACATGAGGTGTTCACTTCTCATAACAAAGAACACACATGATAATACACCATGACACATCTAGCTGACTGCACATCAAAAACACTGATTTTCTTCCTGTCTATCAGAGTAATTTTAAACAATAAAATTCTAAGTATTTCCCCACAAAACTTTTCAGCCCATTCCCATCGTCTATACCTGCGCCATGTAAAGAGCCTACTTAAATATAACTCCATCAAAAGTACAAGCGTTTACTTTTATTTGCTCAAAACTACAACTTTAATAAATGAAGAGTTTTGAGACGTGGTTCCCTGTTCCTGGCAATGTTTAGCTCTTCGGTTACTATGTGTTTTTACCTAAGACAAGTTTAAATTCACAGAAACATTAAACATTCAGTTCTTCAGTTGCACTAATCATATTACAAGTGCTAAAGAGGCAGCTGCAGGTAGGCATGAGTGTGGCAGCATAGAACAGACCACTTCCTTCAAAGGTAGAAATCCCTGTTAGATGGCTAACACACAAAGCAAAATTCAGGGTCTCTGGATTTACCTCTGATCTTAACTTCAGCTTCAGCATGGTCGCCATGTCTTTCCCAAACCCTTCCACACTGTACACCTCAAATATCCAGTGGGTCCCTCTGATATGTTAACACAAATCATGCCCTCTAATTAAAATACGGTCTTCTCTGTCACCTCAAAAATCCTACATCGGGATCTTTTCACCTCCAAGAGAACCCGATGCCCCTCTCCTGGTTTTTGCTAAGCCATTTACTTAACCCTGGAACACTAGAAGGCACAGGAAATGTTCTATTTTTCCTTCTCTACATCCTCTGTTCCTTAGGAGATCAGATATTCTTCTGGTAACTGCCACCGTATGCAGAGTCAATGTTTAATTTACTTACTCATGCTTTAAAGGGTTTCTCAGCTCTCAAGAATAAAAACAAATATACACTTTATTAATTCATTCCCCCATTTGCAGTGATAACACCTCTATGCTTTATTTTGCTGTGTGATATTCTCATTGCTAAATGGCTCTAGGTTTCATTATTTTTCCCTGGGATTCCACAACAATGCCTTATAGGTTACTGTGTCCCGTGGCTCACCCTATTCTACAGGAACATCTGTGTCCTGCCCCTTTCCTGTCTGGGCTTCTCATCAGCCTCCAGCAAAATGCATTTCTCACCATCTCTTCTTAAGTTTAACACAATATGGCCTCCTATTCTCCTTAAGCTGTCTATTGGGTCTGAGCTCTAAGTGCCGGTCTCCATTCTTAGAATCTTAAATAGACTAAGTTGGACATTCTCTTCAAGGGAAGAGTTAATCTAGCTTGTTTAACACCAGGAGGGAAGTTACTAAGGTAGGGATATACCAACCTCATCCTCCAAGACTTCCATCCCACTAGGAGCCCCATGTTCTGGTAGGTGCCCTTCCTACAAGTGATGGCGATCCCCATTTTTCCATCTTAACACGTGACTTTCTCCCCAGTCTGTGAGAGTTAATCCTTGCATTCAGGCAGACAGTAAATGACTCATCACAGATATTCAAGATGTATTTACTGCTTAAATATATAAACAACTTTAAAAATTACAAAGCACAAGATATGCATGCCTTTTGATCAGCATAAGTCACAGCTGACCTAAGAAGAAACAAGCTAGTTTTGCAAAATAAAAGTAAGATTATTTTCTAATTTCAATTTTTAAGCTGACAAAATTCATCAATCCAGAAAAACCACGAGGTTAGAGAGAGAATGAGACTCCCAGGGAGATGACATTCCCAGAGTAGACTAGACTCAAGGGCCATGACTCAGAAATTGCCACCCCCTCCTGGTTAAGCATGAAGCAGGGACCCAGTGTGTGGACCCAATGACACATTTGCGAGTCAGTCTGGCCACAAAGGAAAGCAGATGCCCCAGCTATAATCATGTGGGAAGGGAAATGAATGAAACAGGCTAAAGTTTCAAACCTTTGAAATGTGATTCATGGTCAAGTAGCTTCTCTTTCCTCAAAATTCCTCTTAGGAACTGAGTCAATATCTAAATCGCATACTATCTTACTGAAATGTATAAGCTTCTGACACACTTGCATATGTCATATACATGGCACACCCACACCCACACACACATACACATACACACACCCTCGAATATGCACACAGACAGACACACACACAGACAGACACAGACAAACAGACAGACAGACAGACAGACAGACAGACACATGCTGTTCTGAGTATGTTATGGAATTATATTCTTGCTACTAGCTATCCAGGACAGTATTCTCCAACGTGACAGTTCACTGCTACATCTAACCTGAGTACAGAGATCTTTAAAAGCTTATCCATCAATGATTATTTGTACCTAGTACTTGAAAATTATCACTATTATTAGGTATTATTAAATAATTATATTATAAATGCTCTAACTATATAGCTATACATTAAATTAGTGCATGTTATATAATTATATTCAGTGGTTACAGCAGTATTATCATCATCATTAACATTATCTAGAATTCTGAACTTAGGGTTAAGACTATTCACTTTATCAAAATTTCAATACAATTTAAAATATCCAGCAGAGTCTTACCGAATGGCCTTTGTAATAACAACATAAAATATCCTATATTTTTCAGTTACTCCAAAAATGAACCCACACATTCCTTCCAGACCCCTGTGTGTGTGGTTGTGTGTGTGGTTGTGTGTGTGGATGTGTGTGTGGATGTATGTGACAGGGTACATATGATGCACGTAAGGCAAGAGTGGCTGCTGTTGTTCCACAACACACATGTCACTGTAGTCACCACCAGCCGTCTCCTCGATGCCTGTGTCACAACAGATGTGTGGCTCTTGCATGTGACTTAGAATGACAGTCTTAAGATATCTCAAGTCTGACTATGGTAATATATTTAAATGTACAGCTCTTTCCTGCTGCATGCTGGGAAACACATGTTGAGTTTTAATCATACATGTAAACAGAAAAAAGCTAATAGAGAGGGGTCTAATTAAACTATATTTCTCGAGAAAACAGGTGAAATAAAGTGTACACATGTGTCATGCATTTACACGTGTGTCATCCACTTATAGCATGTGGTTTCTGTGTTCACTATTTTGGCTATATGGAAACTGTCACACAAAACATTTCACATGGAATTTCTTCCCTTAAGTAAATACTTTGAAGATAACTTGGCTTTTTGCAAAAGTAAACGTGTGTGGGTCTCCTAATATGACAAGAACACTAATTTGCCACACAAATCCTGAAGTTCTACAAGGTGGGGTAGCTGTTATGATTTTTTCATGTCTTTACTTATGGATGTTTTACATACATATCCAAAAAATACAATATTCACAGACTATGTATAATTTCCATATCAGCAATCAGTAGAACTTCAACATACCCATCCCTTTTCTGAAGTTCAGTTTTTTGAAGTTCATTGCCATAAAAACCATTATATTGCTCGTTTATTACCATTCAATATTTGTCTTCATTCGAACGCTGTGGAAGGAGAGGAATCCATGTCAGGTTCAGGTTCCTCTATTGATATCCAACCTCTGCAAGGTTCATCTCATGATGTCTTTAATTATTCTAAACTTGCCTCAATGATCCCTTTTTAAGGCAGTGACACACATTTCTGTGCCTTCCGGGATGTCATTTTCCCTGACAAGTCTTCAGTTATTTTAAGTTTGTGACTAAACCTTGTATGAACCCATTTCCCCTGAGGAATGCTTCTCTATCTTTTAGTGTGCACACTGTGGGGTCCCATACCTGTAACCAAGAGTTCTATGATTCCCCCTGCCAAAAATAAAATGTCCATAGTCTCATAAGACATAGTTTATTCACTTCTAAAAACCACACTGAAGGTTTCAGGACACAAAATAACAATCTTGTGAGGAAATTATAATCATGTTAGGCTTCATGGATAAAAATATAAGTTACTCAAGACTTTTTAGTTTGCTATTTTCCACGGTTAGTGTCAGGAGACAAGAACATGTCCTGACTTTGTTTTTCGCACATTTTAGATGAAAACTTCTGTGCCTGCGCATGATGAAACACGGAGCAAGTATATTAATGCTTCAGAGTCTTATATGGAAACTGTAGCTGACAATCACACTGATAGAACACTAAGAGTGTTGCTTTTGCTGTTTCAAAGACTTGAAGAACAGTTGGTAGAATGCTTCCTAGAAAGCTCAGAAAAGTTACTGCCGTACAATTCCTCCAGAGGGCTAAGACTCGACTGTTTGAGGAGGTAAGCTGATCATTTCTAGTTCTCTGTTTACATCCTGTGCTCACTCTTGAAAAGGTTTCATCGGTTAATGAAATATAGTGTTCTGAAAACCTAGTTTGAGAAGTGGCTCCTACACTTTAAAGAGAAGGAGAAAAAATGAACTATGTTGTTCCCTTCGGTCATTATTCTATAACCCATTAAACCGAAGCTCAGCACTGGTTACTTAAAGACTGGCTTGCTTGCAGTATTTTCTGGCTCAATATACAAAGCACTTCAACAAAACCAGGCACGATTTTATACACTGAAAAGTATCTAAGAACTTCCTGAAAGACCATTTCACCTGCCAGTTACCTGTGTGACAGCACACACACAGAATCAGAGGTGTGCAGTGTACATTTATTGTCTAAAGCATTGAAGGCTTTTGCTTTTCAGATGTCAGCCTAAGAAGCAAAAAACCCTATAGATTATAATAAAATTATCCCGGAATCGTATGATGATGAATGCGGTGAAGATGTCTGTGGAAGTACACTGCTTCCATGCCCCTTGTCAATTGTGTAAATAGAGGCTATTCTAAACCAACCTTTATTCTAAACCAACCCTCACTTATGAGGGTCACCAAGTTGAGCCTCTTCTCCTTCTAACTTGTGAGTTTCTAACTGCCTTCTCTGTGTTTTCTGACATATATTAGGTTTTTACTTCTACTGGAGAGGCAGGAGGGAATAGGTCACACTGAGAACACCGACCCTGAGGCAAGCTGTTCCTGTATAGACCTGTGCTCCGCCACCAAGGAGCCATGGATTCATGAGAGAGTCACTCGGTTCTTCATCAAGAAGATGGGGAGGAGGATAAGAGGGTGGCTGTGGAGACGAAATGACTGGACAGCTCTGGGTGCTATGTACGTTGGCTGTTCTTATCATCCCCATCTTAGAGACTCGGGAACCAGGCCCCAGGAGTGTCAGTGGCTTGTCAATCACAGCAGAGCTGGGAAACAGAGTCTGAAGGTGGGTTTAACTTCCCTCTTACACTGTCTGTTGCTTTCCTCCCTGCATGCTTATAAGGTAAGGCCTCATTTTGAGACAGATCCCAGGTCTGACAGCTTTAAGTCACAGTTGCTTCCCTGTGCAGCAAAACCAACCAGTTGCACTTAGATGCTTACGGATGCTGAGTTTACAGATGAGCATCCTTTCCAAAGACTAAGTAGAGTGCGCACTGTCTTTACTGACGCTGAGCTCCTTCACCAAAGGACATCTCTGTTGCCTTACTCCCTCATACCACACAGGCGTTTACCTGAATAGCTGTGTACTGGTGGACAGCCAAGATACGCTGTCTGCCCAGCAGGCACTACTCTGACAACATCACACTAGCTACCAAATTATTCCTCTGACCTCATTCTGTTTATGTCTGATTGAAGTTGCATTTTTACCTAGGTAAGGAGTTGTATTTTGCACTATAGGCCAAAGAAACAATTAAAGAGGAGGTGTTTTGAAATATAAACCCAGCCTGGGGCTTACAAAAACCTATTTGAGGCTTTCTTTAAGAAAGCAGCAGACTCCAGATTGCAGCCATAGTGGAGCAACACCAATTCCAGGGATCCTTTTTCAACCGTGCAAGTCTGACATCCTCACTATGAAAAGAGTGTCCATTTGACCAGTGTGGAAGCTTACAGCACCAGTTACTATACAGCACCTTTAGACCTCTACACTTCCTGACTTCAAAAAACAAAAAAGAACGAGCTCACAGAACAAATACTAGTAGCTAACACTTGCTTGATATGTAATGATACAAGGTTCTTACCCTGTATTCTTCTTACAAAGACTAGCTCATTTGGTCATTAAAAACCCTGTTTCCAAACAAAACGGCAACCAACAGAATGGGAAAAGATCTTTACCAACACCACATCAGATAGAGGCCTAATATCC
The DNA here is from genome assembly GCF_963924665.1 of Micromys minutus. Classification (NCBI taxonomy): domain Eukaryota; kingdom Metazoa; phylum Chordata; class Mammalia; order Rodentia; family Muridae; genus Micromys; species Micromys minutus. Next base: position 12,539,572 of record NC_137958.1, on the reverse strand, counting down.
AAGGTGTACAAGGAACTCAAAAAGCTAGACACCAGAGAATCAAATAACCCTATTAAAAAATGGGGTACAGAGCTAAACAAAACGTTTTCAGTTGAGGAACACCGAATGGCCGAGAAACATCTGAGGAAGTGCTCGACATCCTTAGCCATCAGGGAAATGCAAATCAAAACAACCCTGAGATTCCATCTCACACCAGCCAGATTGGCCAAGATCCAAAACTCAGATGACAGCAGATGCTGGCGAGGCTGCGGAGAAAGAGGAACACTTCTCCACTGTTGGTGGGGCTGCAAGCTAATACAACCACTCTGGAAATCTGTCTGGCGATACCTCAGAAAATTGGATATAGTACTACCTGAAGACCCAGCTATTCCACTTCTGGGCATATACCCCAGAGACACTTTAATACACAACAAAGATATATGCACCACAATGTTCATAGCGGCTCTATTTATAATAGCCAGAAGCTGGAAGGAACCCAGATGTCCTTCAGAAGATGAATGGATACAAAAATTGTGGTACATATACACAATGGAATACTACTCAGCCACCAGAAACAATGACTTAACCAAATTCTTAAGAAAATGGCTGCATCTAGAGAATATCATCCTGAGTGAGATAACCTAGTCACAAAAGAACAGACATAATATGCAGTCACTGATAGTGGGATGCTAACCCCAGAGGCTTGCACTCCCCCAGAAACAACTCACAGACTGTATGAAGTCCAAGAAATAAAGAAAACAAAAAAATATATACATATATTTACAAACAAGAAGACTTTGACTGTTTCCATGTTTCGTTTTGTTTTGCAAGTACTTTACGCTTATTGTAACTATTGGGTTTTCAATGCATACTTTCGGGCCCTTGAAAAAAATCAAGTACTGACTAAAAAAAATATATTCACATGGTTTTATGTGAAAAATTATTTTAATGTCTGAAAAAATAGTACTGACAAAAAAATATAATTTTAAGCAAAAAATGTTTAAAATCTGTACATTTATCTTTGTTTTGTAAAATAAAGTCGTTTAAAAAAAAAAAACCCTGTTTCCATCTTCTAGAAGCTCAGCCTTGTGAGTTTTTCAGATTAGTCCACTTTTTATAGCACAGCCCTGTTACTTTTTGGTGGAGTAACCTTAAGCGAATTATATAAACTCTTTAAGTCCTAGTAACATGGTTAATAAGATCTAATCAATTAAATATAGTAGTGATTACATAAGACAATTCCCATATTTATACGCCAAGTTTCATATAAAGTCGCCAGGGTAGTGTCTAAGAAGGGCCAAAACTTTATTTACAGAACTGAAAACTGCATTTTAGTCTTCCCTCTGTCTATTAGATTCACATAAAATTCCCCTTTAAACTGGATGCAGATCACTCAAACCAAGTATGAATTCTTACTAAAATGGTAAATTAGAGGCAGTTCAACCCTTGTTAGACCCGAAAGGGTCTGCATGTAGAAGCAGGATGTGATTATCTTAATCATACTGGCAGCCCTAAGAGTGTCCCCAATCCTAAATAACTGTAACTGCTGTCACACTGGAATAGCTCGACAACAAAGTGTTTCATCAAATATTTCACCTTTGTTAAAAGAGATAACCCCATGGTGTTCTATCTGTAAACACCCAACGTTTCCAAGGCTCAGAGATTCCTCCAATACCATTGAAAGTTCATGCAAAATATGTTATCTAAACAAAGTCCCAGGTACATTCTGCTGCTGATCTCATTTCTGAACCACAGAACTCAATCTAATGGAAGGAATAATATAAGCAAAATACAGTTGCTCTGGAAGGGCCAGATAAACCTGAACGCAAGAGAGTACAAACACTGTATCACCTCCAAGAGGCTCTCCTTTCAGAAACGCTTTGAATCTACTCTTCACATAACAGCTAATTGTTTACCCCCATTGATTATGAGTTCTTCTGCCCACAAAGTCTATTATAAGAACGTAATATACTGTGAGATAAGTCACTCCTGGGAAAGTATTAGAACTTAAATCACATGCTGTCAAGGTAATTTAACAACAGGAGCTGTCCGTGGTTCTGAATCTCATTCCTGCTGGGAGCATTATAGCTCAATTAATACGTCCCTGCATTTTCTGTCCCCTCGCTGTTGTAACCACTCATCAATAGAATGTGAGTAGAACTGCGATGTACTATTTTCTAGGTGAAGCAAGGAGAGAAGATAGGCAACTTATATGTTCCTTTCTTCTCCCGATTTCAAGACAAGTTTGAAAACAGCCTCCACTGCTAAGGATCAGCATGAAGTACAACCCGCCTAGTACCATCTGGCTCATGTGGCCTTCAAGTCAAGATATGATTCAGGCTAATTTGCTTCAACAGCAAAAGTCAGACTTCCTTGCTACAGCGTCTTTTAAATATGAATCCTGCCACACTCCATTCCCTTGCTATTTCTTAAGAACTGATTTTGAACACCACCTCTCAAGCCATTATTTGGTAAAGTGAATAACTAGATTTTGTAGTCTGTTTTTTGTTTTCTTCATAATGCTATGCATTTTCAGAAAGATTCATACACTTTAGACTATAATAGGGAAAGACTGCACAGAACTAATCAGCATTGAGTATCTAAAGACAAACATCCTGGGTCTGCATTTCTGCTCTTCTAGACACCATGTCTTTGCTAAATTATATGGTCATTGCGTGTTCCACACAATTTTACACAAAGATGTAAAGCAGCACTACCTGCTAACTTGGGTTACAAAGTTAACATATATGAAGTGTTTTGAAAAATGCCCAGCATACAGTTAAGTGCTACATAAATGTTGGGTGATTACTCCTTCACCATTAAAAATTCTTGTCAGGAATCAATTTTTATCAATTTCCTAATGACTTAGGAAATAAATTTTTTGTGAAGGCATTCATTCAGTACCAAATATTTGCTTTCATATAGAATCATGGATACAATAAAGAATATTAGATTAGCTCATTATAGCACACACAATACTAATAAGTATAGCTTAAATATGTATTGTAATGTAGTTTACTGTAAGAACCTTATTATACATCACAGTAACAGAATATGTACCAGAAGAAAGTATTAGCAGGGCTGGAAATGTAGGTCAGTGGTTGAGCACTAGACCATCATGGTTGGATAGCCCTGGATTCAATCCCAGAGTTGAGCAAGAAAGCAGAAACAATGAATGAAAAATTATGAAAAATGTATTCCATTCATTTTCAGCATTTTCACATGTTCCAGACCCCTGGTACCCAAGGATTTACTGAGCGAGATAACACTGCTTTAAGGAAAAGACACTTTTCATCATTTCCACTTAAGTTTTATTAAAATTCATGCTCCTCTATGTCGATAATTAGATGCTGAATCACAAAAATTGTGTTTTCCCGTTTGAATCTAAATGATTACAAATATATCCTTAGCTTTCGGATTTAAGATAGATTAGAAAATTAGGAATGAAGCATATATCTGTAGTACTCTGTAAGCTGAAGTTACTCAGAGAATAATGGCTGGAATTAAACTGCTTTGTGTATTACTTGAATATGTAGTCACTTGAAACCTGCAGTGTTAATTATTTTTTCCCATACATTCCAACTTCAGTTTCCTCCCTCAACTTCCAGTCTCCCACTCCTGCCTCCCCTGGAAACTCAGATTCACTCCTCTTCCATTTTTTTTTATAGGAAAACTATTTGTCAGAGGTAAATTTAATTTTTCTCCCTTTGGTATTTTATTTTATCTAAGTTTTTAAAAATATCATACTTTATACAATTAGAGATGATCACATTTATTCCTAATTTCTTATTCTTGCTCCCTGCCTGCTTCAGGTTTTCTAATAACCCACTAAGCTCAGTTAGTGCTGCCTACCCTAATGTGCACGGGAGCATGGAAAAACTATCAGTCATAAAATCCTATTAAAGAAGAATGTTTCTTCCCACCTATAATTATCCACTGACAACAGTGTCCCTGTCATGGGCAGGGCCTGGAGATCACCCTCTGTATGTCAAACTTTTGGCTGACACGATCTTGTGTAGGTCTTTTCTTATGCAGGTAACCACAGATGCTATAAGTTCATAACTGCAACAGCCATGTTATGTCATGAAAAACCTCAGTTTTTTTTTTAATGACTGGGTCTTGAAGCTTATTTCTCACTCAGTTTTTTGCATTAATCCAAATGATCATTTTTAATATCATGGCTTCTTTTAAGCTTTATCAACGTTTTATCTTTCATATAGTTGTATAACCATACACCACACCTCTTTTGTTACTGGGAAAGCAGGGCAATGTAATGAGAAGGGCGCCCAGAGACTCAGATGTTTAAGGAGTTGGTCCCTAGCTAGTATAACTTTGTGAATGATTTGGAGGTGTGGCCTTGTTAGAGGAGGCATGTCATATAAGGTGGGCTTTGAGGTGTCAACAGAACTTGTCACTCCCAGTTAGCACTCCTTAATTCTTACCCGTGCATAAGGACGTAAGGCCACAGCTACTGCTCCAGCACCACGTCTGTCTACTTGCTACCATGGTCCCTACAATGATCGATGGCCCTGACCTCACCCTCCCTTACTCCAATAAACACTTCTAGGAGTCAGTGGGCTCCCTGTTTTTGGTAACCAAGACACAAAGCTAATATAATTTCTACGTAAACTTTGAGAAAAGTAAATTTAGGCACCCACTTTTTTAAAAGAGTTATTCATAGTCCTTTCTGGTTCAAAATAAAGTATTGGAATTTTTAAGTTTTCCTATCAAATTTATAAGCACTATGTTAGAATATTAATATATATAATTACAAAGTAAAAATAAACATGTACATGTTCTGAGGAATCCAATACATTTATTTTTATCTGTCAGTTTATAAAATCAAAAGAAAACATAATTTTACAAGCATCAAAAGGAAAGTAATAATAAAAAACTAAGAGAACCTGCTAAGCTCTTTGAAAATTTACTAATAGAGGAACACAGTTAAAGGAAAACATGTAGCTACAGCCACTTGAGGGTCTTCAGCAGGCCAGAGATAAACTAAGGGATTAAGAAATTCCATGACACAACTGTCAAATCCTTAATTTATCCCCTGGGGTCAGTATAGAGACAGCAAGAATAGCCAACTGTGGTAGTCTGAAAGTAAGAGGCTTTGGCGACCTCAGCTCTGCACTGTCCTATCCAGGGAGAGTCAGGTGTCTGGCCAAGAGACTTTCAGGGTGGTCTGGCCTGGACAGAATGCTTGGTTTCTGCCAGTAAGTATTAATGATATCTTAGGGGGCTTTAGACAATGGGAGGACAGTTAATGCACAGATACCAAAAAGGCAAAATCGTCATGAAGGAAGTATAAACTGTTTTGTGAGTTCAATAAATTATTAGATAAAATTTGAGACATTTTGTAAAAGTGTTCAGGATTCCCTCAACAGGTAAAGTAGATGGTGCCTGAGAAATGACACACAAGGTTGACATGTGGCTAACACATGCATACACAGGCACACATTCCCACATACATGTATGTGTATCCATAGGCACACAAGATTCTCATGGCAAAAAGTTCTGCCTAGAACCATCAACAGTGAGAGGCACCTTCACTGGTGATTTGGAAGCCCAGTTATGTGTCACCCCTTTCAGTACAACAAATTATCGATAAGGAAAATGTTTAGATTTATTTTACGGTATATATGTATAAGTATTATATGTGTATATTTATAATATGTATGTGTCTCATTACTATGTTCAAGAGGTTGACTTTCTAAAATTTAAATAAATAGCTAGGAGACATCATTATTTAGATTATACTGGAATGCAGTCTTTTACCTGGAGGAAAAGAGAGACATTCCATAAAGTCTGTATGAGCAGGTTACTCCTTTCATCCAGCTCTTAAAGAAAGTTAAATTCCCTTTTAAATAGAATGTCTTTTCTTCTCCATTCAGTAGTTGGGCACATAAAAACAGCCTCATCAGAATATGTTTGCAAACAAGCGCAATTCTAATAGAGGGGAATGTGACCTGCAGGGAGCTGGAAATTCAGCTCCTAGTTTGTGGAGCTGTTCTCTGGCTGAGCATGTGTGAGCCAGAAGGCTAGTCTGTTCCTGAGGCACAGGCAGTAAGGTTGGCCACGCTGCCAGGGCACTGGGTGGGGATTGATGGCTGACAAGAGAACCCACAAGCAGTGCACTAAATACCATCCCCAGAAGGCAGTTCCAGGGGTGGTAAACAGGCTTTGAAGTAGAGAAATACATCAGCCATTTGTTCTGCTCCAGGAAGGCCAGGTACCAGGGGCGGAAAAGGGGAAAGTTACTTCTCTGGGGCTCTTAGTGAGCTTCTGATTTAATGCTTTACATTTATCTCTAGCAACAGCCTCAGTGATATTTCTAACACACTGACAACACAGTGACATTTGACCTAACTACTCTCTTCCTCTGGGAATTCCTTAAACATCCTTCTATGTCACCTGTCATTAACTTGGTGGGGGTGGGGTAGGGTGGAGCAGGGGTGGGGGTGGGGGTGGTGGTGGTGGTGGTGGTGGTGTGTGTGTGTGTGTGTGTGTGTGTGTGTGTGTGTGCTTGGTTGGTTGGTTTTCAATATGGCTACAAAGTGTGCTACTGAGATGGGACCTTGGTAGCCTCTATCTCTGCCTCTTTATATGGCTGGGTGACTTGGCATAGTTGTTTCAATTCTACAGGTCTGCATTTCCTATAACACGTTCACCGGGGTATTGCAAAGTTTGCTTTAGTGGGGGGCTCACACTGTGTATTTGTGAAACCTAAGCATCAGCATAAAACTGGATTCTCACGACACCAGTATAAGATGGCTGGCTTGTCACAAGGTCATTTCCTTCCTCACCTGCATCAGAGCACCACAGATATTTGCCACTGTAATAAGTGAAACACTATGGGAACAATACCCCGGCAGCCGGTGTACTTTATTAGAGCAGATGCCGGCAATGGGCTGAACATCCTATTTACTAATGAATAATGATTTGGTAGCTAACTCGCCTTAGCAATGAATGCTAGCCCTAGAGGGGAAGGAGCCTTATATACCTTACTGTCTACAGAGAGGCTGAGCACAGGCTTACTCAGAGGATACAGGAAAGTATGGAAGAAAATGCCTTCATTTGATAGGGCCAACTTTTCATGACTGTATGACAGCCACTGAAAACTATGGTGAATTCTTCTTCACCTAAAATGGTGGGTTTAGTTGAGAAAAATATAGAAAAATAACTGAAGTCAAATGCTCTGCTCTTGTGAGTCAGTGATGCATACTGTGTGCGCTGACTGTAGGGATGGTGCTGATGCAGCTGGTGAGGCTGCCCATTCCTTGATGAGGATGCTCTGCTCATGTGGAATCATTGCAAGTGTCACATGTGATCTCATGATTAAACACAGTGCGAGCTGGCTATTATTTTAAACAACTGGCACACTGTACATTTAATTTCTTTCCATTCCCCATAACGATGCAACCTGAACCGTTAACAAAACCTAAGTTATGCTCCTAACTGTGATATTATATAAAACATTTAGGGAATGTCTCCATATTTGAGCAGACAAAACCCAGAATAGAGTGGAAGGAGTTTCAGGGATTGTGAGATCTAAAAAAGAAAGAATTATACAGGCATCACACCACATGAAGGGCCCAGGAGCAGCATGTGAAGGTAAGAGTGCTTGAAGTTTTTAAATGTATGATGACA
>NC_137958.1:12464443-12526943 GCF_963924665.1 Micromys minutus | reverse complement strand
TTTTTCCTCCTGGCGCCAAGTGCTCTCCTGCTCTGTCCAAGCGCCTGACAAAATTCAAAGCTCTGTTTTGAGGGAAGAAAAGGGGGGAACTCCCTAAAGGCACCCCAAGGCCACCTTCACGCATAAGTGGGAATGTGCCCCACGGGGACACCAGTAGGGAGCAAAACCCAGTCCTTCACCAGGAGAGGCCACCTGCATCTGTAGCCTAAGCACACAGAGCTCATTCCAACCAGTCAAGTAGAAGTCAGTAACCAACTGAGAAGTCGCCCTCAAATTGTTCAAAATAAAGCTTCAGGAGATGGCCATGCAAAGGAAGAGTTAAGGCCACTGCTGGTATTGTTATAATCCACAAACTACTTGGGTATATACAAAAAGATTTCAAAGGCATAATAATGTTAACTAAACCTACCTTCACATCAAAATAAACCAAGCCAACTCTACTAAATCTCGTAATTGAAAAAATTACAGAAACCAGAATAAAGACTGCTTCTAAGTCACTGCATGCAGCTTAAGGATTTATACTAATGTCATCCAGAAATAGTTTTCAGACAAAAAAATCTGACAGCCATATCCCCTGACCACACAGATCATGAACCGCAGTTTCTGGGGGGGGGGGCCTGCCATATGACAAACTCTGTTCAATTCTACAACTCTTGTTTGGGATTTTGAGGTTTTGTTTGTTTGTTTGTTTGTTATGGATATTTATAAATTTCCAGGTTCTTATGAGTTCTTTCATGTTCCTTATGATCAATACTGTCCTACTCAGTTGGCTTTTCTTATTAACTACAAGATCATTATGCATGTTACTTACATGGAAAATTTTTTTCCATCCCTTAGCTTACAACCTGTATTTTTCTGAGTGCCAGGATAAAGTTGGGTCCTGACTTTTAGATCATTTTTTAGATTATTAAATCTCCATTTTTTAAGAGTAGTTAATGTATTTATATTTAATGTAATTTTTATATATTTGTGGGTGGTTTTTTTTTTTTTTTTTTTTTTTTTTTTTTTTTTTTTTTTTTTTTTTTTTTGCTTTTTTTACTTGCCCTTTGAATAGATTGAGGTTTGAAAGAACTAATAACACTATATATTTTGCAATGTATAAGTTACAGATCTTAAAGTATTGAAGTAAGAGGTGTAAACTGGTAGGTATAACATGGTAGAACAAATATTTTAAGCTTGTATTTTACTTTTTGTTGTTTTTTATTTATATATTTATTGATACACACACATTGATATATACCATATATGGTATACATAGGCATACATGTTTGTGTTATATGGTAAACTTTGAACAGGGTACTAACATCTATTTATTTTAAAAAAATATATCCTATAATCACATTACACTGTATTTTTGTCATAGTTTTTATTTTAAAATGCAGAAATATGCTTTGTGTCAATTTCCTCTGAGAGTTTTGGTTGTTTTCTGTCTGCTAGGCATTTCAATTAATGGCTAATCACCTTGAACTTTTGCAGCATTTGTCTTAAAAAAAACTTTTTTAGAACAGATCTGTGCACAGCCAGTGAAGTTATAGAGCTGTGAACACAGCTAGATCCAACATCTAAACCTTCCTAGTCTCTCTAGTAAACACCTTTAAAGTTGGGTCTTTTTTTTTCTCAAGAGAAAACCTTTCTGGATTTCTTGGTACCTAAGCTATGTATACAAGTAGATTTCAGGCACTGGAATGGTCTCATAATTATAAGCCGGTCAGAGTCAGGATGACTGAGAAGACTGTGAGAAGGGTAAACACATTAGCAGCCCCTGTCACAGAGAACACAACACTGGCTCCTTTTGAGAAAGAAATGGATTTCTGGTGTGTAGGGTTTAGATGCTACAACCTGTATCAGAAATGTTTTATCCACTTTCCTATCATTAGAAATTAGACTTGCTACATGCAACACTAACTGCTCACACCTTTACTTATACCTCTGACTGTGGCACACAGGAGTGTATTTTAACAGTCAATTCTAAGTGGACATGTATTTTGAAACATTGTTGCAGAATTGACTATAGGCAAGTACTATACAAAACAAAGATTTAATGTTACTCCAAAAAGATGCTAGATACTAATTATTTCACAAGCAAATTTAAAATGCCTTGTTAAAGCTACAAAACAGCTATAAACCCCAGACTTAGCTGACCATCTCTGAAAAGAATATACAAAGGAATTGGGATTTTTTTTCCCCAGCACAGTCTGGAAATGTCAAAAATTGCAACCAGTTAAAACTCAAAACCCTGAATCTCTCTTCCATAATTGATGAACAGAAATCACGAAGGGACTTGCTAAATGAAATTTCCTTGGAGTAGAATGATTCCAAAGAGATTCAAGGGACTTGGGGCATAATTCATATTTTAAGTACATGTGAGAGAGAAGCCCCAAGAGTCAACACAGAGTCACATGAAAGGCACTTTCTAGCACATATTCTTGAGGCAGCATTCAAAAGAAAACAGCAAATGAATTCACACAGTGGTCATGCTGCTGCCGGGACAGGGTCATATTCTGCTGTTTGATTAGCATCCTAAGGGGCTGATGGCCCTCACTTCAGCTTTTCACTTTGCCTAGCAACTGACCATTACAGATATTGCCATACGACTAACTTGCACAGAGAGATGGGAAGACACACAATCCTCTGAGCAAGTCAATTTACGATTGATTGTTACGGCGTTTTAAGCTTCCAGAGATAGGCTTCCTTTATCAAGAAAAAAAAAAAAAAAAAACAAAGTTGTGTGTGTTGGGGTGGGGAGTCCACTATAGCAAGCAGTGAAAAGCTCTACACAGGGAGAAACCAGAGAGAATAATGTCAGAGAGTGTTTAATTGGGGGATTTACTGCTGTAAGCACTGAACACCAAGTACGTACAGTGTTCCCTCCCTTAATCAGTTACTATCTCTCCAAATGTCCTTATCAGATTGTATGGTTTTGACCATCTTTGACTGTACTTGGAAGTACAAAATGCTATCAAACATAAGTGATTACTATCATTAAGGTCTTACTACATTTGTTCCTTCTATTGACACTAGTAATCCTTCATATGATAATTACATGGAGTGTTAATAGGATAACGCCTGATGCATGGCTGGTTTTATTTCCACTGTGTGAATATGTGACCTACTAATCTTCATCTACAATGCTCAACTAGAATCGCTTCTCAAAGGCACACCATACGATGCTAATGCTTTTTGAAAATTGACTCAAAATATGAAAAATAATCAAATCACATATATTAGAACTCATGCGATAATCTTAGTTAATATCAATTACTTCAAGCTTTAAACTTTCATTTTAAAATTAGCCACTTGCACTTATTGTTTTTGAGGTGGATTATCTAACTAGGATACCAACAACCTTCAGGTTGCTAAGTCCTACAAGCACTTCCTAGACTTTATCTCTGTATACTTGAACTTGCTAACTACCCTTTTTGTGGTTGTTCCCTCTTGCTCTTGGGGGTTCTTTCATCAAATATCCCCCTTTCCCCTTGTCTCTTGTCAGAGGCATTTGCCAATCCTTCTGCTCTTCCCTGGGTATCAGGAAGCCTCAGGTTACTGCAATCCTCTTCTTTCTCTGCCCTGAAAAGTAATCTCGTTTACTTTGTGGCCTCAGTAGCTCATTTCTAGATGCGTCTTAAGCCACAAGCTTTTGGAGCTATTTCTGTTGTGTAGCACACACTTCCACGTGAGGATCCTAACCTGTCACGTCTGGCTTGTTATACCCAATGTCTTCCCTCTGGGTGATGTTTGTGCACTCGGAACAGAAACCCACGTTTTAACTTTCAGTGTCATCTTGCCTGAACCACAATGGATCACCTGCAAATTTGAAGCACCAATTAGCCCTTGGATCACTACCTTGTCTCAGCCTTTGCCATTTCTCCCTGGATTATCCCCTAGTCTTCTTCCTCCATTCCTGATCACCTCTATTCAAATCTCCCCCCTTCCCTATACTCTGGGTTCAGAGGGGTTATTATAAGTATAGGTTGACTATATGACTTACCAACTAAAACAATTCCAAAACCTCAATTCCTATCATAGCCTGTGAGCTCAGAGCTTATCCAAGCCTTCTTCGGATCTCATATTTGGTTTCTTCTCTAGCCACGTCAAACATCTTTTACTTACTGAAAAAATACCATATTCTCCTCTGCACCCCCATCCCTGCCACATGCTGGATCTTTTATTTCCTGGACTCTCGAATTTCATTACTATAAAATCAGCATCCTTAGCTTACAAACCCCAGTTCTCTCCTATGTGTCCCTGGCATTTATAGTTACCCTGATCTTTGCAAATAAGATTTCATCAACATTGTATCTTTGCTATCTACTTTGATAAATTTGAAAATTTGTAGGTGCAGAACTGAGGGGGTTGACCCCTTCTCCTGACTTTGAGGTACTTAGATTCCATACCTGAGAAACACCACCCTGCAATTTAACAGAGTCCCTGCTTAAGTGACATCGACTAGCCATGGGTGTAAAGAGCACCCACCTCCCACTGCAGGCACACCCTATAGACTAAATACCAGGCCTTGCTTTAAAATGCTGGCTTGTTAGGTTTTGTGATGCCCCCCTATCTGTAACCCCAGTGGCTGGGAGGCTAAGGTTTACCAGTTTGAGGTGAACCTAGGCTGTACAGCAAATCAGTCTCAATCACTATCCCCCAAAAGAAGAAAAAGTCAGTTCCAACACATATATCACAAGGATACAGGCATGTACCCAGGATGGGCTATTTAAATACTAGCATTCAACAAATAAATGGTATCAATTTTGTTTTCCTGCCTTCAAGCAAGGTAAATTCCCAAAGCCCCTTTAAAACTATGTCCGTTTTGGTCTCCCAAACATAATCTATGCTTCTGACTGCGGATCAGTTGGAGATTGATCTATTATTTTTCGTTCCCAACAAAACAGGCAAATGATCCTGAGTTTGTTTTTAATTTCCAGACACTAGATTTGAAATCCAGACAAAAAACAAGTTTTACTAACAAAATGTACCTGAGGCTGAGATCTTAATGTCTTCCAGGACTGCGGTTAATATTGTCTAAATAACCTTGAGCTTGAGGAATGTACAAAGTTCCACCAAGCACATCCTCTTCAGAGTGAAGATGGCACTCCTGGGATTGTGGAATTGAGAGCTACGGGTCTAACGTTAGTTTACTGCCTGTGGGATATGGAGTAAGTCACTCAAAGGATTCTAGTTTGAATTTCCACAGAGTGTTGCTCTCTCAAAGTATGATTTATAGAATAGAGACAACACACTCTAGTAGCTAAAGCCAGTGAATATACACGCCACTATTAAAATTAGCTACTCCAGTGATATTGTATTGTTACTATCCCCTTCGGCTTACACACCTTCGGTTTTACACACAAGGTAGCGCCAACTGGAGTTAGTAAAGGTGGAGAGAGCATTGCTCAGTTCTTAATGGTCTAATGTTTCATCAAGGGTCGTCGAGACTGTCCACCACGGTGTGAGAGCCCAACCACACTGCTACTGCCCCCTGGAAGGATGATACACCATATGCCAAAGCACTTGTCTCGTTCTGATTCTGAGAAGGGTCTGACCTGCCAAACACCAACAACTATGCTTCCTGCAACATGTGAATGCATGTGACAGGTGTCTCCCTTCCCCACACTGACCGGGCTGGCAGCAGCTTGAACAGATGGCCCAGCTGGCAACATGGGCGCTGTCATCATTTTGCGGCTTCTCATAGATGCTGCAACTGGGTGGAATAACTCACTGCTTTCTGATGTTTTCATAACCTTGACTGCTGCCTTTCCCACAGGCCAATTTTAGTTTGGATGTGTCTCCAATGCTCGGCATATGACAACCAAGGACATCGATGGGAAAAATGAAACATCTTTCTAAAAACTGATCCTCTCCACATATAACGGCTCCAGCCCAGCCATTAATTCCCTTTCCCTTGAGACACTTTTCTCACCTATGTATCATTGCGATGTTTTAAAAAAAGGGGGGGGGGAGAAAGAACATAAAATTGCTTTGTGCGCACTTTCCGAAAGCCGAATCTAAAGCTATAGCGTGTTTAAATGAGACCTCCCATCACCCCAACCCCGTGCTGAAATAAAAGGGTACAGGAATATAAGGGTACTTTTTCCTAACGGTAACCAGTGCTGATATCATCTGTCTTCATCTGTGTCCCTGCTAGATGGCAGCTTAAGAAGCAGGTGACTGTACCTTCTGCTCTGACACCAGAAGGTGGCATAACACATTCCGGGCAGAAAACTCACACGTTCTGGGGTAATTTGTGAGTAAATGTAGGTTTAAGACATAGCTTAGACCTTTAAACACGAAAAGGAACTCACCTTACATCCCAATACCAACCACCCATCTTCTCCCAGTTCCCCCTCACACAGATCCCTCCATTCTCCCCTTCTCTTCTCAAGAAGGGGGAGCCCCCTGGATGTCACCCCCTAACTCTCATATTGTAAAGATGTTTTAGCTATGTTTTTACTAATATTTTTAGTAATAACAGATTATAAAAATATTATAACTGCAACTCACTGCCGCAGCGTGAAGATGTAGTAAAAGCGGGGTGATGGAATCATAGGCTATAAACACCTAGTGTCCATTTCATTAGGAAAACCCCCCCTGACCATCACAGTCATGACTAGTATCACACACACAGTCGTCAAGAGAAAGAATGAGTTCTGCTGATGTGGAACTAATTATGTTTAAGGCCTCCTTCCTTCCCCTTTAAGCCTCCCGACCTGAGATACGGTTCTAACTTCTTAGGCCGCCACTTATTAACCTTGGAATGTAATGCTGATGACTATGCCTTGCTCACTGCTTAATAGTTATTGTTAAGCAGTTCTTATTTATTTACTTCTTTTGATATAGGATTCCATGTGTCTCTGGCCGGCCTTACACTTCCTGTTTACCCAAGAATGACCCTGAACTTCCTGTCTTCCAGCTTCCACCTCCAAAATGCTGAGGACAAAGGTTACCACACTGAGCTTATGTTTCTATTTGTAACGTGCAGCAGCTTTATATATTTATGGGACGCAGTGTAATGCTCCAGTACACGTATGATGTGTAATGATCACATTGGGGTAACTAGTATGTCTACCATCCCAGATATTTATTAGCCTTTAGCATTCAGACCAGTGGACTCATGTCTATTGGCTATTTTAACTATGCCAAGGTTTCTCTTCCATGAACAGATCGGCCAGTTTGCATAGATATCCTCTGGACTGTTCCCCTTCCTGTCTCTTCCAATACACCACTTCCTGTTGTATCCCTGCTTCTATTCACGCAGGTCTTACCAAGATCATTAGCTATCCTTCCTCATGGCTGAATCTCACGGATGCCTTTTTTTCCTTACCTTTCCTCGCCTCAATAAACTCTTGGGCCCCATTGGTATGGTACAGTTTCGAAGCAGCTCTGTAAACTGTGATTGCTGGGGTAGCCCCCTCTTCTGATTTGCATTCTTTTATCGTTATCTGATCCTTCTCGATTCCTGTAAACATTTCTTTTCAACATCATTAGTTGTCTGCATCTTATTCAAAAGAGAAAGGGCTTTGGGCATTTTCTGGGTCAGTAAACATGACCCTTCGTGATCTGGCGCCTGCTTATTTCTATAAACATCATTCCTGCAATTAACCACATGCTTCTATCCACAAACTTCTATTTTTGTTCCTCTCTCCCCTGCCCGAATGCTGCTGACCTACTCCAAGTAGAACATATTCTACTGTATCCACGTGGTTCTCTCCTCATCTATGTTCTTTTCCCTCTCCCACGTACCTGCCATTCATGCTTGTTCTTCAGAACTCAACTGGAGTATCAGCTGTGCTCCAGGGATCCAAGCAGAAGTATCAGATGTATGAGTGCTTAAGTCCTCTTGGATACTTCCTCCTTAGCAGTTTCCTCATAGACTAGAGATAAGATTTCTCATGAAGCCGTGGCAAATTAAAGACCCACGGTCACTTAAGTAACCAGTACTGTTTTGAGCAACTTTTCAGTGGTTTGTAGATAGCAACAGACATGGTAAGTACACTCTGATACTACACGTTGGACCCTGCTACACTAGATGCTGGACTTTGCAAAGTTAGAACCATGTTTCACAGAATATTGTATCCAAACCAACATATTCCCTTATAAAAATCTCACAAATGAACCAATGATGAACCAAACAATCATCCAGGCTGCCAATCATGGCTCTCAAAAACATCTTTTATTTTAATTTAGTCAAATATTTTTATATGAACCAAAATATAGAGAACCCCAAAAACAGAAGCAAGGGAAGCCTACATCGAAGGGTCTGTCTGTGATCAGTGCCCCAGAGGGCTGCCCAACCTACAGCCTCACTTCTGATCTGTATCCGTCTGTGTCCACGGTCTGGCCTCTCCATCCTACACATGGCTTTCTTTTCAATGTGCCCACTTCGACTACCTGTGATTGCATATTCACAAAGTTCTGAGCCCAGCCCTAACATGGCCACTGTGACTGTGTGAACCACATTCACAAAGTTTTGAGCCCAGGCCTAACTGGCTACTGTGACTGGGTGAACATCCTCAGACATTCTGAAAATCTCCATTATCCTGACGACACCTTCACCTTCCCACCTTCCCCTCTCTAACTAGTTTGGTGATCTTTTCCTCCTCGCATACCTCTTTATGCTCTTCCTATACTCTCTTAATTCCTGTTTCATTACTAACATTTCTGTTGTAGCAGCTTTCCGAATGTCAGATTAAAATGCAGTTTTAAGACAATATGGTTACATATCCGCATCACAATGTGTCCAACCCAAATGCATTAAATTCTTTTAATACAAGATGCAATGTCACACTAACAAGGCCTCTGAAGAAAAGATAACGAATGATTCTTCTTTTCAACAGTGATATTAGAACACGTTACTTGATGAGTTTTATTCATGAGCCAAAAGAATAAGTAGGGTTGATGACTACCGTTAGAAAGCAATGTTTGTGTCACTCTTCAAGGCAAAAGGAAATGCATGGAAAGAGGAGATAGAAGGGGAGAAACAGCAGCTCCAAACTGTTCCTGCAGAACGCATGTGCTCACCCTTCCTTAATGGTGCTGGGAATTCATTATCCCTATCAAGAGGAAATGAACAAACATTTAGGCCTGATAAGATTTCTCTGCTATTCGTCAAATTCTTAAAAGGATATCAACTACAGACAGTTTGAAAAAGGGATTTATCCATATGCTAAAAAAAAAAAAAAATCTATCAAAGCCATTCATGATTCTGCGCTAACAGAAGCTAACCCCAATTAGCCTCTTTCAATCTGGGGGATTATCTTTCATGTACAAAATTAATGCACATCTTGATTTTAAGCTATGGTGACTTATTTGTTTTGTGGAAACATGAAAGTCATTTTGATATTCAGACCAGAAAAGGTAATTCTAATTAAGCAAATCCCATAATGTTACAATCTTATCTAGGAAACAGCTATAACTGTTTGTGAACCAACAATTGTGGTAACAATTAAGGTCACCAGAGACTTATCAGACCGCAGTGAAACATCATAATTTTCTAGGCTCTGTAAGGATGTATGTATACTGCTGATAATTCTGTATCCACGATAAATCTGCCTCCGTACTAGGTGCTATGGGGAATACAATTTTAGGTAACTGCCAACTTTGAACTTGTTTTCTAGCTGCTGGAGATATAAAGTGGACAGGGGGAAGTAAGTACAGGAGCCAATACACTCATGAAGCTGAACACAAATAAAACATACAAATAAAAGGCAAGACATTGAAAAAGAAATTTGGGGACCAAACTTAGGTGACTTTCACTTCCTTCAAATGTTTGTGCCCAGATGACTGCTTAGCAGTCTTTAGTAATCAGCAGAATAGCTGCTCCAAAGTCTGTGGTAGGTCAAATTCAGCGGTCGTCAAAGAGACAGCAGGTCACCAACCCAAGGCATCTTCTGGAAGAGCTGGGACGGAAGTAGATGGGATTCGGAATCCACTTTCATTTTACCTAGAGCATGCACACCCCACCTATCCATTTACACAAATCCCAAGAAGTAGCTATTTGGTGACTACCCTATGATGAGCCATCACAGAGGCCGTCTGGCTGGGCATTGCAGCTGTGCTGAGGTTTGGATGTAGCCTGTCACTGCCAAAAGTTACGTCAGGATTCTGTTTCCAGAGTCAGAGCTGAGGCATGATGAAGTCCTAGAGAGGAAGTGAGCTGCCTTTCCTGCCACCTTGACGGCTTACTGTGGAAGGACTATGTTGTACAGGGCTCCTGGTACATTAACATGCTGTCTCAAAATCAACACGGAATGAAAGACTCGGCCACGTGAACAGAGTTCCCTCTGCAATCGGACACCTCTGAGGAGTCTCCTAGTGTGCAGTCATCGTCATCTCTTATTATCTGCCCCCACCTCTGCAGCTTTCTGCTGTGAACGGAAGTACCCTGCGACCCTCGCCAAAGGTCAAAAGGGTGTCAGTGCCTGCCTCTGGGCATCCAAGCCTCCAAAGCTATGAGCTAAACAAAGGTCTTTCCTTTTCAACCCCTGTACCAGGTGGTATGTTGGGCAGTCGAGGTAGAGTGAGACGACCTAAAAGGTGCATAAAGCACCCTGTTCCTGGTACAATGCATGATACCAAACCAAGGGAGACACACAGACAAGAAGTTATATACAACGAAGCTCCAAACTGCTATGAGAAGATCAGGACTCCCATGGAAACCAAATGAAAATGAATGGTGGATGTTGCACATCGGGCTTTGTGGCCTCCTCTGGCTGCACAGATGGGTTGGGCAGTCGGATGAGAAAGTAAGAGCTGGATACTGGCTGAGTAAGAGACTTCTGTGGTCAGACATGAGATCAACACAGTCTGGACTCAAAGGGCGTCACTCTGGAGGGGCAGTCTATGTTTGCTCTCGAAAGATGATGGCGCTGGACTTACCAGCAAGCACTAGAGCTGTGAAGGTTCTCCTTGACATCTTCAGCAGTGTTCTAAGAAAACAGTGTTTACCCTTCATCATACACAGACTCATTCAAAATGGCTCAGAAGTACAAGTCCCTAGCCCAGTGGCTTCTAGGGAGGACTCAACAAAGCACGAGCCACTATGCTTCTATACGCCAGCGACACGGGGAGACAGTTACTTAGAAATAAACTGCCCGGACTCTTTCCTCAAACTATCACCACTGTCATGTGCGTCAGAATGCTCCTATACCTGATCACTTAGGCATACACATACTCTGCTCCGTAAACCATGAGGACCTGGCTCTGGATTCCCCAGACTCCACATAAAAAGTGAGAAGCTGTGTGTGGATTTAATCACATTATCCCACTGCTAGGGAAGTAGAAAACAGGAGAATAGCAGAGGCTTATTGACCAACTAACATTGCCAAATCTTTATGCTCCAAGGTGAGTAAGAGAGTCTGACTTAGAAAGATAGAACAAACTAGAACAGGGCCAGTGGTGTGGCTGAGCCAGTAGAATGCCTGCTGCCAAGTCTGACAACCAGCGTTCAGTCCTCGGGACCCACCTGCAGGAAGGAAAGATCTTCCTTCCTCTGAAGCAAGCTGGTCTCTAACCTCCATGTGTGCACCATGACAGGCATATACACACAAATAAATACATGTAAAATAAACTTTAAAATACATTGAAGGACAACTGAGGAAGACTCTCAGTGTCACCCTCCAGACTCATATGCACGCACACACATGTACAATATGTAAACAAACATATAACTTACAAAGAAATATACACTGCCTGCACTTACATACACACCACCCAAACACACACACACACACACACACACACACACACACACGTGTGTGTGTGTGTGTGTGTGTGTGTGTGCACGTGGTAGACAGCTGCAGGAGGGCCATACAGATTTTTGCCTTCCCAGACATTTCCATTAGTCTATTTCTGTTGATGGGCCTTAGACCAAGAACCTGAGACTGGCTACTAAAAAGCACAGAAATTCCCCAAAGCTGAAACAAAACTGTCTTCTATTTTACATTTCCTTGATGGTCATATACTTATAAAAACCTCTGGCTTTGCTTAATTCCATCTTACATTTAACATGCTTTTCCAAAGACTATTTATTTAGCATGTGGCTTAAATTAAAAACATGTAGACAGCTTTACAACATAGCTGAATTTTTGAAAACTACCTACCAGCCTATTCTTGGCTTCTGTAGAGCCATTAAGCTCAGGAAGGCTGAAGCTCTGTGACCCCATAGCTAGGAAATCTACAAACTCTCCTAACAAACACAGTCCTGAACAAAAGCACAGCGCCCCGTGGGCAGCCCAGGACCTGATCCCAATGGGGTTCGCTCCCCACGAGGCTCTGATAGGACTCCCATCTGTGCAGCAGGGTGCTGCTCTACAGCCTCTGTGACTTGTCCTACTGACCCCCTATCCTCACCCTGGCTCTCTTCGATCCTGGGAGTATCCTGTATCCCCATTTGGCCTGCTGGCCATAGACCTTTAACTCAATGCACTCGCATACTAAGTATCCGGGAGTTACAGTCCCTCGCTCTGACATCTTATCACCAGGCTCTTTTTTCCAACAAGAGAGAAAAAGACAGAAGTTGAACCAGCCAATTATACGAATTCCTACTTATCCTGGGTGATAAGTCAGGACACAGGAATTCACAGTATTTTTAAAGTGCTCTAGGACTTGGATCCTATAGCGCATTAGAAGGTGAAGAGAATCTTTATCTGAGGTCAGACAAGTAAGACCCTGTCTGATCTAACATCTTAGGAGATCAGCTTGGCCAGCTTCTCTTAAGCTACGTGGGAATTCTCATAGAAACACTGTAGCCAGTTCCCCTTACAAGAGCTCCAGCCAAAGACTGGAGTTCTGCAGTCCGTTTGAACATGCTACCACGAGAGTAACTGGGAATGGGAGAACAAAGATTCCTAGAAAGTGCAAAAAGGTAAAATGTTGCACTTCTCAGAGTCAAGAGAGTTTAGTGAGGAAAGGTTGGTGCAGGGCTGGAGATGAAACCCTTCTCAAGACTGTCACTGGCATGGGCGGAGGCAGAGCATCCTCTCAGGACTTCCGCATTACTCTTTCCATGAAGCAGGGAGGGAGAGAGGGGTGTTGAAATACAAAAGAAAACAGCAAAGCTTCTGTTAAAGGGCAGGCCCTGCAAACACTCCCCGGTCTCCTCCAAGTTGGTAGCACAATATAGTTTGTGCCGTCTCAAACCAGGACAGTGGGATCCTGTATACAGACTCCGAATGCTGGCTAAAAGTGACTACCACTGCTGTCTGTCTTCAGTCCAGTGACTTGTTATTGACGTGATCCACTGCTGCCTGTGTGTCACAGGTCCCCGAGAGTTCTACAGTCTACCCGTGCGTGCTGTGCTCCACTACTGAGAACTTTTACATTGACTTTTTACTTTACACGTATTAATGTTTGTACGTACGTACGTATGTGTATCCCATGCACGCCTGGTATCTGCAGAAGTCAGGAACAGACTTAGGATCCCCTGAAAACGAATGGTGGTTATGAGCCACCATGTGAGTGCTGGGAATTGAACCTAGGGCATCTGTAAGGAATCACAGAGCCATCTCTCAAGCTCTGATCATTATGTTAAGTGCTATATGTAGTTAGGCAAGACTGCCATTTTCTCTGTGCCTCTAGTACAGTGCATCTACCGGACAGAAAACAGCTGTCCTTGGTCTGTCCTATATCATGCTATGCCGACACGGGAAGACATCGAGGCTCTTGTAGCGGAGGAGCCATCGAAGTCTATATTTAGAGAATGGAGCAATAAAAAACTCGATGTGACTCTTGTGTCCCATTGTTTCTGTGTCAAAAAGTAGAGAGTAGCAATTGCACATAGAGTTTCCTCCAGGTCAATTTGCTAGAGAAGAAACTAAGAGCTGATATTATCTGTCTCCTGGAGTCCCCCTCAGCCATTACACCTGAGCGGGAGCACACACCCTGTTTCAGATGAAAACAAGACCGTGTTCCATTTAGGTGCCTTTCAGCTTGCATTCCGAGGGATTATGTGCACGACCCTGGTTTGTAAATTACAGTGTATCTCACAGCTGTGTTGGTTAGGATGCAGGCCTCCTGTCTTATTGAGCTGACTGGGTATTTCCTGCTCCTTATGAAGCACAAGACTAATCTCCAGTGGGCACAAAACAACGTTCACGCTATCTCAGCCAACTGCTACCACACCCATGTGTGCTTCACACTTACACGAGAACTCCTCTGGCTGCCCTTTCCCAAACTCCCGACTTCAGAAGAGAGGCTGGCCTTTTCTTCACCTAGAGTTTTATGGCTGGAAGTTCCTCCAACTCAGCTCTGAACAAATGTTCCCATCCTTCGAGTCTTCACTTTCTGCACCTTACTGTCGATCACATCACAGTGTGTATTGTACCTGTCGATCTCATGTATGTGTGTGTATGTATATGTATGTGTGTGTACATCTGGCTTCCCATACGGTTTCACTGAACAGTTGGATTCCTGTATTCATAGGATGTGTACGCTGATAACTGGGTAAATCATGGAGGAGAAACTACCTTGATGTCCATAAATGCTTTCCCTCAGCCTGTGCGCCCATAACAAATGACATTTCCCCATTTGTGTATCTGGATCAATACAATACATTCAATTTTCAGATATATATGAGGGTAAAAATATAACACTTATAAGATCACAACCAATTTCTGCTAGGGTTATTTTTTGATTTTTAAATTATACATTTAAATGTGTGTGTTTCTGAATTCTAAAAATGATGAAATTCACAATCTTAAAGTATTTAGAGAGAAAAATTATAACTAGAGTGAATAAAGTCTTATTCCATAATTTAAAATATCCCTTTAAATATTTTAATATACTTTTAAATTTTGGTTTTAATGTCTATAATTAAAGCGGAATTATATGACTCCCCTCCTTTTCCTTCCTCCAGCCTCTCCAGGTTACTCTTCCGCAGACCCTTTCCCATCTCCCACTCTCTTTAATGCCCTCCTTTTCTTTAATTGCATCTGTTTTTCTTTTTCTTTTTTTTTTTGCAAATTTCTTTGATTGCAAATGTCCATCATGAGGCATATTGATATTAATCTCCAATATACACATAAAGACTCTACAAAATACCCTCTTGTGAATTAAATGGTGCTTACACATGCCCCTCTTTGCTAACTTGTGTCTTCTCTATCCTTATGCTCAGACTCTGGAAAAAGGCCTATATAACCACCTCAGAAATAATCAACTTTTCTCTATTAAAATTGTATCATTGACATTTCCATTACTCATGAAAATAACTCAATATTAGAGAATATTTTAAGATTTCTAAAACCAAACAACTTTTTAAAACTGTATGATAAAATACATATTTTTTTAAAAAAATCATTTCAAGGAGCTAGAAAGATGTCTCAGCAGGTAAAGGCACTTGCTGCCTGTCAATCCTGAGGAGGTGAACTTAATCTCGAAACCTCGGAGAAGGGCAGAAGGAGCATCCACAACTTTGACTGACTGCCACACAAAGTTCATGGTACGTGTGTGCACACGAGTGTGAGTGCATGTGTGTGAGTGCGCATGTGCGTGTGTCTGTACACACACACACACACACACACACACACACACACACACACTCAGGAATAATAAAAACTAACAAATGCAGTGCAGCTGTTTAAATAGCTTCGCTCCACAGTTGTTAGGAGTAATTCAGACCCAGCATTTGGGGAGCTAAGGTATCTCTGAGTTCAAGGCCAGCATAGGGATGCAATGAGACTCTGTTTCAAACAAAATAAGATGACAAATCTCCCAAAGTGTCATAATTTGTTCTTTTGTATGCCCAGACATGATAATGGGGTGGTATCGAGTTTAAAATTACGATGACTGAATTTTCCCTGGCACTGGTGTACCTAGGGAAAGGCAGACTCATGGGGAACAACACACTTGAGAATAGCCTTGTGACCGGTCAGTTACCTATATTTACATAGGTAACAAGAAAATGAAGCTAACCCAACAATGTCTTTAGCTCTGAGCCTAACAAAAAGAAGTTTGGAAGAGACTGTTGGAGACAGGTTTCTGTGACTGGTTTTGTAGAAGGGGGCCAGATAGGAAGGAACTTGGTCTACAACTTATTCGTGGGCAGAGAGAGAAAGATGCCGCCACGGCAGAAGAGGAAGTGTGGAGTCTACGTTCTATTCCCTTAAGCTGAGTGCAAAGATGGCCCTCCCCTAAAGGAATGTAGGAGGCAGGGATGCTACATGCAGCTGGCCAGAGTCTGCTGTGGTTCTGAAGCCTACAGACTGCTTGGGGTTAACCCACTGGGTGAGAATTCCAGGAACCCGAGCACCAGGCTGAAGGTCCTCCACCCCTTTGTGTCTGACTCCAGATCCACCTCCTTAGGCAGTGCTCACACTCCCTCAATGCACAGGATTGGCCAGTGAACACACAGCTGTACTGAGACAGAAAGAGGGAACTGTGCTTTGATTCTCTCCGTGCTGTGGCCGGACAGATTGATACCTGGCTTTGTTCTTGAGAAAGGTGAAGCCTTACATGACTGAAATCTAATGGACACAGACATCTGAACACAAATGCACACTGATGTGTGCAAGTACTCGGTGTTGGATGGACTTGATGAAGGGGGTGTTTAATGGTCTGTGCAGAGCAGAGCACATCCCTACTATTTTGCAGGCAAGGGCAACAAATACGCACTCACACAAACCAAAACGTTCCCAAAATAATGTCTGCCATGCTGACCTGTTTAAGAGGAGATGACAGAACAGTGCACTGTCCCTAAAACAAAGAGAGATGGATGTCTCGGTGCGTTTGGCTGAGTGTTTCCCAATATCAATCTGGGAGTAAACTAGTAACACTAAGGGAAACAACCCCCCACATGGCAGGTCTCTCCTTCCTTCAGCCTCGGAAGGAACTGTATGCAGGAGCTGGTGAGGAGGTTCAGCGGCCAAAGGGCGCCCGCTCCCAAGCCTGTCAACCTGAGCTCTGTTCCCCTGAATCCACCTGATAGCAGAGAGCCAACTCCTCTAACCTGTCCCCTGACCTGCACGATTCTCCATGCGGTAGTTAAAAATAAGGAAATCCTCACATACAGCTGACGACTGACTATAAAACAAAACCAGCACTTTGATAATTCTTCCAGAACTCTCCATATGTTAATTGTGTCTACCATTGACAAAGTGCTCCAGCTACAAACTCTTCCTTATGCATTGCCATTATTTCAGAGAAAGCGATGCGCCAGTTCGTTTTCCAGCCAACATTCTGAGTGTTCTGCGTCTCTCCCGAGCAACTTAGCGTTTTCTTATTCACAAAGCTCCTAAATCTACAGCAGGTTTTGACTTGTAACATAGTCTTCGCTGCAGTGAATATTTTGCAAAGACAGGATAAAAGCAATTGAAGTTTAAGTCTCTGCCCAGCAAGTAAAAAAAAAAGACTTCCTAAACTAATGTTCATACAGTGAATAATAAATCGAATTCATCCATTAGCATAAATGGAAAGTTAAAGGGGTTTTATTAAAAACATAAAGGTCTGCTACTCTAGATACACTATTAACTTTTTAAAATGTCTTGTGGAGGGACAAGTGGGACGGACTTATACTCCCAATTCTTGGGAAGGGGAGGTAAGAAGATCAGAAGCTTAAGGGAATCCTGAACTTCACAGCATGCTTGAGGCCAGCCTGGGCTACATGAGACTATCTCTGTCTCATGCACAAATGCTTGATGTATGTTTTCAAACACTTGTGAAGAACAAGGCCTTAGAAACCCTTGCCCTTCTGAGTTAACAAAAGCAAAGAAAGCTGGCTGCCAAGCTCTCCCAGGCTCCTTGGCGATCTTTCCTTTGCTACCCGTTTTATGCAGTCAAGCCTGACTCTAATAAATGGAGGAATGCAGAGGTCATGGCCCAATTCTATGAGGAAAATTCAAGGCTAAGACGGCCCAGACAATTATTAGGATCAAGAGGAAAGCAAATTAATGAAGCTTCAAATGCTGTGTGTAAACAACATTGCAGTGACCAGCAGTTGGTGTCTCAAGTACACAGAACTGAAGAAGCACTGTTTCTTTAATATAATAACCATGACCTTAACCATAGGAAGGCTAAGCCAAACCACGAAGGCTTACCCCACCCTTGCTCTGCTCCAGCTCAACAGCATCATCCTGACAAACTGTGCATATTTATATATTTATGTGACAGAAGAACTTCATCTATGAACTCTGAGACCAATGTCAACTTGGCACCAACACATCTGTTAATTAACTAACAGAGTCTTCTTGATATGACTACTACGTGGTTGTTTTATCGTCTTGTTAATTAGTGATTATGCACTGGCAAGGAAAACAGTGTTTCTTTCCAATTATAGCAGGACTCTGTGATTATTTAAACTTGGCTAATTAGCTGGAGATGCTTGTACATCTTCTGGGCAAACTGTGTTTGATAATCCTTACTCAAATATACATGGCGGTTGTTGACTTGTAATGGGGAGGGGAGGGGAGGTGGTGGTTCAGTGCTATTAAATACAGCATAAGGCAAATGGGGGCCCATTAAAATCTCCCAACTGCTCTAATGAGAACACCAAGGGTCAGCTCTGCCTAGTTTACCATCTGTTTGGCTTCTGGCATGTAGCTCTGGTGTGAAGCAAATGTCCTGAAGCCCATTTGGCTCACCACAGAGTAGTCCTGGGGTCTGAAGCAATTTCAGTTCATAAAGTGGCACTCAAATTAGAAGCTTACACACGTGAAACACTTTTACATGTAAGCACCTAATGCCATAGAGTGAAAGGGGGACTACTAATCATGTATATTTACAGAGACAAGAGTGATTGAAAGGAAACCTAAGGTAATACTGCATGTGAGGTTCAGTCCCTGGTTTCCACTCACCCACAGGTTGGGATAACTAAAGTTAGATATTGTAATAGTTAGACCACACCATCCAGGTCACATTTTATCAGCAACAATTACTTATATTGACATAAGCAATGTGGAAAAAAAAAAAAAAAAAAAAAAAAAAACACCGTCAAACTAAGCATAGGCTAAACCAGTACGCACGGGTCCTTGTTTGATTTCTGTCACAGTGATAAACACCAAAACATAACACAACAACAACAACAAAACAATTTATGAGGAGGAGATTACAGTTCATGATTCAGGGAAGCCAGGACAGGAAGCTGAAGAAACCATGGAGAAACATGTTTGCTGGCTACGTTTGGGCTCATGTTCAGCTACCTTTCTTACATAGCCCAGTCCCATCTGACAGAGCTGACGGGACCCATCATGTCCTAGGTCCTTTTACATCAATTATCAATTAAGAAAACGTCTCGCAGACATGACCATAGGTCAAGCTTGTTGAGATAATTCTTCATTCGATGTTTTCTGTTAACAGGTGTCTCTGGGTTTGTGACAAGTTTGACAGCTTAAGCCAAGTAGGACATCAGAGTGTATTAATTATATTAAATATTAAAAATATTGTAACTCAATAATCAGAAACACGAATTTAAAAAAAAAAGAACTGTCAATCATGGATGAGTGAATGAAAATATGGAGTATTATGCAGCCCATAAAGCAAAATTAAACAATATCATTTGCAGAAAAATAGATAAATTTGGACCATTTTAACTACAATAGCCTTATGAAGAACATCTCAATTTTTCTCCTACATGGAATGTGAAACTCACTGGTTCCCTGTTAGGCCTTTTTAGGACTGTTGTTGTGGCCTTGCATGGAGAAGGTAGACTATCAGTCTGACAGGAAAGAAGTTCTCCCAAAAATGCGATACCAACATCTGCCCACCAAGTGACCACAGTTAAAACAGTGACAATCTTCATGCAGAAGAAGCCCAGTTCTGACAAGATGGCAGTGCATGTGGACAGACACACCTGTTTCATAGGGAAAGATTCATGACTTCCTTCAAAGCAGTCTATCAATGCCTACTAAACAGTCAATAAAATTAAACCAGTATCCAACAAAAAATGTATAAGGAGGTTCATAGTACCTATATGTGTGACAACTAAAAACCAGAGCAGTCTTGGTATCCAATAAGAGAATTTACAAACAAAAAGACTACCACCCATCAGAAAGAAGTACAAACTATAGCTACATGCAGAATGAATAGATCATAATAGCAAACGGTTATTTGTAAAATACATAAAATGGTATATACTGAATGAAAGAAATGCTAACCTACAATAGAATAGAGTCAAAACAGCAACTGACTCTGGGAAGTGGTGTGGGAACCCAATGGGAGAGGGGAATCATAGGACATTCTAGGGGGTTATGCTAATACATATGTTGACAGAAATTCACATTATCTCTTTGTCTACACAGTTAACACCTCGTATCCATCAGATGTGTGCAGACCACTGCACATAAACTCTGAATCATGTTTGTTTGCTGTAAATTTAACTATGGCATATGATTTTCTTTTCATAACAAAATTTCCAAATTATAAACTGGCATGGGTTCATCAAACCTCTGCATCTTAAACTACTTTAAAAAGCAAAAAGAAATAGCTCATCAGCTGAGAGTACTAGCTAGCTCTCTTGCAGAGGACCCAGGTTCAGTTCCCAGCATCCACATGGTGGTTCACAGCCTTCTGTAGCTTCAGTCCCCAGGGACCAAATGCTCCTTTCTGCCCTCCACTGTCACCAGATATTCATGTGGTGCACTGCCACACAAGCAGGCAAGACACCCATATGCATGAAAATGAATAAAAAATTTTAAATATCAACTTGTTAGATGAATACTCACACATACGCGTTAGACCACCCCCTCAGTCAGTTGTTTTATCCAGTCAGTTGGTTTCATCAGCCTTGTATACAGGGAATGGGTCATGGGGCTTTTTGTGTTCAATTTGTGCCCCAGTGGTCAGAGCCTGTAGGCTTGCATACCCAAAATCTATTTATTCAATCTAAAAGTTTTGCTCTCTCCTAACGTAATTTTGGAGAATAAACTGTTGAAAACGCACATATTTCTTTGCATACTGTCTAACAGAATGCTCCATACTCACTTGATGAAAGGAAGCTTAATAAATATATAACCAACTTCACACATATATACATCTACTCCATACAAACAAGGATACATGCAAAACACACACGCGCGCGCGTGCGCACACACACACACACACACACACACACACACAAACGGTGCTCTTAAAGTACAATGGGAAAGGAAACTATTAGATATTGTAAAATAAAAATGCAAAGTCAGAAGCACTGTCATGGAAGCACGGGAAGGTGGGTGAAACAGGGAGCTTGAGGGGGGCCATCTGGAAGGGGATCATACTTGAAATGTAAATAAATAACCAATAAGAATTCTAAGTCTAAGATCCCTTACTCAGACTTATAATTTCTCAACCTGTGGGATGTGATCAGCACAGTGGTTGGATATAGGATCTTACAGGTCAGATATTTATATTATAGATCATAAGGGCAGCAAAAGTACAGTCATGAAAGTAGCAATGAAGGTAATTTTATGGTTGAGGGTCACTACACCATGAAGAACTGTTTTAAAGGGTCACAGCCTTAGGAACGCTGAGACCCACTACGTCAGATCACACAAGTCTGATCACATCCTTCCTGCTCTAGTTTAAAGTCAGAACTTGAAGTGTGGCTTAAGTATAAAAGGACAAAACAACCATGGAGTCCACTGAGAACGCTCAAGTTTAAAGAACACTCGGCTGACATTTGAAAACTGACATTTGAAATTTATTACCTAGCCCTATTTACTAGAAAAACCCGACAGAGGACTCCCATTGGCCCACAGGACTGATTGCTTTAAACAAATGAATTAAGCCAACATTTAATAACTGATAAAAAATTGACACTACGCATGTTTAGCCAGTTTGGTTTAGCCGACACACCAGTTTTGTCCATATCAGACAAGCTTTCTCCAGCTCTTTGGTGGCGTATGGGTGCAGATGGAGTTTGCAAGTATTTGCTGAAGCAGAGTGAACTCCATGCCCTCGGGTGTTTCCCTGACTCACACTTGTGTAGCTTCATGGGGTACAGTATAACTTGACACAGGTATACACTGTCCATAGCACTGATATTTCCGGGCTTTCCAACAGTCATTAATTCTATGAGTTGGAAATCTTGTGTGTCTGCATTTTGCTTTCAGTTCTATGTTAAGTCATGTCCTCATTCTATAAGCTGTTATTAAAAAGACAAAACGCTGGTGGCAGTGTGCTTACTGCCTTGACTTAGTCACTCTCCCCGTCACTGTGCTTTTAAATTTGTCCTATCATAATAATGCCTTGACAAACAATAAAAACATCAATTGTTTTGTCCAACTTAAATTTATAATAAATGCCCCAAGGTAAAAGCAGTCTGTTGTAGTATCCAAACATTCTAAAGTCATGTTTGCATGATCCAAATTGCTTTTCTGTGGGTTTTGAAGAAACATCCCAGTAAGTAAGACTATATACTGTTCTTAAAAATGACCAAAGTTCAGTTCCCAACAGGGACACCAGATAGCTCTAGGGGATCTGAGGCCCTCTTTTGGCCTCGATGGTTGCCTATACTCATGTATGCAGACACACACACACACACACACACACACACACACACACACACACACACACACCACAAATTAAAAACTAAAATCTTTATATTTCTTTTTTAGATACCAAAGACAATATACTCAGATCAGAAAAAACAAAAACACCTGTTCTCCAGCAATGGCAATCACGTGAAATGCTGTGATCGTGTGATTTTAGTCATCCATGGTAGTTTTAAAATTATATCTAATACCATTTTAATTGTGTGGTCTTATTAGAAACTTGAATGTTTGCTCTTATATGTTGGGCATTTGTCTTATAGTCTTTTGATACTTCCTGCTGCTCTGGGCACTGGTTGCTTGTTTGTTTGTGTAAAGGGTAAAAAAGAATAAAAGCCTCTTTAGCCCAGCCTTGAACTAATTTTTCACTTTTGTGGTGAATAGGTTTTTTAAGTGATAGTCACAGTTCTTGACTGTTTAGAACCAAGAAAACAGAAAAGAAAAAGTATTAGCCTTCTAGTACTGAGTCATTCTTACAGTCCAGTTAGTTACAAACTAACAAACTGACCACAATGCATCTCTCCTTAAAAGGGTGTTTGACGTATTGCATGAAAAAAATGGTTCTGTGTGTTATAAACAGATGTATTCTGAGGAGATAAAAGAAGTTCATGCTAACACAAATTAGTAAAAAGACCAGTTAGACAGTGGTTTGTGAACCTGAATAGACTTTTCTCTGAAAATATGCAGATGACCTTAAGCACAGGAGATGCCGAGCCTCACGTCATTAACAAAATGAAAGCTACCACAGCGCAACTTCATCCCACTCGTATAAGAACAGCATCGACTAAAAATCAAATTAAACCAAAGGGCAGAAAACAGCAAGTGCTGGCAAAGATATAGGCAGGATGCAGCTTACAGGCACACACTGCAGGTGGAAACACAGAGATCCAGTTGCTATAGGCAACAGCTGGACAGTTAAAAAAAAAAAAAGCAAGACATAGTTGATATAGAAAAACAGCTGGAAAGCTCTTTAGAATAACCCAGAGTTACTGTATGACCCAGAAGTTCAATCCTAGTCATACACCCAAGAGGATTCGAAACATATGTTCATACCACAAATACTTGTACATGAAGGTTCACAGGACTATTATTCACAATAATCAAAACATGCATTAACAGATTAGATAAATAAGTAATTATGGAATATTCAGGGATGAAATATTATTCAGTCATAAGTAGAAATGAAGTGTCAGTGTAGATGAACCTTGAAAACTTGTGAATGAATCAGTCAGCCAGGAAGCAACACATCTGCGTGAATTTACAGGGCTATCCAGATGAAGCAAATTTATAAACTGAAAGGAGAGTAGTGGTTTCCAACAACTGGGAGCTAGGCTGTTGAAGAACTGTCTGTTAGGGGACACAGGATTTCTTCCCAGAATGGCCGTAATGTTTTCAAACATGGGATGACAGCTACACAATGATTCAAGAACCACTGCATTAAATACAGAACAGTGCATTTTACCTTGTGAGATTATTTTTCAAAAGAAAAACGTGTTAAAGGATTCCTGCTTAAAGCATTCGTCTACAATACCCCAAGCTTCTAAAAGCAGCCATCACCTTACCACAAAGGGACTATGACTATATCACAAGACCTTGATGATTGCAAAAAGCACTGTATAGGGAAAGCTACTGTTTATACATCACTTTAAAGCCCGTTGAAAGGTATGGCGAATGTCAGTGTGTCCTTGAAAAGAAGAGAAGGAAGAAAGAAACAGGGCCAGGCTAGCAGAGTGGGGTCAACTTCATCAGCCTTGTTTTTTCTAGACCTGGTCATCAGCCCTTTTCTCCAGGGACAGGAAACCAAACCCCAGCTGAATTCTTCTTCTATTAGGAACAGATTTTTCTACTTATGCTGTTACTGTTAGAAATGCCACTGGGTCATTCAGGATTAAGAAGATTCTTCCCATGATGCAAATAACTATTTTATAAGGAAGATAAAGGGGCAACAAAACACCTTCCAAATGCCATATTTACTTCTCCTTTCATTTGCTATTTACCAGAGTTTACATGGAGGGAAACCTTACTTCGAGAGAACCAGAAATAACACAATTAACTAGGTAATAGCAACAACATGGTTCTGATGTATGAAAACATGTAGGAAGAGAAGTAGGCAGGGCAGCACCATCTGAACTTCAACTGAGACATTAACAATTTCTGCTTTTCTGTTTTGTAAAATGGCAACTCCCACATTAACAAGTATCTTTCCACTCAGACACTCCAAGTCCTGAAAACAGTAATTTAGCTGTGTATTCGCCTACATGTCTATTCTGTTAGGCTGAATGCAGAAATGAGCATCAGAGGGAAGGATGGGAACAGCAAACCCTGTGACAGGGTGGGAGGCAAACACACATTCCCTGAGGTGACTTTATTGCACTGCCCTACTGTCAAATTCTAGCCTTGCATCCAGAAATATTCCCTAGTTGGTGTTAAAATTTCACTTTCAGACGTGCCCAGATTTATTCCAAAGATAATTCTAAAATTATTTGTAGGAATTAATGGCATTATAAAATCTTCTACTTAGACACAACTGCTACTAAAGAAGTAGCCAAATTCATCCAAGAGTATTTTAGGTCACTTACTGTGAGAACACGGTCCAAGAATGGAGTCCTATGAGAGAGTTCCGAATGCTTGTGAGAAAACACCAAGAAAACAAGACAAGAGTCTTGTGACCTCAGTTTCTTCAAAACACAGACTCACAAAACACACTCCCACAAGATGTAACAGATTTAAAAAAAAAAACATTAATATGCCCCTATGGAAAAACATGCTTCTGCTACATGTGGCTTGTCCTTGTGATTATAGATGTTGCGCATGTGATTGTTCTTAACCCCCAGAGTATAAACTGTCTGTCTGATGCTCTGAATAAAGTGAGCTATTGCATGAGCCTTTAGTCTGCCTCATTGTTAGGCTCAGTTCTTCCAGGCTCAACTGCCAACTGGAGCAGTAAACCAATGGCAGGGATATGAAGTCGGCTATGAAATGAGAGCATCGGGACCTCAGAGCACTGGTGAGAATAATGGGGTAGAAAACAAGGAAGGCTTTGTGTTTGTGTCTAGTTCATCCTTTTTAACTAAAGGGGGAGCTCAGTATTAAAATCAAAACTATCAGACTGCCTGTAAGTTGTTTATGGTTAAAAATCACTGGTTTAGATGAAGTATGAGAGTCCAAAGGAATACTGAAAAACATATAAACAGGGGAAAGATCCCTGTTCAAGTTTGGCTTACTTGTGCACTTATTTAAACTATTATCAAAATAATTAAGATAAGAAGAATATTAATCATGAGCAGGGCTGGCTAATTTCTTGAATGAATATAAACTGGATGACTAGGCAAAATCAAGTAAACAGACTAACAAATATGTGGCACCTCCCTCAGCTCTATTACTGGAGTCTGATTTAGATGAATATCCTCCATTACCTGGACATGATTCTGAGACATGGGGTGAGGGATCTGTAATTATGCACTAACTAATTTACTTAGACCTCTGGAGTGAAAGGCAGCAATGGGCAATCACTGCGCAATTTTACCTTGAAAGGCAATTAAAGAATTGTTGCTAGGCGATGATGTTGCACACCTTCATGCCTTTAATCACAGTACTTGGGAAGCAGAGGCAGGTGGACCTCTGAGCTCTGGACCAGCTTGGGCTACAAAGTGGGTCCCAGGATAACCAGGGATATATAGAGAATCCCTGCTTGAAAATCCAAACCAACCCCCAACCCAAACGCTATAGTCACTTGAATCTAGACTAAAGGAGGTCTTTGTGTATCAAGTGGATCCTTTACTGTCTTTAAACCTACTTATTTTCCTCACTAAACTGTCTCCTACAAGCACTACAACACACTAGAAGACAAAACTCTGTAATGGACTTATTTACACTGTAAGGGTCAGAAAACACCAACTCCTTACCTTTCTCTTCTTGCTCAATTAGTACATCAGGGAGGACCCAATGGTAACAATGTATGAGTTTGATCTTTGCTACATTATCTTACCCTTAACTAACAGTTTTAAGGACATTATAGAACTTTATGGGTTTTCAAGTTTCATTTGCAGACAACCATGGAAGAATAGAAAAATATTATCCAGCTGGTAAGCTAGGGAAATTTTTCATATGAATTAAATTTGTTATTTAAAAAAGTACTCAATCTTTTCTCATCCCACAGAGACACTTATTTTATTGATGGCTCATCTAATGGTGTAGGAGGAATTTGTGGTCCAGATATTATTCATCAATTTATTAATACTTCTCTTTCCTCAGCCCAACTACTGGAAGTGACTGTTTTGATTCATCTATTATGGTTAATTCATAAACCCTTAAATATCATTTCTGATTCTGTATATGTTAAAGAATTATTTCAGCAACAGTATCCTGTTCTTGCACAGTTCTCTTGCCTGGTTTCACTGCACAAGGAAGTAAGCAGGCTGATTCATAATGTTACTTCTCCAGAGCAAGGTTGAGAAGGGGTCTGCATCTGTCATTACAAATGGATCCACTGAAACATTAAGGCATCATGTTTAGTTCCTCAAGCCCCAGGCCATCAAGGACAATAGCAGAGGGCAAGGAGACACTGGAAGTAAGCAGAAAGATAGCAAACCTGCGGCTGAAGAACAAAAGGAGGTAGTGACCATATCATCAAAAGTCAACTCTGCCTGGGGACAAGTTAAAACTCTATGCAGCAAAAGTGAAATTTCTGTATGAAACACACAATGTCTATGTCACCTGAGAATCCTTTTAGAGGTGTTATCTGCTTTGGCCTGTGCACCTGCAAGGAATGCCTCTGCACAGGTTATGTTCCTCAACCTCCTTTGCTTGAACTTGTAAAATGGATGGATTCAGCTCCTCTTTACTGATGACTGTGTTCATGGGCAGACCTTTGGGACTGTAATAGACTCATTCATTCATTTGTGTGGAGAAGGGACTGTGTTTAATTTGTCCTTGGGATTTAAATCACTCCTATTTAGATAGGACATCATAACATTCACATTCCTATTAAATGAACTAAAGAGTGACTGACTATGAATATGTTTTTGTTTTTTTTTTTTTCTTTTGGACTATTATGGAGAACCCCAGATAGTGATATCAACTGAAAAATTTTGTTAGGGACACTGGAAAGCAATAAAAATGTATATATTAAAATAATAACTGAAATTCAAATGAATAAAATAACTAATAAAATGAAAAATAATGCCTATTTTGAACACAGATTCTATATTAGGCATTTGAGTAGATGATTTCATTTAATCTGCACAATAATTGTGTAAATTATGAACTTATATTGGGAATTTCTGGTTTCATTGGAGACTCAGTAATGTCATGTGATATTTTTCTGGAAGCTGTCTTATGAGAAGATGTTTTGCTGAGGCAGGCACATGAGAGAATGTTTTGCTGAGAACAGACATGTGATGTTTTTCTGGAAGCTATTTCATGAAAGGTATGTGATGTTCTGCTAGAGCAGACACTTTGAGAGAACACATGATATTTGGGAAAAGTATAACCCAGCAGACCATGGGCAATGCTCTGGTGTTGGTTCGCCTTTCTGCTCTTTACTGACAGTGCTCTAATGTTGGTTTGCCTTTCTGCTCTTCTCTGACAATGCTTTGGTATTGGTTCACCTTGCTGGTCTTTGCTGACTACGAGTCGACATTGTTTTGTCTTTTTTCAGTGATCGTTGCTTGTCATGACTTTATAGAGAAACACTCCAAAGAACTTCTGGTGTGTTCTGGATGCTTCTTGGTGCTTCAGTGAACTCATGCAGATCAACTGGTGGAACCTTGTTGCTTCTTCTGGATGGATGAGGCAAGTGGCTGCTGATGATTCTTGTTTGGTGTTTTGCTAGTGAATTGGACTGATAACCATAAAAATTGGAATCATCCCAAAGAACTACTTCTAAATAGGTCCATGTATGTCTCCCTTGTCCTATTGGCCATCTTCCTCCCCATCTTTGATCAGTGAATGATAAGGGAGGTTGACTCATTAAGTTCTGAAAAATAAAAGCCTGCATGGGCCACTCTGTCATTCTAATTTTCAAATGCAAACATTTTGTGGAAGGTGAACATGCCACCTAAGTTAGCAAATAGACAAAAACAATCAACAGCAGCATAACCAGTAGAGCAGCTATGTTGCCAACACCAGAGGTCATGTAATAAGTGAGCAGAGGAAACCACTGTTCTCAACTCATCCAGCTCAGTTCAGGTCTCATGCCCGTGCTCATTTGTATTAGCAATGTGTTGATTCCACTTAAACTGATCACACCCACTCTACAGGAAATGATTTTCATGTTATGTAGGAGTTGGGGAAAATCTCTGAATTCCTTTTGCTGTGTCGAATAATAGCCATATAATGTCGTTCTCTTTTTGTTCCTTGATGGTGGTAATGGCCCCTGCTATACTCAACTGTAATGAATAAAGCGATGCCTGGATTAATACCCACACAAGCATGGAAAATTAACTGTGGTACTGACTCTTGTCAGTGTTGCTCCTTGTCCCACTGACTAATTTGTTTAATTAACCTAGAGTTTTCCTGTTAATTACAGATGATTTACCGTACCCAATAAAAGGTTATGCCTTTGAATTACACAATGATACTTACATTACACTTATTTTGTATCACTTTATAATATCACAGACAAAATAATCTTAACCAAGACTTCCTGAGTAAAGTATTACCTTAGTTTTTGGCTAGCAAATGAGTATAACCACCACATAGTACCTACCTAATAAAACCACTAGTGGCTCTTTTGTTTGTTAAAAATAAGTAATAGCCCCCAAGTATTCATCTGTCTGTATCCAGAAGGTGTATGGTTCACAGACCCAGACAAAACAGCTAGGACTGACTGATTTTACCTAATAGTTGGTGGGAAAAGAGCTTCCAAGTGAACATTTGCTAAGTTGTAGCAGAGTTGTACTTAGTCCTCTTATGAAACAAAACCAGAAGTGATTTTAACAGACCCTTCCGTCTTTAATAGTAACAAAAATTTACATTGTAGCAATGACCTTGACATTAAGTCTAAATCCACTGATGAAGCACATCATTTATATTAACCAGAGACCAATGTATAGATATAAAGCCCATCTTAAAACAGATATTTTGTTTTAGAAATATAACAGTGTCAAATCATAATTGAATGAAGTTAAAAACTTATGTTTTTTAGATAGGGTCTCTGTATAGCTCTAGTCATCCAGGAACTCAGACTATAGACAAGCTGGTCTTAAACTCAGTGATCTGTCTTCCTCTGCCTCCTGAAGGCTGGGATTAAAGGCATGCACCACCACTGCCAGGCAGAAGCTAAGAACCTTTAATAGTTTAACATTTTCAATTGATTCTTTGTGAGTTTCCCATCATGCACCCTAATCTCAATCATTTCCTTGTTCCTCCATATTTCCCCTGCATTCTTACAACCTCCCCCCTAAAGAAACCAAACCAATCAAACAAACAAATTATCTCATCATGGAAGCAGAAGTATGTCACAATGTGTCACACGGTACACCCTGTTGTTCACACAGCTTCACAAGGAAATGTTTGTTGCAGTGAGTCATTCGTCTGGTTTAAGGCCTCTGGCCTTCTGCTACACTGGATCCTCACTGGGGCTCCTCTCAGATTTCCTCTTGTTCTCCTGTATCATGGAGATCCTGCAGCTTTAATTCTGCAAGAATTGCCCCTTCACAAGCTCCAGCTGTTCACAGATGAGGTAGATATTGGGGTGGACCAACTCAAAGCCCTGGATCTAAAACTGGATGGTAGCTTAGTTGGTTTGCCTGCTGGCTTTCCTGTACTTATGCAACCAGGGCCACACTCGCACTTTGTCCAGGCAAGAGGCAGGGCCAGCACTCCCGTCTGTGGCAGCCTGCAAGGGGCTAACTATTCTGCACATCCCTAGTGAGGAGTGGGGTCAGCTCACCTGAGTGTCACTACCGCTAAGGGATGAAGAGAGCTCAGCCCTCAGACATCTACATGGCTGTCGACATGTCCTTTGGTGGTGGGCAACATGGAATAGACAATGATGCAGAACCCAGTTGCTCCAGGGCCATGGACCCAGACAGTGCCCTGGGCAGCATCATGGGCTGGACTCAAGTAGCCCAGGCTACTCACACCAGGCTGTTCCTCACCACCCTCACACCCCCAGCTCTTCCTCCCTTCACAGTGCACAGATCATTCTGCTTCTGTGTCTCCATCTCCATCTCATACTTGCTCATCGTAGTGGTGCCTACACGTGCTGTGTCAGCAACGGCATCTTCTTCTGAAAGTTGGAAGGTTAAATGTTTGTCCAACCCGAAGATTCCAAAGGAAACAAGTCCCTGGCCAAAGTTAAACACAGTACAGAAAAACTGTAATTCAACATGGAGTCGTCCTGTCTCATGGTTGAGCCACAACCAGAGAGATGCAGACAGGCCAGTGACGGGAAGCAGACACAGCAGGGCATGTCGGTCAGCTGTGGTCTCCATGCTGCAGGTCCTGCTCTTTTCCTGGTGAGGCTGCAGCTCTGGGAGGCACAGCAGCTCATGAAGTGGTCGGTTTCCTCAAAGGAAGAAGTCATGGGACCGATGGCTCTTGTGTTTGTTTATGGTTCCATTGATGGTCAGTGTAACTCACCAGTTTCCAAGGAGCAAGAATTGCAACAGCCTTAGCATCTCCTGTTCCACGTCTCTTCACAGCACACAACCCATTCTGCTTCTCTTCCTCTTCCCACTGTCCACCATCTATCTTCTTACTTCTTCCTCCCTTACCCTCACCGACTTGCTTGCTTCCTGAAGCACCCGGCCTGACTTGGGCTGGGGTGCCCAGTACTGTTTCAGTGCTTCCTGGCACATTTGGGCCTTGCGAATGCTAATATTTTGAATGTAGTATTGGAGCTAATTTATAATTATCAATTAATACCCATTAAAATGATTCAAGGAATTCTTAAGAGAAAAAAGAATTCTAAGAACATACTTCAAGATCTGTCTACTAGAGCCCCCAGCCCCCAAACTTGGATTTCATTAAATCTTACCATTTTAAAAGCTCTATAACTTAAATGATTAGATGCCTGATTAGTAGCCCCCAAACCAGAGAGCAATAAAAGACGCTAGGAACTCTAAGCATTTAATGGAACAACTGCTAACATGTCAGATGTGTTGGCTGAGCAGCATAGGTTTATAGAGGCTTAGCTATAGTGTAGTCACTATGCATCTGATATGCCAGCCTGGCTCTCAGATCCTAGAGCCAGAATATCAAAAATTGAGTAAAATCTCTAGCTTTTAGAGCCAGAATATTAAATATTGAGTAAAATTGGTTTCAGCTCTGGCAAGGAAACCGTTTTATATGAAAGGATATTCAAATATCCCCTCATTGAGCAACTACAATAAGCCCTGAAGATTTACAGGATTGCACTGGAATTCAAAGCCAAAGACAAGAGGGAAATGCTTCTCTCTCTCTCTTTTTTTTTCTGGGTTACACAAAGAGAAATCCATAATTAAGCATCACACTTCCCCAGGGCAGTGTGTTTTCTTCGGCTGACATGCAAAAGGAAGCATCTGAAACCAGGCACCACCGTGACACCGCCTCTGCGTAGCTATTGTTTGAATGTATTTCTGGCTATTAGGCATTTGTCTATTTTTGGTCAGTGAGGCGTGCATTTTATCTAAAGGATTCTGGTTTTGCACAGAAGGCTGTAGTTATGTTAGTAGAATTATGTTTCTACAACAGTATCTGAAGAATAATTATGCCCTAATTTGGGCTGTTGTGATGTGCATTTGATATTCAAAAGCATAGCTGGAAGTTTAGTGTAATTAATACAATTAAAATGAACTCTAAGTAGGAGAAAGGACTGCCTGAATATCTGTTTAAAGTTAGCTATATGCTTTGCCTTATTTGTCACGGCTAGTTAAACATTTCCCAGACTAATCCTAGGATAGGCTGGAAATGCAGAGCAAACCACGCTTATCATTCCTTCAAAACAGCCAGAGACTAACGACAAATTACGCATTCAGTAGAATTTCTTGCTCTTTTGTTCTGCACCAAAGAATAAATAACATATCACTTCAGCCTTCTCTCACCATAATCCTTCAGCTAGTCCAAAACAGAAATTCTCTTAAATTTCATATTCCATACATTTCCTCTGCTTCCATACACGGTCATTAACCACTGTCTATATACTAGATTAGTGGAAATAAATAGTCATGAAAAATCACCCAGGGCATTTGTTTTTGAAAAATGACTGCTAGAATCCCTCACTCCGCCCCACCCCAGTTTATGTTTCACACCATCTGGAGTAATTCAAGAACTATGAAGATGTGTTCTGTATTGTATGTATATGTGTATGTATGTGTGTGTGTGTAATCTACATACACATTATAAATCACACACACATATGCTATATGTAAGTGTGTGTGTGTGTGCGTGTAATCTAGATACACATTGATATAACTCATATACACGTGTGGTATATGTAAGTGTGTGTGTGTGTGTGTGTATACAGAAGGTCCAGCAGTGTTTCCTTCCAGCTTGGCCACTCACACTGTATGCCCAGTGCTTGGGATGCTAAGAGCATTGCCAGGAGCCAGGAGTAAAGAACAACCTGAATGACTGACGTTTAATACTGTCAACTTGATGGAACCCAGCAGCACATGGAAGACAAGCCTCTGGGCACACTTGTGAGGTACTCTCTTGATGAGGTAAACAGAGCTAGAGGGGCCATCCTAAAAATGGAGCACACCATCCCGTGGGACTGGGTCTTAGACAGAACAGGATCTCATGGTGTTGGGTCTTAGGTGACACCAGGCATGTTGAGCACAGTGCTCCTTCCTTGCCTCCTGACTGCTGATACAATGTCTGGGTACTTTACTGCACCAGGACTTCCTCCATGATGGATGGAGCCTCCAATCATAACCCCAAAGAGGCTCTGCCTCTCTTGAGTTGCTTCCGTTTGTTTGTTTGCTTTTTATCACAGTGAGGGGGAAAATAACTAAAGAAGCTAACTGGGACTACAAAAAGATTTTTAATTAATTAATTTAAAAATAAAGAGGAATCATCTAAGGAGCTTTAAATGTTCCAAACCACAACTCCAGAGCTTTGGAAACTGACCGTACCAGGGTAGAACCTGGAATGTAAACAGTTCATACTCAAAATAAACATTATTCTGCAATTCACACTGAACTGGATGTCTTACATTTCTGTCGGCTGATTTTGGCAGGGCTGCTTATGAGCTCTGCTATAATAAAATGGTAACATGTACGTACTAATTATAGATACAATTATAAGTAGACCCTTTATCTCATCGAAGCACAAGTTCACCTCCTTGTCCTCTCAAATCTGCTCCCTACCACGTATTCTCTCCCCTCCCCCGCCTTCCCCCAAACAAAACCCTCAAGTTCATTGTATGCTGATGATGTACTTACTCAGTGGGCATGGTCAAACTCTTAGTAGACTGTCCCCAAAGGGAAGGTGAGTCTTATACGTCAGGAGAGTATAGCCTTAGAAGTAGCCTTAGAGTAGCTATCAGGGGTCACTGGCCTTCACGGCACTGGCAGCGGAAGCCAACCAGGCCACTTGCCCTCACGGTGCAGGCTGCAGGCGCAATTACGATAAATGAATGCATGATGGAGAGACAGGGAAAGTGGGAAAACGGTGAGGTGGTGACAGCAGCCTGGAGCTTACACACATGCAGACCCGGAACGTGCCAACCATACCGTGGTACTGCCCCTGCACCGTATAGCAATGAGGACCTAAAGGAGGAAAGGGTTGCTTTCTGGATTAAACCTCCATGAAGGACCACTGTGACCTGTGATGCCACCAGGAGCCATGTGGGTACCTTTGGTCCATGCTGCTGCCCTAAAGCCACGAGGAATCCTGAGATCCATGTAGATGTAAGCATTCTGTGTCCTGCCCAATGCCTCAGTGATATCCTGAAGGTTTGCTGCCTCAGGGAGCCATCTGGATATGAGTGGCGTGTCTAAACACCTGAGGCCACATTGAAACCCATGGCCCCTGCAGCCTCTGAGGACCATGAGTGGATTGATGGTCCTGATACAGACAAAGGGTCAAGTTGATTTCTGTGGTCCATGTTGCCACATTGTCTGTGTTGTCCACTGAAGGCACGGTGATGTCT
This sequence comes from Micromys minutus, assembly GCF_963924665.1. Classification (NCBI taxonomy): domain Eukaryota; kingdom Metazoa; phylum Chordata; class Mammalia; order Rodentia; family Muridae; genus Micromys; species Micromys minutus. The sequence goes on along the minus strand of NC_137958.1, from coordinate 12,492,407 downwards.
GTGGGCACAGACGAGCTGGCCCTGACCTTCAGCAGCAGCTGCGCAGTGGCACCTGTGGTAGCGTGGGTGTGGGCAAGTTGGCCGGCTCTCCACTGCTGATGGCTTCTGGTGGGATGCAGGTGGAGAAAGACTCACCTTCCCATAGGGTTTGGCCACTAAGAGTTTGATCATGCTCCAGTGAGTACACAGTCAATACAAAATGAACTTGTGGGGGTTTCTGGGAGGGGGAGAATATTCAGTAGGTATCAGACTTGGGAGGATGAGGAGGTGAATTTGATCCGGATGCATGATGTGAGATTCCCAAATAGTTTTTAAAACAGGTGTCAGCAGATAAAAATTTTGCCTGGGATCTTTTCCATTGAACACATTCCTGATATCAAACCAGCAGGACAGTGAAGTGCCTTTGGGGGTTCCTTTAAATAAACCCCAAGGCCAAGGACCTTCTCTTGGGTAAGCAGAGTAGTGATGGTGCTTACGCCTGGTGCTCTGGGCTTCTGCAGAGGAAAAAATCTTCCGCAATAAATAACACAAGCGCAGGTGGTTTCGGATAAAGAGATTCTAACTTTGCCCTCCCCCTACACCAGCAAAAAAAGCACTCTATAGTTTTATGATTTGAGCATAAGACCAATGATTTTTAGGTCTTACATAAACATATTAAGTTCGCATTTTTGATTCTGAATACTCTGTTTAATCCCGTGTTGATGTGACTGCAGCATATGGGATTTCCAAATTGGGAATCCCCGGGGATTAGTGACCCTCATGCAGCCTTCTGTCTCTCCACAAAAGTAATCTGCCAGGGCCAGGTCTCTCATCCAAGAGAAAACACTGTACTTGAGTAATTTATGTATGAAGTGACATGCTTTCTTAACTACCCATAGAATTAAATTATTTTAACAACTACCAATGGCTCCACTCTGAGCAATGCTTCCTTGTTAATGCTGTGGAACTTTTCATTCACCTCCAGACTGGAATGGCTATTTGTGAAGATGGAATGATGCACGATGTCAAAGACAATTTTAACAAACTGAGTGAAAGGCTCAGGGGTTTACACAATCCCCACAGGGCACGGTACCACCATGGTGGTAGACAGACAGAGGGACAGAAGAGAGACAGAAAGGATGTTGGGAAAGGTAACTATCATTTGATGTTGCTGGGATTGTCAGTGCATGAAGCCACTACAGACATCAGTATGGCGATTCCTCGAAACCCTGAAATAGAACTTTCATATATGCACTCCTGAGTGTATACCAGGATGGCTCTGGGTCAGCACACCGTAGAGACTCATGTGCATCCGTGGTGATGTCTGCACTAGTCACAATGCAAAAAATAGAGTGAGCCTAGATGTTCAACAGTGGAATAAACAAAATGTACATATACATAACGGGATGTTTTTCAGGCTGTAGAGTGAAATCATGACCTATCCGGGAAGATGGATGCAACTAAAAAGCACTGTGCTTAGTGAAACAAGCCAGGTTCAAAATAATAATAATTTCCTTCAGATATGCAGTACCCAGACTTAAAATTGTGGGTTTATTTATAGGCCGTGAAATTAGAAAGCAGATCACAAGATGGGAGGGAAACACCTTGACAGAGGCAGGAGACTAGACAGTCATGGGATGTTCATGTAACAAGTCAAGGGGAGAAGAAATGGGGGGGGGCTCTCGGTACAGCAGAGGGCACAAGGGAGGACACTGAGGGGGGAGAAAGAATGGAATAATATAACAAATACAGGACAAGAAGGCATGCATGCTAAAGAGGTGGGGGAGGAAGGGAGGAGGCGTGAAAGGGGGTGGGGATTGTCTACCAAGACCGTGGTCAGCTGAGCATTTACACAGCAGTTCAACTGACCTGATTCCAAGCACAAACATACACAAGCACAAACATACACAAGTGATTTTACATTATTCTCTCTTCCAATAACAAAAGCTGATGAGCTTTAAAACTGATTATTGCCAAACAAAACAATGACCTATCTATATATGATCTTGACAATTCCTGGCAACATCAAACAGGATGGCTTACCAAATCCAAAGGCGCTGGAGCCTCCAACGCTCTGAGAAGACTGGACGCTTGTCGAGGTGTAAAGTCCTGTCACCAGCAAGCCGTCAAAGAAGGTGCTTGTTGAAATTGTAACTGAAATACAGGAGGGGAAAGGAAGCTTCAGTGAATATAGTAGGAGTGAACAGGTATACCCTGATGTAGTCCTTAACCAATTAACCAGTTATTTCTCCCCTTTCTGTAGTGTAACTTTATATATATGTGTACATGTGCGCACACACACACACACACACAATTGCAGAGGAGACAACAACCTCAGCACTTCAGTGCTTATAATTTACTAATTGCTGGTACTGAGTTTAGTGTGTAGTCCTACTGCTTTGCATCTACTAATATATATCCAAGCTCCATTAGAAATGGGAAAACAACGCACCATTGGATAGTTTGCTTCTCTCCTCCCCACCTCCATCCCAGGCCATCAAAGCATGACTAGAGGTTCTGGCACCATAAGATTCTGAACATTCCCCCAAGTCAGAGCTGAGGGCAAGTGAACTCAAGACAGGCACACATCTCCAGCGCATGTGCCCGCCCTCCCTAAGGCTCTCCGTGTTCACTCAATGCTAGTGTAAGCAAACGCAGTGGCAGTCTTGGAGAAAGAACCTTGTGTGACAGTCCTTTACTCTATTGTCCTCAAACATGCAGCACTAGTCCCAAATGGGTGTGCCTACCCAATAAAACAAAAGGCCCTCTGCATGATACCGAGTGATAAATCCAAGTCACTGATAGCCCGCACAGGTTGCATTGTTCTTTTCAGCCTGAGAGATCTGCATCTTTGAACTGCCTGGTAAGTCCAATTCATTTGGGTGCTGAGGCCAAGGTCTGCCAGCCCTTTCAGACTGTCATCGAAGCCATTAACCCCTATGCCAGATGTCCCTCTCACCAGGACACACAGTACTTCTCTTGCATTGTTCTGATTTTTAAATCTACCATATTCGGAGGCCCCTTTGAACTCAGTTCTATGTGTTGCTCAGATTCTTGGGTGCTAATGCCACAAGGTTTATTGAAGACATGTCTGAAGTAAGGGGTTTTATCTCAAGTATGAACATTATAATTTTCTATATCGGATTGGGTGTGTTTTTCTATTTGGTCCTATTTCCCGGATAGGGATGAGTGTACCCTGGTGGGGGTTGGGGGAGAGGTGGAGACAGTCCCAAGTGAGCGAGACTCTGTGTAGATGTGTATTGTTCACACAGGTAAGGTCTTGTCAAGGACCCTCAGGAAAAGTATTCCTCAGGTAAGGCAGAGAAGGACACAAAGTCTTCCTCCAGGAGTCAAGTCTTTATGCTGACAAAGTGAGCAGAAAATGCCCACCATTGTTTTCTCCCCCACTGTATTTCTAGCCTGAAGACTCTCCTCCTTGGTCCAACTCTATCCCTCAAGCCCCGCCCTCCTTGTTTCTCTCTATCTAATAACCCACCTCCATGTCCATCTGCATGAGCTAATCCAGGCTTCCCGTTCATCTGTATATAATACAGTCTCCGGACTGCCGTGGGTTCTCCATCTAAGAGCCCAGTCCCTCCAACTATCTTTTCCTTCTTTCCCTTGACAACCCAGTCTGGTCCACGTCCCATTACTTGGCACCCCCTAGGTGTATTTAAATGTGAGAGATCATTTCCAAACACTGGGTAGATGAAACCGACTTACTGAGAAACACAAGACCCTTGTCCTTTAGCTTTAAATACCATCCAGAGGGTGAAAATTCATCCAGAGGCCTCTTTTCCAACTCTGGATATACAACAAGCTGCTGCTTGGCATCCCCACTTGGATAACCAAGCGGCATATCAAGATCTTGCCTCCCCGAAATCGACACTCAACACCTACTTCCTCCAACAATTTAGTTGATGGTAAAACCAGCCTTCTGGTTATTCAGACCTGAAACACCTTTGGAATCATGCCCCTCCCACACCCCATTCACAGTCCATCAGCCAATCCTGCCTGCTTGGTTTTAGATCACCTTCTAAACCTGGCCACAGGGCTTGCTGTTTTGAGTAACCATTGTCTCTTCCAGGGACTGTTTCCTTATTTCGCTAATCCTGCCTTCTGATTTCTACCATCATCTCTCGGTCATTTCTAGCATAACCAGGATTCCCTTACAGCCACTCCTGCTGGATGCTGCTGTGCTTAAACCATCAGTGGCCCATGGAGCACTGCCTGATCTTCCTCACGGCACCACTGCATTCTCATCTGTTGTCTCTCCATCCTGGGACTGGAGCCTCCTGGCTCAGAACTCATGGCACCAGCCATTTCCAGACACTGGAAGGACGATTCCTTCACCCCCTTCAAGCTCCAACTCAAATGCCACCCTGCACTCTGAAACTGAAGACACCCTGTCATCTCCCCCACACCCAAAGACCTAAGTTGACTGCCTTTCTCCTCTTTGTCTCTAATTATCACCTTGTAAAGAAGAGTACTAATGTATCTACTCCTAGTATTTTAATTACATTTATTGTAAGTCTTGTTCTGTAGAACAATGTAACCACAAAAGCAAGCACTTCTGCTGTCTTTGTTTAGTACATTCTCTTGAGCATCTAGAAAAAGTCATGAAACTTTTAAGTGCTCCATAAATACTTAGTGAACGAATAGTGAGCAACTCATTCACATAATAATAATAATAACAATAACAATAACAATAATAATAATAATAATAATAATAATAATAATAATAATGTGGGGCTGTCTCTTGTACAGCTTGTTTCCTAAGAACTGTCTATAAGCACTACACTTCAGGATTTAGGTCAGCTGAATCCCATTTGTAAAATACACATTAAAAAAAGAAATAGAGAAAAGCTGGCCCTTTTAATATGTAAAATGTTTTCCAGAAGACAGAGCAGTACAGAGAGAAGCTAAACAAAAGACCAGACAAAAACATTAGCAGCATTTTTTAAAAAGGCAGGATGTCTTATATGTATATGTATATATATATATATATATATATATATATATATATATATATATATATATATATATGCTAGTTCTCACTTGCATGACCATATTAGAATATTTCCTCCTTTTGAAACACATTGATTATAATCTTCTCTGTTTGCTAGACCTAAAAATTTAAAATATGTTTAGAGGAGGAAATGAGCTTTACTTCCCCACCCTGACAAGAAAGCTACTCTGTTGGCACTGTGGAACAAGCTTTGTTTTCCTTCTCTATGAGCAGATGAGATGCAGAATCACTTTTGAATTGCATGCAAACCTGTCTCTTCATCCATCCATCCCTCCATCCATCCATCCATCATCCATCCATCTATCCATCATCCAGCTATCCATCCATCCATCCATCTATCCATCCCTCCATCCATCCATCCATCCATCCACCCCTCCATCCCTCCATCCATCCATCATCCATCCATCTATCCATCATCCACCTATCCATTCCTCCATCCCTCCATCCATCATCCATCCATCCACCAACCCATCCATCCATCCATCATCCATCCATCCCTCTATCCATCATCCATCCATCCATCCATCCATCCCTCCATCCATCATCCATCCATCCACCAACCCATCCATCCATCCATCATCCATCCATCCCTCTATCCATCATCCATCCATCCATCCATCCATCCATCCCTCCATCCATCATCCATCCATCCACCAACCCATCCATCCATCCATCATCCATCCAACCCTCTATCCATCATCCATCTATCCATCATCCATCCATCTATCCATCATCCACCAACCCATCCATCCATCCATCATCCATCCAACCCTCTATCCATCATCCATCTATCCATCATCCATCCATCTATCCATCATCCATCCATCCATCCATCATCCATCCATCATCCATCTATCCATCTATCATCCATCCATCATCCACCTATCCATCCATCTATCTTTTTAAGAAAGGGGAAATGTTACCCCAACCCTCATGGAATTCCAGACCTCCATGTTAGTATCCAGAAACTCTGGGGTTATCTGATTCACAACCATGGACCCTTTAGTGAGGAAAAAAAGCACCCAGCAGGCCACAGGAAGGCTGGAGGCTTGCATTACCACAGGTCAACTTCTACAAATAAAATCCAGGTGAGTCTGGGACAGCTGGGTTGTGGCATTGCCACTTACAGAGGCACCAGGCCAACTGTCAACCCAAATAAACTGTGGATACTGTTCAGAGTGCAGACGGAGTCAATATTCCAAAAACCTAAGACTAAAGAAGCCCTCAAGATGGCTGTGGTCATGAAAGCCAATTCCTAATCAGAAGAGCTGAAGAGATTGGTGGTGCCCTGTATCTTAGTAGTTTGAAACCACCTAGGAAGGTTAATTAAATGCTAACGTTCTTAAAAACCCTCCAGAGCTCCCAGGGACTAAAACATCAACCAATGAGCACACATGGAAAGACCCATGGCTCCGGTTGAATATGTAGCAGAGGATAAGGAGGAGAGACCTCTGGTCCAGTGAAGGCTTGTTTTCCCAGTGTAGGGGAATGCCAAGGTGTTGAGGTGGGAGAGGGTGGTTGGGAGAGGAAGCACCTTCGTGGAAGCAATGGGAGGGAGAGGGGGGATGGGAGGCAGGAAGGGATAACATTTAAAATGTAAATACAGAGAATATCCAATAAAAAGACAGTAGTCACAAACATCCACTGCATACAGCTTGGATTATTATGCAGGAAATTTTAGGAAGCCTGCAGTCCACATGTTCTCGTGGATTGGAGCACTCCAGAGACCACACAGCATCTGAGGCTCTGAACTGAGGTCCTGGGACGGAAACTGTCAAGAGCACCCTTCACCACACCACCCTTTCTTTTTCACAAGAATGCTTCCACGTGTCTCCCTGCTTAATTCCTGGTTAATGTGCCAGGCTGTCCTAAAGAGAAAGCACAGAAATAAAGCAGGATGCTCTGGCTAGGATCTCTCTAGCTGTTTTCCCAAATCTACACTCCATCTTGTTGAGGGGCAGTTTTACAGAGACCCCACACCTCCCTTGCCTTCTCATCTCCCCATCCCTTTGCTCTTAAGCAATGGCTCTTGCTTTCTTGTGGATCTTGACTTGACCTCTCTCCCTCGGAATTCTCTGAGATGTGACCTTGAGCATCTATTTTTCATTTTGTTAGCTCTTCTTTGACAGCCCCAACCTGCCTCCAATCTTGGAATCCTAAGTGACTCCCAATGAATGATGGGAAACATATTAGATAGAATATTATAATAAAGGCAACTGGAAATAATATTTGTGAGTTGATTTTGATCTCTATGAGTTAACATACAATTGACAACAGTCATAGGCCCCGTAATATTTAATCCACTGATGAAGAGGACTAATATAAGGCAGAACTGTTCACTGTTTTGAAATAACAACTAAACATGAATCAGTTAGAGTATGCATGTGTGTGTTATGTACACAGACAATGTATCTTGAGAATATAAACAGCACAAATACCAAAAGTCACTAGAGAAATTTTGCCAATATTCTGATAGTGACTCAGAGTGTTATCATCCTAAACTACACAGTTCAAAATGTCCTACGAGTATTATAATTTTTAAATGTTTTCTTTAAATGTACAGATGAAACATCTTGTAATAACAAAAGTTACAATTAAAAGATACAACTTTAGGGCACATTAAGATAAAAAAAATAGTTCTACTACAATTTAATATTTGGATTATATTTACAATAGACCACTGTTAGGCTATACATGTCTAACCGATACCTAACTAAACGCACCATATTATGGATTTTTGGCAGAACTTCAAACTTGCTAATACATTTTAGGATTGAAATAATGAGTGCATTATTGTCCACAATCAGAAAGCAAACAAATGTGCCTTAGATGAGTTCAACACCCCAAGCTTCCTCCTTTCCAGAATTAGAACCCTACATCTCAAGTGTGGTTTCAGAGAACTCCAGGTTACCTTGCAAACATCACCACCAGGGGAATATCTCTATCTCCGTGGAAAACGCCCTTGGATCTAATCACACCAGAATGGGCTCTGCACTTCCTGCCTTCGATATTATTAAAGGGTACGCTCACCAAGCCCAACTTTCCTGGAACCTCTCATTCAAATACTCATTGTGCCCGGAGGCTGTCTACCTCAGCTTCCCTGTCCTCTTCAGGGATCCCAGAGAGCCCAGAAACTGCTCCCAGGAGTCAGGGCAAAGGAGAGCTCCGACAGGGTTTTGTTGACTCCATAAAGAGATGGGTGTCACAATGTAAAATATATCGGCAGAAGAAAGCAGAATTATGTAGCCGGAGTAATTGAAACTGAAATCTAACTTCTAGTATTATTCATCTGAAGACATGCAAACACGAAGTTTAAAGGTTTTCCCATGAAAACATAATTCAGCAGATTCATCACAGTACTCAAAAGTATCTGAGGGAAATTTCAGTAGAATTTAAATTAAACATGGTAGTGTTTATGATCACAAGCGCCTGGTATGGGACTATAGGAACTTATTTTATGCACATGCCACATTTATCTTGTGATGATTTTTCTCTCTAGTGTATTTTATACCATTTTCTTCAATCTAAAGAAGAGGAGGTTATGTGCCTTTCGCCCACAGCCCTGTCACACTGGCGATATGAACATGGGTGCTGGGCTGTGGCGGCATTAGAAAACATGCTACAGCATCCTAATTCAGTCCTTATCGGTGGCCCAGAGAGCCACCTCTGTCTCAAAATGACTAATTGTAGAGCCGGTTATTATCTACTACGGCTTCTATTAATTGTCCCCAATAAGAACTAATAGCGTCCTTGCAGAAGATCACGGCGAGACGGGTTCTTCCAGAACATAAATTTAGACGGTGCATGCTGCTTGCATGTCATCCCGAAGCTTCCGGGCCACGCATGCTCTACGGTCCATTAAACCCTGATCACTTCAAGCACATCCCATCACCACACCATAAAAGGACCGTTAATGTGGTCTATAAAGAAGTATACAATATTTGGGGTGATGCTTCTGGCTTTTCCAAGATGACAAACATCAGAGGCTGGCAAACCGAGAAGAGAAAAACATTAAAATTAATAGTTAAGAGCTCTCATCTCTTGATTTTATGTATTTCAAAGGCAGAAAACATCAGCAGAGCGGAATATTGTTGATATTAAGAACTATCACTGATGAATTTTGCCTTATGAACAGAACCTTGTTTGCCTTTTGTATACTGAACAGATTAAACAGCCCGAGGAACATATTTCTCTGAAAATGAAACACACAGTTTATTTGCCACAAAATATCATCAACATAATGTGTTCAATTACTGATTCTTCTTTGAAATGCTACCAGACATGGGTATCAGGGCATCTAAGATCACAGTGTAACTGCCATTTGAAAGCTCTCTAAGAACTTGACCATCGAACTATTTCCCATAATTCTGGTTTCGACATGGCCCAAGTTGTTTCCAAACATTCAGTTACCCGTTTCAATCACATCTTCAAACTAACAGCAAAGAGTAACAATAATTTTAAAATGCCAGAAAATATGGAAAATTATTGGAGTTGTGAACCGAACACAGGGGCATCCATGGGGCTGGAGCTATGAGCACTGGCTGTTATCCAGGCTGACCTGGATTTGCTCCTCAGTACCCGTGTGGTGGACCACAGGGGACCTGACTTTACTTAGCCCCTCAAGCACCAGGCACACATGTAGTACAGAGACATATACGTAGGCAAAAGCCTATACACATTACAATTTTAATTTAAAAATTAAATGATGAGGCAAGAGGAGGTGATCTCTGGTCAGCTGGTGTAAAAACAGATTGAGGTGACTTCTGTCCAACCCGATAATTCCCATGAAAAGGGGGGGCTTGGTGAAGATTTGTCTGTCCACCCATAACAACCTCCTATCTATCCCTCTTTAAGAGGCACTGCTAAGTGTACAAAAACCACCATCTCCTCCTTTTGTAGCCTAGCCTAGACCATCTCCAAAATCAGGCTAGAACTCACTGTTAACAGTTACCTCCTTAATACCAATAGCTAAACGATATTTGTAAAACCGTATGCCAAATGCTATCTATTCTAAGCTTTTGATCTGGCCCGTGTCCCTTGCAGATAAGTACTCTGTATACTGTTTTACCAATAAGAAATACAACATGGAGTGAGGCACTGGTCGAGTGGAGTTAAACGCCTTATGTGGCAGGGAAAGGTATGTTTCAGAAATAGAAGCCGGGCCTCCCATCTTCGATGAATTAATTCAACACAGCAGCCCTGCTTCCTGTGTGACTAAGAGGGAGGCCGGGCTTGATCTTCTGTGGAAGGCAGCAGACAGGCAGGGGCCTAGGGCTCCTGAGCTCCTAAGCACAGGAGTGTATGCGTGTCCTGCGAGTGTGCCCAGCAGGCTGTTCCTCGGATGGCACTTTACCCCATGCTTGCTACCGCCATTACTATTATAGCTATATGTTACTGTTATCACTCCTGTTCTTCATTGCAGATATATCTGTTCCTTGGGGAACAGGCAAGAGCAGGAATGGTCTCTGGGGAGCAGTAAGTGCACCATAATATAGAACTACAGTGAGGAGCAAAATAATGGAGCCTCTGGGTCAGGAAGCTCCCACCCATGGCAGGTGATTGGACCTGTCCTCTGTAACACCTCGTGATGTATTAAGATGCTTTCTAGGGCGTGGGACATACTCTAGAGGCTGGAAGGAGAGCCAGTATCTCTGAAAGACTGTTGTAATGCATTTATTACAGATCCCGAAATTCGGGGTACTCTGTGGATCTCATCTTCCATCCCCACCAGTAAGAAAGGAGATTTATTAACTTAACCTTGGGGTAAGTGAAATCATTATTCCAGTGAAATTCCATTTGCAGACAGCGAGACCCACAGCAGAAAGGAGAGCCTGCTCTGAGGGACACGAGCAATGTTTTCAAAGTCTAGAGACAATGAGGTCTGTCATAAACACAAATTCCTTAACTGGAAATCGCAAATGTAAAAATATATGCATCCTTCACTTACACCCAAGGCAGAGCAGAAATGATTTCATGATTGACATTTATATTTGGCTTTTGAAATTCTGATTTTTTTCTTAATACAATGAAAGTACTGTTTAGTTTCTAGAACCAAAAAATATGTTTGATTTATAAAAGACAGTTCTAACTACAATTTTAAAACACTGTAGTCAGAATTACTGGCATTTGTGATTCATCCCTGACCTTATTTTTCATGTTGTTTTTATATGAGGTTGGTTGGTGCTCATACATGAAAATTTCATATTGTTGGCCCTGCACTCAATAAATTATTAAAGTCGTGTGAATAGGAATGTGGTGTTCAGGTTTTCAGCTTTTTTAATCCTTTTGTTCTTGCCTTTTTAAAGCAAAGAATTTCTTGTCTATAATACATCATAACTTAGTAAAATGTAAGCAAAGATTCACATGAAAAGAAAACATTTGGGGAGATTTATTGTCCTCAATTTTCCAAGAGACGTTTTAGGAATGAATTTCTTTTTGATTCATTAATGTCAAACAAGTTTTTCTAGGTTGAGAAATAAGGAAAAATAAGTCTGGCAACCCTGTAAGGAACGTGCAGACAAGTGTATTACAAGAGTTTGCACTGAGAGAAAACAAATATATGTGTTTTATTTTTTCAAAAGCAGATATTTTCAATGATAGGATAAAGATCAAAGAACAGTCAGAAAAAGAAAATAATTCTGTTTTTTACTCTATTTCCTTGGACAATGTTCTTTTAACATGAATGTCTCTTCTATCCCTCCAAATGTGGCTTAGACCAAAGATAACTAAGAGGGTTTCAACTCATGCTGTAACTCACAAAAACATTCTGCGTTACTGTAACATGCTCAAAACATACATTGGCTTTTGATTTTAGCTCAACATACAGCTTCATGCCTTCATCATATCTAAAGTCTTTTCGAGCAAACACACAGTCTAGAACATGTGCAGTGATTTAGCTAGTACTGCACTGTGCGCCACATACTGGTTCCAGTATGAAACAACTGATCAGAACTGAAAACCAGCAACTGATGTAATTTATAAAAGACACAGTTGAAATGAATGTGGTTATAAAATACTACAAATTTTTATTAAAGGATTTTTCCTACAATATTTTTTCTTGGTTTGTTTTAATGTACTTTGGCTAATTGTAAGCTAAAAGCCACAGAAGGCTTTTTAACATTTACCAAGGAGGTAATGATATGGTACACAGAAAAGTTAAACTGATTCTAGAACTCAGAACAGCAACTGATTTGCTGTGTAAGGAGAGTTTCCAAAGCATCCTCCTCACTTTAAGCATCAACAGATTCTGTGTTTGTCGCTCAACTCAACCATTTATTAAACAAATATTTGTAATGTGCTACTCTTAGTGGGAACATTTTTTTTTAATGGAAGGTCATAAAAGTCACTTTTGAATGATGTTCCAATCCACTCTTAGTAGAAACCCTCATTTCGTGTTTTAAGACTCAGTAAGATCCAAAATTGATATTGCTAACATTAACGGAATAATGGTGAGCCAATTAAATGAAAGAGAATGCCTCAGTGGTATTACATGGCCAGTTGCACTTTCAATATGCTACCAGTGAACGCTTCTCAATAATTTAAATTAAACATCATTTACATGGCACATCGAATGACAGCCTCTGAGGGTTGTTTAGTAATTTTCAGAAGGAGGAATGGAAGCACAGAGAACTCGTGTAACATTAAACCGTAATTACGTACAATATGAGTGGAGTAACAAATGCTGGCTTTTGTATCTCACAACACGGTACTTAGTCTGATGAGTCTTAAAAAATCTCTTCTTAAAAATAACAAAAGTCTCTTTCAGCTAAGTACAAATTTGCATTTTTCGATATAGTTAGGCTCTATTTTTTTCCCAAGGATAATGGAAAAGAAAAATTCCAAGTGTGAATAATCAGGAAGTGTTTTAGGCTTAGGAGCCCACAAAGGTGCTAAAGGCTTCGTTCTCAAAGCTTTCTGCCTCTTCTCAGAATATGGCCAGCCTCATGTTCTGGTACTGGATTTCCAACTAAATCTTAATCTATCCTTAGCGCATATTTTCTTTTAACCTTTATTTTTTCTTCAGAAAAATGACCTAAATTTTAACTTCAAGAGTTTGCATAGGAAAGCAGAGCTGGAGGAAAGGCTAATGTAGAAATACATGTTTATAAATAGATATACTGGTCATAACTATTTGAATACATAAAGGATTAAAATGTAGCTCTAAACAGATTTTTAAATATCAGTTAAACTGTAAGAAGTCCTTATTCTATATTTGTCAACCTGAGAAATAAAAATTTTTTTTGTAACCAAACAACAAAAATTTGGCAGAAACATCAGCCAACTTCCAAAGATAAACTTACATTCTTTACTCAAACTTCCCATTACTTGAGCACCCTGTTAAATCACAAGCCTTAGGCCCCACTCCTCCAGGATTCGGTATCATTGGCATAAGACCAAGGAATGTGCATGTTCAACAATGCCCATCTAGACAAGTGTCAGGCAGGTGGTCCCAGGGTCCATCAGTTACAGTGATCTGAAAAGGCTCTGAGTGACAGCTCCAGGGAAGCAGCGTGCCTGGTGCCAACTATCCATGGGACCAGAACTCATAATTGAGTTGAACTGGGGCTACATTAAGAAATTCACCACTTGGCCGTTTATTATACAACAGTTGTCTTCTAGTGGAAACCACAGAACTTTGCTGAACAAATGAGGAGATAATGGGAGACCTGTTCGTAGGAGAACTCGCATGTGCCAGTGAATACTCTCTGATCAATGAGGACCAGACAAACTCAGATGAAGAAGGCAAGCCAAGGTTGCCAACAATTTGGGGTAAATAGTTCAGGTCACTGTCACAGCCCTGTGGTTACAACCTTGGCCAAAGGAATAATTGTATGTCTTGACTGTAAATTATCAGTATGAAAAAGAAAGCTGAATAATTCCTGAATCTGGTATGCCATAAAGAAAATTAGCCTGTGCCACGTAACAAAAGATATCAGAGATGAAGAAATGAAATTAATGTAGCCTATCATGTGGAAAGCTCTTGCTGAATGGCAGTTGCAGATCTCCACTGACTGTTGGTCATCAGAATGTCTGGAATTTACTAAGAGAGTAGCATCAAATCAAACAGTCTGTGGTATCGGGTGTGGAGAGTAGGGGCACATGCCCATAATCCCAGCATTTGGGAAGCCGAGATGCAATGATCAGGAGTTCAAGGTCTTTCTTTGTTTATAGCAAGTTTGAAAGCTTATACAATACCTTGTCTCAAAAGAAAATTAGCCCAGAACTCCCAGGGCCTAAACCACCAATCAGAGAGTACACAAGGAGGGGCCCATAGCTCCAGCCACATATGTAGCAGAGGATGGTCTTGTCAAACATCAATAGGAGGAAAAGCTTTTGGTCCTGCGGAGGCTCGTTTTCTTAGTGTAGGAGAATGCCAGGGCGATGAGGTAGAAGTGGGTTGGTGGGAGTGTGAGCATCTTCAGGGAAGCAAGGGGAGGGGGAAGGGGGCCAGGAGAAGGGGAAAGGGGATAACATTTGAAATGTAAATATATAAAATATCCAATAAAATTAACCTGTGATTGCTGGAAATTTTCTCACCATGCGTATATTACCCATGAACTAGGGCCATAGTATTGCAGGACCTTGTGTGAGCATTTCAGCACCACGGCTGGAGAATGGGGTTCACACCCAGCATTTACTTTTCTCCACCTCGAATAACTTTCTTTTTGTTGTTGTTTGATTTTTTAAAAACTTTATTATAAAAACATGCAAATAAACTGTCTAGAGGAACACCGAGGTGTGTAGATGTTGGGTCTGGTGAACTTCAGGGGGTTATGCTTTTTATTTACATGTTTTATAATAAAGTTGAGTAATTTTCATGATAAAGACGGGTTGAATAGTCGTGGGTTTTAAAGTAACTTCCCACTTCATACAACAGACTCTCATTACTTATAATGGCTGTACTCTAGCCTTGTTATTAATGGCAGTGTGTGATGATTAATCTTCCTTTCTACTTGGCTGAGAAAATATATAGATTGGCAAAGTGCATCTCTGTCTACAAGGACATTTACACCGTAAACTAGACCATAAGAATCTACCATAACCTTATTATATCATAAGGAATCTGACCTAAACAGATGAATTAACCCTTTTGTAGATTCATAATGTGATGCCAATGGAGGATGGAAAAGGCAGGAGTGCATAGGTCACCAGCAAGGGGGGGGGGGTGTCCTCACCCTGACCTCTTCTCATATTTCCTTCTTCTTCACCTCCTGGACATCACGACATAAACTGTTCTGCTCAGCCTTAGCCTCTACATCATGATGGACTGAACCTTCCAACACCATAAACCACAATAAACGTCTGTGCCTTCCTTTTATGGATAATTCAACTATAGCATTCTAACAGTCTGACATCTAGGGCTAGTTTCAAGTGACATTTTCTACCATCTGTCAGTACAAAATTTGGCTTAAACCAACTTCACTTTAAAGACACACGATGGTCTTTATTAGTGAGCATATGGTAGCTCACTAATCCCGAACACGGGGCAGCAGTACCACAGCCCATGCCTGAACACAGCTGCCTTACAACCATGTGTTGTTCTTCATAATGCACAGTGTAGCTTAGAGACGGACAGCCATTCCCGAGAGCTGACACAAAGCATGTGTTTGATCTCCTCCTCTCCTCCCATTTGTACAATCCTCTAGAGGCTGACTTTGAAGCAAGGGAGGGGAAATTACCTCAGAAGCAAAAGAAATGATACAAGGAAGGGAAGATGGCCAGTGAGCCTCACTGAAGGCAGAAGGATTCCCATTGTGTGAACAAACTTTGGGAAAAGATGTAAGACACAATTATTACACTTGAGGGTCTAGAATTCGAGGGCATACATACCTATCCCCCCCCCCCCTGCTCGAGGCCGCTCCTAGAAGAAGCTAATTCAAGCTTACAGCATGCACAGGCAGTAGAGTGGCCTTCCAGAGAGCAGCCTCTGGCACAGAGACGCAGACACTGGCAGTGAAACGCAGGTTGGAGCTTAATAACTCACTGGCAAGGCTGATGGGGCCTGGGCAGGGGCACACTGGTAATGTGTTAACAGCTGCCTTTCTGGGCACAAGACTTCTGGTTTGTGGTATTGTATAAATACTACCAACTCCTACTGTGGCTCATTTCAAGCTTCCAACTGTCACCTCAGTGGACACTAACCTAGGAAGAACACAAAGCGCCATTTATCCCACCCTGGAGTACGTTTCCTTACCACACAGAGAGCGTGCGCACAATGAATTGTAGAAAGACGGCTAGCAACCTACGAGCCGTTTGCAAGTGTTACCTTTGGTTGTTAGCATAATTTAGTGTGAAAATTTTCATACTTTAAATTTTAATACTCACTTTTAAACAACTGGCTTGCAGAATTCCTGAAACTTTAATGAGACTTTCATGAGCTGACTAAATACGGGAAGGCTCTGCAGTCTCTAAAACATACTCCATCCCTCCCGTGCCATACGCCAGCCCCAGTGTGATATACCTCGGAGGCAAACAGAGTTCCCCAGACGGTGAATCCGCCTGGAACCGGATGTAGGTAGGCACTCCTTCTTGCCGCAGGAGGTGCACCTAAATTCTGCCTCCCCAAAACATAGCTCCTCTCCCAGTGGAGCTACCTATGACTACCCAGTCCTTACTCTTCATTGTTTCCTACTGACTGATCTGTTTTCCTACTTGCTCTGTGGAGAGACAGAACTTCAGGAGAGAAGATGGCCCCTCAACAGGAACTAAGATTCACATGAAGGTTTTATGGCCTGGCTCTTACCCACTTCTCCATGGGGATGGTGAAGGACGTTAAAAACCAAGGTTGTTTCTTTTCTTCTCTAAGTCTCTAATGTTTCCAGTTAGTGATTCTACCCCCATGCCATTGTGGAATTTGTCTTACATGTCTCAGGACAGTTGGCAGCCACAACTTGATCTACTTTGTACAAGACCTCCAAGTATCAGTAGTAACTAGGAGATAAATTATTGTCTCATATTAAAACTCCATGATTATCCTTTTTTTAAC
Source organism: Micromys minutus (assembly GCF_963924665.1). Lineage (NCBI taxonomy): Eukaryota > Metazoa > Chordata > Mammalia > Rodentia > Muridae > Micromys > Micromys minutus. The sequence goes on along the minus strand of NC_137958.1, from coordinate 12,475,413 downwards.
CTCAGCGGTTCTTTATATACTTCACACAGAGTGTGTTCTCTGCCTGATCTTTCTTCCTGCAGACTACCTGGCATCTGTTCCCTACGTCTTCATATTCAGTGAGAAGCACAGTTTGCCCAGGCACATTATTTCTTGTCTTTATGGGATCTACTCTGCCCTTCATCCTTTGCCAGGAGCCCATTATTCTTGAAGCTTAAGATGTAGCCAAAAATCCTAAATTACATTTTTTCAATACTTATCTATGAAGCCAGATGATTGTATCCTACATCCCACCACTTCTCTTCCAAATCCATCTTCCAAATATCATCTAGACCCACAACCTCACAACCTCACAACCTCACAACAGCTGAGGATGAGAACATCCGTGAGGCCATTGTTCATCAAGCCCCCTGAAGCTAGACTATATTGTGGCCAAAACTTGACAGATAATCAGCATTCCCTCCCGTTGCTAGGCAACTGCACTGATGGGTAGCCCACACTCCTATTATTCTCCTCAGTGGTGGAGGCTGCACTTGTTCTGTGGCTCTGAATTCAGGATAACCAACAGAAGCAGCAAAAGGGTACTTCAGTGACTTGGGGTCCCATTAATCCAGGGTGGCAGAGAAAAAATGTCTACCTTACCTGCCTCTGGGCAGGGCAGGATCTCTGCAAAAGCAACTATACTGGGAATCAGCCCATGGGACAGAATTTGCTTGAGTTTTTAACTTATGCAGAAATAGTGAAATGCAGAACTGTGGCTATCGTTGATCACAGTGATCACATACATTAAAATCCATCTATAGGCTACTTCTCTAACATATAGATATGTGCTCAGTTAACATCTGAAATGAGCCAATGAATTTTCTCTGCATCTGAGTTATGCTGGAGGAGTAGATTGTTTCCTAAATGCCTTGCACTTCCCGTTAGTCTAACTGATCACCCCATTTGCTTCCAGGTCAATCCCTCTCTTTCTCCACCTCCTACATCCACCGTCTAAGTCACTCTGACACAGTTTCCAGCTCAGACAAATGCACAGCACAGTGGATTCATAACAGATTAGCTTTCAAATGTGTCACTCTAATCTCCCTTCTTTGGCCTCCATCTGTGAGCCTCCGCTCTGGTTTTTCTCCTACATAACCAGAAATGCTTTCTTATCCTTTCCGGACAGCCACTCCACAATTCTGTATTCATTTAAGACTCTGTCCCAGGCCCTCGGTGCCTAGTATTTCTGAACTAGTGACAACTCTAGTTTGTGTCAAGTTGACACAAAACCAGCCAGTGCACCACTTGTGCCTCTATTGAAAATTCATTACTTCTGTTTAAGATTTGTATATGAAAAAGTTACAAACAATGGACCCAAATTCTAGGCTCTTCTTTCCCCTCTCTCTCTCTATCACTCACTCACTCACTCACTCACTCTCTCTCTCTCTGTCTCTCTCCATTTCTCTTACACACACACACACACACACACACACACACACACACACACACACACACACCTCTTACCACTTCCTGATAAAATTTTATTTATTTTTCATAGGTTCCTCTAAGGTTTTATCTATTCATTCTGTTTATAACTATATTCCTGCTTTAAATTCCAAAGATGTCTCTTAACTGATCAATCTTTTCAAAATTCAGCATGGTATACTTTCAGTCTTTAACAGTCTTACAAGTTTTACAAATTTGACTTCCTGCTCTCATTCAAGCTTCTTATAAGATTTTGTCCGTTTTATATTGTCTTTTACTACATTGTTTTTAATCTTTACCTTTATCTTACTTATGGAAATAGACTGATATGTATTTGTTGCCATTAGACATAGCCTACCATTACAAAGAGACAGCATACACACAGTAAAAGTGATCTAAACATGTGCAAAGGTTGATCAATGGAACCAAACTGAAAACCAAGACATAAATCCATACACATATGGACACCTGTCTTTTGATTTTTTTAAAGCCATAAATACACGCTGAAATAAAAGGCAACAAATTGTGTTGGTCACACTACCATACCTATAACCCTGCACAAATCTCAACTCCAGATGAACCAAAGACCTCAGCATAAAGCCAGATACACTGAATCTGATAGTAGAGAAAGTGGGGATACCCTTGAACTCAATAGTACAAGAAAAGACTCCACACACAAACATCTTTAGCACAGGCACAAGATCAACAATGACTAAACGGGACCTTGTGAACCTAAGAGGCTTCTGTACAGTAAAGGACACTGTAACTGAACAAAGCAGCAGTTTGCAAAATGAGAAAAGATTTTTACCAACTACATATTCATTAGTGGGCTGATACCTAAAATATAATGAATTTGCAAAGCTGGATATCAAGGAAACAAATAACCCAATGGAAATGGACTAAAGATCTAAACAGAATACTCAAAAGAACAAACTGAAATGTCTGAGAAACACTTAAAGAAATGCTCACCATTCTTAGCCATCAGGGAAATGCAAATCGAAAAGACTTAGACATTGAATCTTACGGTTGTCAGAATGGCCAATGTTAATGATACAAGTGACAGCTCATGCTGGCAAGGATGTAGAGTAGGGGAAACACTTCTCTATTGCTGGTGGGAGTGTTAATGTATACAGCCGCCATGGAAATCAGTGTGGTGGTTCCTTAGAAGGATAGAAAAAGCCAGCTATACCACTCATGGGCATATACCCAAACAATGCTTCATCCTACCACAGAGACACTTTCTCAACACTGTTCATTTCTACTCATTGGAAACAACTTAGATGTGCTTCAACAGATGGGTGGGTAAACAAAATGTGGTATATTTATACAATGGAATATATTACACAGTCATTAGAAAGATGAAATCATGAAACTTGCAGGTAAATGGATGGAACTAGGAAAATATCATCTTGAGTGAGTTAACACAGACCCAGAAAGACAAATATGGTGTGCACTCACTCCTATGTGGATATTAGCTATTAAGTCAATGATAACCAAGCCACAATCTATAGAACCACAGAGGTTATGTATAGAGCAAGGGACTTGGGGAGACAGGGAAGAAAAATCTCACTAGAAAAAGCAAAATAGAATAAATAGTTATGGGTATACAGGGTGGGGGACTGGAACAGGAGGACCACATGGAGAAGGAAAGAATAGCAGAGAACAAGAGAGCATACAGAAACAGACAGCCAAAATCAAGAGCCATTTAAGGAGTATCACAGAGACATAACACAGTAGAAATGTTCTAAAACATATACACACATTAAGGCAACCCAAATGAAATCACAAAATAATGGAAAACATCCAGCTGGACATCTCTTGTAACCAAATGAAGCTTCCAGTACCAGGACTGCATTACATCTAACTGTGTTGTTACCCAAAAGGGAATGGCCAAACATCTGGGCTGTTGGTAAGACAGTTGGTTGCTCTCTGCAAATGGACAGCAAGGCCCAATTGCTAAAGACAACACCAACACAACTTGCTGAACACGGAGAAGTTGAGCTGGTGCTTATGCAAAGCCTTCACCCCTGCATTCTATCTTTGTTGGTATCGGAGGTACTCTGCTATCAAAGGAGAAACGTAAACACCAACCCAGGCAGAAATGCTTTGATCTACAATGGCATCCTGCCTGCAAGATAAGCTAATGCCGTGGTGGCACCTAAAGGAGTAACCAACCATTATGTGATCTGACTTAAGGTCCACTACATGAGATACAACCTATCACCAACACTGCTTAACTGATGAAAAATCTATGACCCAAAGCCCAGGGACTTAGGGTAAAACCAAATATTACTGTGCTACTAAAGGAACATGGCCAGGAAATTACTACTAATGGCATCCAGCTCTACTCTTAGAGCAGCGCCTTACTTAGCCATCATCAGGGAAGCTTCCTCCTGCAGCAGACAAATATGAAGACCCACAGCTAGATAATATGCAGAGAGTAAGAGACCTTCGAATACTCAGCCCTAAATGTGACGTCTCCATCAATCCCTCCCTCAGAGTTCAGTGAACCCTGCAGGACATGAGGCAGAAATGTGTGTAAGATCAAAAGGAGATGGAAGAGACAAAGAAATCATCTTCAAAGACACTAGGACCCATACAATACGAACTCACAGAGACTGAGAAAGCATAGTCAAGCACCAGATGGGGTCATAGAGCCAGAAAAAGAAGGTACATGCCACCACCCCTAACTCAGAAGCTATTTCCAACTTCTATAACAACTTCTAAATAAGAATTTAGTTTTCTCCAAGAGTCCCATTTTCACTGAGGAAACAAACTAATCTTAAGAGTGTGCACCACACTCCTCAGGAGATGGCCACAGAAAACAAACTCAAGGGCATCTTTGGAGGTTCCTTGTCTCATGATATAGTGTCAGGGCTGTTTATTCATTTGTTCCTTTGTTTTCTTTTCTCCCCTCCCCCACACAGGTCTTTTGTATATGTTCTATGACTTGCAATTTTGTGTTTTAATGGAACTCCCTAATAGGTGAGTAGTGGGTCTCTGCATCTATACCTGTTTTTTTTTTTTTTTTTCTCTTTTCCTTCTGCTGGTTTGTTTTATCCTGTTCTGATATGTTTGTCTTTGGTTTACTTTATTATTATCCCTGGAAATTCTATTTGTTCCAAAAGACAGAGAGGGGATGGATCTGGTCAGGAGGGGAAGAGGAACGCTAGTAGAAAAACCATAATCAGCAAATGTTACATATAAAAATCTATTTTCAAAAGAGAAAAAAATGGGTAGCAGAAGTGGGCACTCGGTAATTAATTAACCAATTAATTGAAAGTCAGGAAACTTGATCTGTTATCTCTGTTCTTACTAACTTTACCCAAAAGGTCAATCTGTCGTTAATTTGAGAGATCATAAATAGGACTTTCAGTCATATGTGACCTATGGGTGTGCTTTATTAGCCCAGCACAGTGTTTGACTGAATTCCTAGGCGGGACATTAGAGGTTCACACCCTCCAGTCCAGGTACCCCTTCCACTACTATCTGTCCCAGGCACGTTACCTTGGCATGGCCACATTTGGTTTTGAGGACTTAAAGGCCGTATATGTCTCTAACGTCCTTTTCAACTTGAAGACTCATTCACGGCTTTACTTCATGGGAAATGGTTATTTATGGAAAATAACTGGTAAGAACTGCATTCGGCTGACATCAAAATTTAGAGCAAGGAGTAAGAACAGCTAAAGCTCCAAGTGAAGATCTCAGCTACAGAGAATACTCTGGAAAATTTACTTCTCAAGGAGGAAAGAATCACTTAATGCTTATAACAGCTGAAGATCAGAATCCTAGCAGGGATTAAAACAAACACGTTAAGATGCTCTGGTTCTAATAGGCTATTTGTCCATATTACATAAAGCACAGCACAGTCTGCCAGTTGTCCAGTGGCTGCTGGGCACTCAGGCTCAGGATGGGGCACAGGGAGAGACAGTTGGCAGGGAGCTACAGATCTCCCACTCCATCCTAAGGCCCTGGGTTCTGTGAATGAATTATTCATTATCATATTAAAATCCACCACCTTCTAAAGTAATGTGATATTTTTAGTTTGCTGAGTTTTATTCATTGATAAATAACCTTTATTAAACACTTAGCTCTGATCTTAAAAAAAAATTTCACCACTTAAAAACAAAAGCTGCTTTAGGAAGAAAAGTTATTTCCCCAAGTTCCTAAAACCTATCACAGTTTATGTCTCTCATACTTTGAAAATAAATATATCTTTAAATCCTAAAAGTTAACCATAATATCAAATTTTTTCCATGAACTGAAGGCCAATTGTAAATATTTTGGCATCTTCTGTTTTAATTTTATGTGTAATCCTTCTTAAGTCTTACAACTTTTTGATTTCCCAAAAGTGAAAAAAAATCAAATGTAGTCTAATTTTATTCTGTATAAAAAACTTAAGTAGAAATTTCTAGTCATAATTGAGAAATATGGATGTGTTTAGCTGTTTAAATACTGTCTGCCATTATAATACTTTAGATGCAGTACAAGTAGTTCAAGACTTCAAGAAATAAGTGTTTTCCTAAAGCCCCAGCGATCTGTGAGGCAGCCACTGGAACCCATGTATAAAGACTCCTGTCCAGACTCAGACATCACTGCACTCTTTCTAGAGCAGTTTGGAGAAAACAGAACACATCCTTGTCAACCACAAATACTTTGAAAAGGTAACTGAAAAGAACATTAATCTTACAACTAGCCACATTTTTTTATGAGACAAATGACATCTTCATGAAGTTCTATATTCCAAACAAAATAGTGAATAATTCCATGTCTCTACATTAATTTCTACATAAAATCGAAAAATATTTAGTATGCTAATTATTAAATAAAACCTAGTAGGTAATCTCATAGATGTTAAAGATCTCTCTCTCTCTCTCTCTCTCTCTCTCTCTCTCTCTCTCTCTCTCTCTCTCACACACACACACACACACACACAAGACCATGAATCTCTGTCATGAGGATACAGACTTTCAAGGACCCTGGTGGTTGGTAGAACCATTTAGAGTAATTTGCTAATCTCTATCAAGAGTTTTAAAATATTCATGCATTTTCCCTATTAATTATATGTCTAGAAATGTATCCTAAGGAAACAAAACCCAGCCATAGATTCAAGCCCAATATTATAACCTCCATGCTATTTATTAAAATGAGAAACTATAAAAGCCTAAGTGTTGAATACCCAATGAACACTGTGTATCCTCTAGCAGGTCTATCAGGGCGTGTAACACCTACTGTTACACAGGTGTGTAACAATAACGGAATTTCTTTAAAGATATACCATCTTTTAAGAAGAGACAGCTGTTATGTTAGGAGAATTCTCATGCCATTTAAAACAAGAAAAGAAAGAAAACAGACTAAAAATTTCTACTATATTTTTTCATGGCTAAAAACCCCAGCCCTCCTTTCTACTGAACGGCAGTCAAAACATTTTGTATAAACTAACACTCATTAAGACAGTGTGGTAGATGGAGTAAGAATGCCCCCAGCCCTTCCATGAGCTCATATATTTGAATGCTGAGTCACCAGGGCGTGGCACTACTCGAAAGGATTAGAAGGATTGGGACACATGGCCTTGTTGGAGGAAGCATGTCACTGGCGGTGGGCTTTGAGACTTCAAATGCCAACCAAGCCAGAGTCTCTCCTCCTGTTGACTAGAGATCAGGATGTAGCTCCGAGTTACCATTGCAGTGCCTGCCTGCATGGTGTCTTCCCCCGCTCCCCCCATGATAATGCACTAAGCCTTAGAAACTGTAAACAGGTCAATCAAATACTTTGTTTTATAAGAGTTGCCTTGGTTATGGGTCACTTCAACATGACCAACTGAACAGTGTCTAAGACAGACAGCCATCACAGCTAACCAAAGGGCAAGGAGAAACCAGAGCTTTCTTTCCTTTCAAACAAACCTGAGGACTTTCCCTCTTCTTTCGAATGTGTAAGTCAGACTTCTTTCCGAAAGAAAGCAGCTTTCTCTTGCTCTGTAATTTATCTACATAATTAGCTTCCATGTCATTGCATTCATTTACTCTCTATCTCTAACCTTACCTAGCCACATGAAAATCAGTTCTCGCTTACTGAAACTAAATTAAGATTTTTCAATTATAAGTGTGATGCTTGTTCATTCAGTTTTTAACAAAAAGATGAAAACACATGACACACCATCATCCAAAAATCTCCACAGTCAATATCACACTCGAGGTGTGTATTTAAGGGGTTCATCTACTACTAAGCTGGTAAGATAAAACCTATTTGTAATTAATGCAACCTGGGAAAGGGAAATCGGTTTTCTCTGATGAGTGCTATGAGGTATACCAACTATATCCATGGCAGATACACCCATGTCCAGGAGTAGCTAATGAACACAAAATAAATGCCATATTTTTGTACACTTTTTGTTTTGTTATTTTTGCCTTGTTTTTTTTTTTAAGCTTTTTGTTTTTCTTCTTTTATTGAGAGAGACAGGGGAAATGTGTGTATAGGGAGGTAGGAAGAATCTGGGAGGAACTGGGGGAGGGTAAAAATATAATCAAAACATATTGTATGAAAAACTGCTAAAAAACATGATACACTGACTTTAACAAAGGGAGTACATAATCTCTTAAAATTACAATGTTAGATGCAAAGCAAGTCTTGATAACGTCCAGCTGTTTCAGAGGTCAGAACATGGCTAGGAAGAAACATCTTTAAGTGACTCTGGACTCTTTATCCAGTATCCCCTCACTGGCCCTGGGATATGTCACCCATAAGTAAGAATGCGATCTCTTGTGCACTATGTAAAAACATTCACCTGTCAATAAAAAGCTATTGGCCAATGAGCTGAGGCAAAATTAGAAGGTGAAATGTGTGGCAGAGAGAGGAATTCTGGGATTGAGTTAGGTAGGGGAGATTCATCCAGACACAGAAGCAGGCAGTCACATGAAACTGAGGACCAGGTAACGAGCTACGTGGCATGACTTAGTCCAGTTTAAACAGGATAACTGAGGTATGAGGTAGCAGAAATGAGCCAAAGCTATTGGCCTGGGTACTGATTTATATATAAGAATTTTCAGTTGTCATTGTTTTGGAGGACTTATGTGCAGGTGGGAAAGCCACAGTTACATAAGATTATGCAATAAGTACATTCCTGTGCCTGGAATGTTTCATTCTATATAATATATAAGACACATCTTTTAATCCCAAGGTCTCCAAAGTCTAGTTCACAGGAACCACCTAGGAGATTTGCACATTCCTAGCTTCTCCTTAACCCTCATAAATAGTTATCTTAAAGTTGGAGTCATTTTAGATTTTAAGATAATACTAGTCAAGAACATACCATTGTACAGGAACTCCCAGGATGAACCTACTGCCTCCAGAAACATACTACAGAAACCTGGAGAGCAGCCTGTGGGCCTGTCCACTGTTGGCCACATAGAAATGGTACCAGTTGCACTTCCCACTAGTAAGTAAACTAGTCACCCATAATATCAGATTCTGTGACTGGGTTGTAGGAGCCTGTCTGCCTGGTGATAGAAGAGATGTCTGTTCTCACAGCATTCTTCCTGAAGAAATACTGCATCTGATCATCTGCCAGGGGCCTGAAGACTAAGACCCAGAAGCCCAGAATCAGCCAAGTTTCGTTCAAATCGAGGCTATATGTGGTTGTGCATAACTCATGGCATTGGGTCACAGCACAGCTATCAAGAGCTCCCGCCTTCTCTCGCTATTGGTGGCCGATAAGCCTCAAAGCCTAGTGTGGTCTTTTCTGCCCCAGAATGTGATTCCTGCTTCTGGCAGTAGTCACTCGGCCTGAAAGAGAAAGCAGAATAGGTCTTCCTCCGGGAAGGGTTTCTTCCCCACCCCTCAACCATGCTTTTAAAAAGCCACTAAATACCCGAATCTTGAACCCCTGCTTAGCACTGACCATAAATGAGGGAATAACGGGGAAACTATTTCTTCAACCTCAAAATCCAATAGAGCTTCAAAACAGTGCAACAGTGAGTCTGATTATCTTATTTACTGTTACTGCTTCTTAAGGGCCATGTACATAATTGGGGTTAAATAATATCCACTGAATAAATAACAGACCATCCCAAACTGAAGCCAGAGCCAACTCAAAACTAAGGTGTTTTTATTTCATTAATATGATGCAAACTTAACCCTCAACTATTGTGAGAACTGGGGTTCAAAATGCTTCCTGGGTACTGTTGATAATTTTTCATTCTGTTCTAGCAAATAAAACAATTAACCAACAGGAATGTACATTTCAGAATAATATCTACCACATAAAATCATTTTACAAAGTGAGTTTGTAATTAAAAATAACAGATCAGTTCTACAGTGACCGCAGTTTCAGCTAAATAATTTCCAATCAAGGCAAAATATGAGTATTAAACATTTATAAGCTTCTCAGAATACTATGAATTAATCAGTGTTTCCTCACTTAAATATTTAATATTTAATGCTAGAACTCCACAAGAATCTTGATAGTACCACATTTCAGAAGTTCCATAATTTTCTTCTGGGAGCCGGAAGCACTGGGAAATACCTTTAGATAATTTGATGAGGAGGATGGTAAAATCACATATTTGCCTGGTGCCTGAAAGTGTTTAGCATTTATTTTAAAAGCTTAAGCATCTGCATAAATACCGTCAAATTCTCTGAGGCAACTTTATAAAACATTCACAGATTTATTGTTCTATGGACCATTTCTCTAGTAACTCTCATGAATAAAATTACTGGACATATAAAAGAAACCCTGGTCAGCTAACTGCCACTGTGTGCAGACGCAATGAAGACACGCCATCTGGGGACCTTCCATGACTGTGAATCTGCTGGCGCCTGGCTCTTAACTTGACAATCATGACAATTGTGGGAAATGACTTTCTGTTGTTTCTATCTGCTTGTGGCACTGTGCAATGCCGGGGAGGGCGTGGCTTTCTCTATGTGAGCTCACAGGGTCCTGAGGAGTTGCTGTGTGTGGTATGACGGCGCCAGAGCACAAACACGAACTTCTGGGCATCAGCCATGCATGGCAGAGCTGCGCTAAACACAGAGCATGTGAAGAGTAGAGAGCAGGAAAGAGACACGCCTGAGTTCATGTGTTAACATGCCACCGCACTGATTCTCTACATTCCTGTGACAGGGTTAGATTCCAGGCTGCTGCTGCTGCTTCTGCTGTTCCTCCTCCTCCTCCTCCTCCTCCTCCTCCTCCTCCTCCTCCTCCTCCTCCCCTCCTCCTCCTCCTCCCCCCTCCTCCTCCTCTCCTCCTCCTTTCCCTCCTCGTCCTCCTCCTCCCCCATCCTCCTCCTCTCCTCCTTTCCCTTCTCCTCCTCCTCCCCTCCTCCTCCTCCCCTCCTCCTCCTCCTCCTCCCCTCCTCCTCCTCCTCCCCTTCCCTCCTCCTCCTCCCCCTCCTCCTCCTTCCCTCCTCCTCCTCCCTCCTCCTCCTCCTCCTCCCCTCCTCCTCCTCCCCTCCTCCTCCTCCTCCCCTCCTCCTCCTCTCCTCCTCCTTTCCCTTCTCCTCCTCCTCCCCTCCTCCTCCTCCCCTCCT